>NC_071507.1:204906627-205232177 GCF_027887155.1 Malaclemys terrapin pileata | reverse complement strand
TGGCAGAACATGGTCTATTGTAGATGACCAGATACATTGTCTCTGATGCCTGGGCATCAGACCTGCTAATGCTGTCAGCATATGTCCTTCCTGAATGGATTTTTCCTTTAAATTACTCCAGGTTGGCCATAGGCCAGATTGTAGGGAAGGGCTTGTAAGTCAGCCCCTGGATCACGTTGTTGAACTTCCCTGAACACCTTTTCTCCTTTGTCTGGTTGGTAATGCAGTTCCTATAACTGACTTGCCACTATCAACAAACTGTGCCTCTTAATACAAACAAACAAACACGCTCAGCAAAAGAGCCACCAGAGTGTAAAAGTCCACCTCGAGTTTAAGAAACGAATTAGTCCTTTTATTAGTCATTCTTGCCAGAATTGGTATAATTTCCAAAATATCATTGGAGAAAAAAATGGAAAGAACACTTATGACTAATGGCTTCGTATTGCAATTCCCATAAAGCAGATATTAGAGCTGCAGTGTTTTTTCTCATAATATGCGGTAAATGCAAGTTTAAATTGGAGAAAAATATCTGTCAAGTTCGCTATCCACGTTAATATCCTGCTGAAATGAACGTTTAAATGTGGCACATTATAACTTATTCCTGTATCTAATATTTGGCTCCAGTCAAATGGTATTTCCAGGTGTTCGGCCACATACTAATAATACTTGGCACTTATATATTGCTTTACATGTTCAGAATCCCTTTTTGGATATTAATCACCCGATTACAGGGACAATGAGAGACAATGATTGCCACTGAAGATAAATTAGTGCACAGATGGTATCTGAGACTACCACAATTCTCCTCCCCCGTAATGGGAGTGAGAGATGTGAGAACAGTTATTGCATAAAGAACAGGAGTACTTGTGGCACCTTAGAGACTAACAAATTTATTAGAGCATAAGCTTTCGTGGGCTACAGCCCACTTCTTCGGATGCATGTGGCTGTAGTCCATGAAAGCTTATGCTCTAATAAATTTGTTAGTCTCTAAGGTGCCACAAGTACTCCTGTTCTTTTTGCGGATACAGACTAACACGGCTGCTACTCTGAAACCAGTTATTGCATGTTATCCTTTTAATGGCTTCAGCTTTAGGTAAGTATCCTACCCACGTTACAGATGGGAAAACTGAGCTCAGACTAAGTGACTTGCCCAAGGTAACACAATAAGTAACTGATCATGCAGAGATTAGGACTCTCTGGAGTTCTGGCGCCCAAGTACCACGATCAGTTCCTTGGCCCATGCTACCCCCTGACATTACAATTAGTTGCTGCTTACCCCAAAATAAAATGCTCTGTGCTGTAGTTTGAAGATTGCTTCAGGACAAAGTAGCCGTGTGGGGTCTGTGGCCTAGAAAAGCCCCAGATGCTGTGGGTCAGGACTGAGGTGCATTAGCTGAGTTAGAACCTTTTCTGACCTGAATGGTAAATTCAGAGCCGTTCTGTCTGTTCAGGATCCAGTGTGCTGCTACCGTCTCACAATAAAGTTGTGTTGCTTAAGAATTCTGGGGGCCACTTCACATTACCGTGTGTTGCTCTGGGATTTTGAAGGGTCCCAGAATCCATATCGAGCAGCACTATTGAACCACAGAGGTAGCAGGGCCCTAACTTATTATTCAGAGTGGTATATTGCTGCAGACAGAAGAATCAGGTGGCTGGGGAAGGTGGTGTGGGTACCCCTACAACCTTATCTCAGATTTCATCTCTCCTGTCCTCGGCCAGAAACAATGCCCTGCAGGTGGAAGGCTGGTTGCCACATCAGCTGTCTGCCTAGCACACGTATAAAGCTAATGCCTGCCTGAGTTGGTGGTGTCGGTCAGGATTTAGGTGCACTGGCAGAATGTGCTGTATATGATAAACTTACACTGAGCTTGCTTCTAACTCTGGGTTTTCATCAGTGGCCCTGGTGGAGGTTGGGAATCCCTTGAGGTCTAAATCTCCAGAGGGTAAAATTCTGACCCTATTGAAGGCAATGGCAAAACTCCCATTGACTTTTTCTTACCAAGAATGTTTAGGGGAAATGGGCACATCCTAGCTGGGCATGGGGTGGAAGAACATTGTCCCTGCTCTAGCTGCGAACTCCAGAGAGCATTGTGCTCCCTGTGGAGTAAGGCTCCTTGTTGCAGGCTTGACTAACTGCTTAACAAGTTCTTGGGGATGAATGACCATAACTGCAACTGCTTGATCGTCTTACTGCCTAGAAAGTGTGTCAGTCTCATGTCCCCAGTTTGGGGTGGGGAGAAAGGATATACTTTAAGTGTAATCTCTGTTCATCCAGCAATTAAACTGTTTACAGGAAGCAGACTTTAAAATGCTCTTGCTATGGTATCCCTAGAAAAAGTGTCAGGCATGTTTTAGGGCTGCAACTCATGGGGTAAGGTTAAGATTTTGTAATGGGTATTTTTAGTAAAAGTCATGGACAGGTTGCAGGCAATAAACAAAAATTCATGGAAGTCCGTGACCTGTCCCGGCTTTCACTGAATACCGGGGAAAGGGGTTCTAACGGGGACGCCAGCTGCTGCTCCAGCCCTGCCGCTGCTCCTGCAGCAAGGACTGACCACTGCTGCTCCAGCCCAGCACCCGGGGGGGCTGCTCAGGTGGGGGCTGAAGCCAAAGAAGTCATGGAGTTCCGTTAAAGTCACAGAATCTGACCAAATCCTATCCTTACTCAAGGGGTTTGGAATAGTCCTTTCTGGTCCTCCACCATCATTTCGGCTGGGGCAAAGATAAAGTGAAAGTAAGGAAAAGCGTGCCTTGGTGTGGAGGATATGGAGTCATTGACAGACAATATGTATGTAAGAACGGCCTACCTGCTTTAGTTCCTAGATGTATACATTTATATTTAACCGTATTGTAAATGTATACATCTCGGAACAAAGAATGTTGGCCATACTTACAGGATGGGAGACTCCTATCCTGGGAAGCAGTGACTCTGAAAAAATATTGGGGGGGTTGTGGTGGATAATCAACTGAACATGAGCTCCCAGTGTGACGCTGTGGCCAAAAGACCCTGGGATGCATAAACAGGAATCTTGAGTTGCAGCAGAGAGGTTATTTTAGCTCTGTATTTGGCACTGGTGTGACTGCTACTGGAATCCTGTGTCCAGCTCTGGTGCCCACAGTTCAAGAAGGATGTTGATTAATTCAAGAGGGTTCAGAGAAGAGCCCTGAGAATGATTAAAGGATTGGAAAAGCTGCCTTATAATGATAGACTCACGGAGCTCAATCTATTTGACAAAGAGAAAGTTAAGGGGCAACTTGATTACAGTCTATATGAGTATCTACATGGGGAACAAATATTTTAATAATGGGCTCTTCAGTCTAGCAGAGAGACATCTAACATGATCCAGTGACTGGAAGTTGAAGCTCAGTAAATTCAGACTGCAAATAAGGCCTAAATTCTTAACCGTGAGAGTAATTAACCATTAGAACAGTTTCCCAAGAGCTGTGGTGAATTCTCACTGGCAACTTTTAAGTCAAGCTTGGATCTTTTCCTAAAAGCTCTGCTCTAGGAATTATTTTGGGGCAGTTCTCTGACCTGTGTTATGCAGGGAGGTCAGACTAGATGACCACAATGCTCCCTTCTGGACTTGGAATCTCTGAATCTGTGCGCCCCCACTGTTTTCACACAGTCCCGTCTCAGAATAGAATCACGCTTTGCAGATGTTTTTACTCAATTTTGGCATCAGTAAGTAAGCAGTTGGGAACGTCTGTCCTTGCCCACCTCTGTTTCCATGACAGCAGAGCATCCTCGCTTTCAGTGACAGGATCGTGATTACGTGGCACGCAGCTCATGGACTCACCCTCTCCTGGCATCGCTCTCTTAACTCCTGTGACTGCAGCCTGCCACAAAATCAATACATTAAAAACAAAAGTGCCCCCATGTGGAGACAGAATTTCACCTTGCCCACGACGGTTTTCTCACAGCACAAAGATCTGGAACTCTTGCTCTCTCTGTTCTCCAGAAGGGCGAATGGGGTGGGGTGCAGAGGGCAGCAAAGCCATCCTAGCAGCAAAATCCAGGATCGTGGTTGTACTGTAACTAGGTACTTTAACTTTCATCCCAGGAAATGCAGATCCATCTAATTACAGTCTAGAATTTATCCTGTGCTCTAAAGTCTTGGGCTTAAAATAGCTCACGAGTAAAAATTTCAAAAGTGCCTAAGTTCCATTGAAAATGTTATTGCATGTTTTAGGGTACGGGGAAAGGAGGCAGATGCAGTATTTGAGTGTGTGACACTTGTGTGTGCCCAGATCTTTGACAAATTCAGCAAAAAGTGTGATCTTCAGGGTCTACTGGATGCCTCGCAGAAAGAAGCGTAAGAGAATGCTGGTAGGCACTGAGCAGGTGAAGGCTGATTTGATGCATCTCCTTTCGGTGGTACAAGCCGACTGAGAGAATGTAAAGGAGCCTCCTCAGGACAGTGAGATGACCCACAGATTTGGATGGAACCTTGTTCCAATTAATTGCTAAAACAATTCTTGTTGAAAGCATCTCTTGTACCATAGCATAACCTGCTGGGGGGTGTGTGTGTGTGTGTGTGTGTGTGTACGCACACTCAACTCTCCAATCTTCTTTCCAATCTCCACAGCACCTGATCATGTTCATGTTCCAAATCGAGTGTGGGTCATGGTGGGTCTCCTCAACTTCGTGGCATATACACTTGGTAAGACTTAAGATTCTCATGATGTGTCTTGGATTTCTAGTGTGCCTGTCATCATAATGACTTTAATTAGTCAAGTGAACTGTTGTCATAGTTCTGTGTTTCCCAATTCCTTCCCCTCAGCCCCCCTCCCCCACCCCCCAAGAAACAAAACTCTGATTCTAGGTAATTCCTCGGTTCCCTGCCACCCCTTACTCTGGGGTGTTGTGAATGACCTATCTCTGGCTGAGATGTCTCTGGAAACTGCCACTTTGTATTGTTTTATCTGTTTTACCCACTTGTTCCAGGGAGGAACATAAAAGTAGATGTCTCTTCCTATCAGAACTGACTTTATGGGGTTACTCCTGAAATATTGAAAGCAGATTTCTGTTAAATATTTAACGTAGACTCTTCCTAAGGTTTTTTGTGTGTTTTTTTTTTTTTTCTTTTTCCAATCTCTGCACCCCCGCGGACAGTGCTGGATACTGAAGCTGGCTGCTGACTTCTCAGCAGAGCCCACGTTCTCTGGCAGCTGCAGAGGAGTTCCTTGCTTTGCCTGGGGATGTTTAACTTTGCCTCTCTGTGCGCTTCCCTTCCAGATGGTGTTGATGGGAAGCAAGCGCGCCGAACAAACTCCAGCACTCCCTTGGGGGAGCTCTTTGACCATGGCCTGGACAGCTGGGCCTGCATGTTCTTCGTAGTGACCGTTTACTCCACCTTTGGGCGGGGATCCAATGGTGTCAGCGTCTTCGTTCTCTATCTGCTCTTATGGGTGGTTTTGTTTTCCTTCATCCTCTCCCATTGGGAGAAATATAACACAGGGATTCTCTTCCTGCCCTGGGGCTATGACATCAGCCAGGTGGTAAGTAGCCCTTCTGCCTCTTGATTTCAAAATACTCCTTTAGAAAACAGCAGGCAGGCTTTGGTGAATTGCCAGAACTATTTGTGTAGGGGCATGTGCTGCCCTGGCATCTTTCCCTTGGTGACATCTGTCCAGTAGTCATAAAGTGCCACCATCACCATACCTAAACCTAACGATATTCTGAGTTCTTCAGGGAGGAGAGCTTTCTGGCAGAGGGCAGAAAGGTTGGTTGCTTGGTTGCAGGGTGCAGTAGTTGGAACGATATCATCAGGGCTACTTCATGAAGCTCTGATTCAGCAAAGCAGACTTCTCCCATGATTAAAGTCAAGTTTAATGAATCAAGGAACAAGGGAGGAAGTTATCATGAAACTTTTATTGCATAGTTAGATTGGGACAGATCTGATTTCTCTTCAGCAGAGAAGTGATGTGTGTTGCAAGTATCTTTATGTTGACATAGGTTTTTGCATTAGCAGGAAATGAAATGTTTTTAAAAATTGGATACTAATTGTTGGTTGTCCCAAACTGACTTGGCCTGATTCTGTTGTGGCCTCCATGTAACAGTACCAACTTAGCAGTATATACTCGTGTGCAATTGAATCGGGTCCAGTGGTTGTAGAAGCACTGATTGTCACGAGTTCAGGTATCTCTACTGAATCGTTGTACGACACTAGAAATTCCCTTGAAAGCTGCCCCTTCCATCAGTAAAATCGTGGTTTCTCTAGTCTTTGCAATCAGTCATCCTCTGGCCCGCGTCTCCAGTTTCTCCTACCCTGGCACTAATCCATAGTGCATTTTCTTGATTGTGCATCAAACAATCCTAAAATACCAGGGATTGGTTTGCTAGAGGCAGTTAGACGTGGCTCTGGTGGCTGGTGCTGGGGTGCTGTTGAAGTGTAACTGCCCTCTGTGGTTGTGCTGGTCAATCCAGTAGTGGGGTGAGGCTATCCCCAGGTGCATCTGCAGACAGAGCTCACAGGGGGTGGGAGGGTGGGCAGGGCAGAGCATCACAGGCCCCTCTCCTTGCTATTCCCTTTCCGGACTGGCCTTAAAACTCACGGTGACCAAGCAACCTTTGCCTCACCCTGTCCCTTTCCAGACTAACAGTGAGGCTTCCTTGGTCATGTTGCCGGAAGCAGAGGTTGGGCTGGTTCCTGACATGCAGTCAGCGTAGGAACCTGGGAACGGGGGCATATGTTTGGGGCCCCAAGTGGTTCTGACAGCTGCACTGGGGTACCGTGGTTGCATCTGACCCGGAGATACAGGCTTCCTCTTGTTTTAAAGCTAGAACTGGGTAGTGAAAATCTGATTGGAAAGCAACGCTCGCAGCTCTCGGAGCCGCCTGATGAGGAATGGTCACCCCACCAAAAGCACATTTGGTCTGACCCATCTTTCCAGCTGCTAATGCTTGTCTGCGCTCTCTCTGCATTTCCTTTTCAGACCATTTCAGTTGTCTACATAGTGACAGCGATTGTGGGAGTTGAGGCCTGGTATGCACCTTTCCTGTTTAATTTCTTATATAGAGACCTATTCACTGCAATGATTATTGGTAAGAAGCTCCATGTTGAAGCCTATTTTTAACCACCACCGCTTTACCAATAGCCAGTGTTTCACTTTAAAAAACAGTCAGCATTTGTTTATATTTTTAGCAAAGAGAAACTTAATAAAATATCTCTGTAGAAAACTTGCCTGAACGAGTCTTGGTCTAGACTGAAAGCAACAAAATGCACAGGGTCTGATACTAGTCCCATTGAGGTTTTGGTGGGAACCGTCTAAGTGGCCGTGGGCTGCATCTAACTTCTATAGAATGGAGAATATTGCAGCCAGCTCCAAACAAAGCTCCAGGCGGGAGGTGGTCCCAGCATGCAATGCTCCGTACTAAGTTAAGCAGCGTGGAAGTAATGCATGCCCGGACTTGTTTCCATAGTCTGCACGCTCCTACTAAACATCAAGGGTGGCTGTGGACTGCTCTGTGGTGCAGTCTGGCCACCCCGAGCTAGATAATAGGTCTGTATTTAGATACCTCAGCCTGCGTGGCCTGAGAGACTCTCCTTTGGAATCTAGCCTGTTGCAGCAGATTGGTCTGTAGTTCCCATCACTCTTCTCCACAGAGTACTGTGTCAGAACTGCCTCTTCACGTCAGCCTGGGAGCTGAAGTGTGTTAAGGTTGGCTGGCCAGAAAGTCTTGGGTAGCTTTACTGCTGTCTTGTTTTGAATGTATTTGTGGCTCACCCTTTGGGAAGAGAAGTAATTTGGTACCCCTAGCCTTCAAAAGATGCCTTCTGAGGCAGCTTTCCTGCTGGGAGGTCCTGGTCAAACGTCAGCTTTGCCCTATTTAATCTCTTAGCCGCTGGCCACCCTGGCAGCTTTCAAAGTGTGTTGGGGTTTCATGGCACTCTGGCCCTTCAGGGAGGTCCATGAAACTTGGTCAAATGACTAAAGCTTTTGTTAATGGCAGTTCTCATGTCCTAAATGGTGCACATTAAATCTAGGCAGTTTTGTTTGCTTCTATCCTTATAATAACCTTTCTGTGTCTGAAATATGTCCTCCTTGCATGAAAAAGTGAAACCCTTGATAAAGCTTTCTCTGCTGCCCACTGGGTGTCTTCTTGGGAATTCTGGTCAGAATGCAGATAACGATATGTTTTCACTAAAAGAAATAGTTCTTTCCATAAATGCATTTATTGGCACTTCCCTAACCAAGGCAGTGCTTTTTCTGAAGAGCTGAGTCAAATATACAAATCACGTTAATGGCCATTACAAAAATCTGAGCAGCAGTGGGGTGACAGTGGGTTTAAGTACGCTTTCAGCTACTGTAATGTTGCAAATGACTGTTTAAAAAAAGATGCATGATGGTTAACAGCCTGTCCCTGCCAATGCTCATAAAGGAGTTCAGGGATGACGATGGACTCTGAATTACTACGCTGCCTTAACTTAGACCTTTCTCTTTCAGGGTGTGCACTCACAGTGACTGTGCCCATGAGCCTGATTAACTTTTACAAGTAAGTTTTCCAAAAATCATGTGAACGAACTATTCTGCAGGGTCTGAGGCACCGCATGTGGTGATCCTGTTCTGCTAGGAGTTAGCCAGGCAGAATGCTGCAGAAAGAAATAGTTGGAGAGCACGGTGTATTGATGGCCCAGCACTGCCCCGGCTGTAATAGAAGGAGAACCATGACTTGGCGTAGCTTTCTGTAAATTAGACTGCTTATAAACGTTCCTTACCTTCACTGGCAGCTTCCCAGGAGCCCAAAAGGCACTCCTGATTAAGATGGAGAAGGGTTTAAGATGCCGCCCTTGTTAATACAATAATGTGACTTGCTGTGAGCACAGGTCCCTGCTAGGGTGACCAGATAGCTAGTGTGAAAAATCAGGACGGGCGTGTGTGTGTGTGGGGGGGGTAATAGGAGCCTATATAAGAAAAAGTCCCAAATATCAGGACTGTCCCTATAAAATCAGGACATCTGGTCACCCTAGTCCCTGCGTGCAGGCCAAGCAGCTCAGTGCATTTTGGGACCTCTGGTCTCCGCTGCTGTATTAGCGGCATGTCTGGCTAGAAGAACAGGGCAACCTGGGAAATGGCCCCTTGGGGGATTGAGTAGGGGTTGGATTCCAAAACACACTCCTCCCCGTCACCCCCCTTTACTTACTTTAATAACAAAATCCTGCACTTCCCTGACAGATTTCCTGATTTGCAGGCGTTAATTGGTGACCCTGCTAATGGCTGATTTGAATATTGAACTAGCCATGAGTCGCCCGGTAGACAAAATGAACGTTAAGCACCTGGCATAAATCTGGGTGATTTCACTCTTGCCTACCCAGACTGAGATTTCACTCATCCGCCTATTCTGGCGATCTAGCCTCTCACTGGCTCTGCAAGAAGGAAGTTGTGCAGGAAACCGTCTTTCTCATCAGAATTGTTTCCCGAGCCCAGACCCAGTGTTGCAGTCTGAACTCCATTTTGGAGCCCCGGTTCTTCCCTTTGTTGCCAGCTCCTTAAAAGGCTGCATCTGGGATTGGCCAGTTATTACTTCAGCGTTAAGTATCAGAGGGGTAGCCGTGTTAGTCTGAATCTGTAAAAAGCAACAGAGGGTCCTGTGGCACCTTTGAGACTAACAGAAGTATTGGGAGCATAAGTTTTCGTGGGTAAGAACCTCACTTCTTCAGATGCGCATCTGAAGAAGTGAGGTTCTTACCCACGAAAGCTTATGCTCCCAATACTTCTGTTAGTCTCAAAGGTGCCACAGGACCCTCTGTTGCTTCTTACTTCAGCGTTGAAATCCATCGTCCACTAATGCAGGGTTACCAAAGACCCATCTGAATAAGCAACATGTAACTATCGTGGGTGCATTATTCGCGGGAGTGTCTGACCTGAGACTGGCCTCTTGCCCATTTTCTCTCACAATTCCTATTGCTGGGCTCTGCCCAGCCTGTGCTGGTCGTACTCCACTTCAGGAAAGGTGCCCAAGGCTAGTTGGGCGCTCACCTGGATTGGAGAGTTCCCAAAGGAAGGCTTGTGCCTGCCTCTGTTAGAAGCTGTGGCTTCCGAGAGTTTGACTTAAGATTTGTGTTCCTTTTGCCTTTCAGGGCCTATAAAAGTAACACTCTGAAGCACAGGTCAGTGTATGAAATCATGCTGCCGTTCTTCTCGCCAGCATTGCTGTTCATTCTGTGCATGACCTGGATCTTCATGTCGCCGTCAGACATCCTGGAGGTCCACCCCAGGCTCTTCTACTTCATGGTTGGAACAGCCTTCGCCAACATTTCAGTAAGAGCGCTAGTTCTCCGCTAAAATGCGTGTGGACGGGGGGGGGCTGATTTGAATTAACACAATGGTGAGGGCTAGCGGTTTGTCAGGCTACATTATACGAACTATCCAGTCTGCTCATGAGGTGGAAAGGCAAGTCACAAACCCAGAATGAAAATGCCAAGAATTGTGGATTGTATCTGTTGTAACTAAACCACTTTGCTGCACTGCCATGACTGAAAGGGCAGGCACTGAAGTGGGCAGGAGAGATATGCTGACTCTTTTAGAGCTGAAAAACGTGTCCTGTAAACCAGATCTGACACTTTCCCCAAACCCAGTATGTGCTTTTTCCACCCCTCCCTGATTCTGGCTGACAATTCACATAATTGAGTTCCTGCTCTCTCAGTTTTAACATGGTCACTCGCAAGGTTCTTGGTAAACTTGATTCAGCTGTGTGTTGTCACATCTGCCTACAGACATGAAGCCCCTGCCCTCATCCCCCCTAAATCATGAATACTGTTAAGCCATGGAATCCATGCCTTGCATGACAAAAGGCCAGCCCTGGCGATGATGTTTAGGAAGCTCTGGCGCTTTAATCAGAGATCTGTCACTATCCTCGGACTGTGCCCAGAAGCAGGGCTTCCTGTCTTTCCCACTCGGCAGAGTTTTCTACTAACTTTGCAGATAAGATCGGTCAGATTTGACCAATCAATGCAAATAGATCCTTGTGATGGTCTGCTCTTGATGTGGACTTCTCTGGTTATATGCACAAGAGGAATTCATGTCAAAATGGAAACTTTCTCAGTCTTTGGGAACCTTTAGAGCAGATGATTGTCCATGTTTTAATAATTATCGCTCTAGAGACGTACATGGCCCTGTAACGGTGCGAGACTCACCCCTGCGGCGCCTCCTGTCGGTCGTCCTGGGAATAAGCTTAGACTCAGGAGCGCCCTCTGCAGGCTGGTGCCTTGCGGCCGCTGGCCCCCTGGCAGTACATCTGCTCTCAGGGTCTCCCCACCCACTATCCCCACCTCGCCTCAGTCTTGGGCTACTGCCAGTCACCATCTAGCCCCTGCTCGCTGGGGCGGACTGCAGTGGAAAAGCCACTCATCACAGGCAAAGGGGGTTTGGACCGGCTGCACCCTTGCACCCTAGTACCTTTCTGGCCTTTGACAAGGCCGCAGCCTCGGGCTTTTCCAGGCGGGAGCTCCCCAGCTCCCTTGCCCTATCCCCCAGCCCTGCTCCCCTCAGGTACCCCATTCAGCATCCCAGCAGCCAGGCCCAGAGCCTTCTCCCTCTAGAGACCGAGAGAGACTGACTCTGTTCCTGGCTCACTGCCCTCTTATAAGGGCCAGCTGAGCCCTGATTGGGGCATGGCCACAGCTGAGCCTGGGAACGGCTTGCTCCCAGCCGCAGCCCTCTCCTGGGCTGTTTGAAGCCCTCTAAGGCCGGAGCGGGTGACCACCCCGCTACAGCCTTCATTGCTGTATTCCGAGTGAGTGAGTCATGGGTTGGAGGCTCACGTTGGAAGGAAACCAACGCCCATCTAACAGACCTTTCTCCCGCCTGCCCCCACCAGTGCCAGCTGATCGTGTGTCAGATGAGTAGTACCCGGTGCCAGCCTCTCAACTGGATGCTGCTGCCATTAGCCCTGGTCATCTTTGTGGTGATCTCTGGAGTCGCAGCACACTGGGAAAATCTTCTCCTATACCTACTGACGGCTCTCATTACCCTGGCGCACATCCACTACGGAGTAGGAGTGGTAAGTGACATCTGCCTTTGGGCTTGGGGTTTCACTGTAGCGGCTCTGCTTGTAGGATTCACTTCGTCCCATTGCTGATCAGTTTTGCGGGGGGTGTCGCATGTAACACCTGGAATACCAGGCAGATTGAAGCATTTATAGAAAACATGAAAGGAAGCTAAATAGGGGCGTCTGAAAGCTCTTATTTTGTACACCAGGAACTGACAGCCCAGCTGCAGCAGAAATTCTTTTAGTCGTTTAAATTCAAGACTGGGTCTAATCCAAACCCTGGATCCACACCCTGTTTCAGATCACAGTTTGCAGCTTAAAACGTAGGAACCAAACACTGTCGAAACATGGATTTAATGTGCCCAAGTTCGGATGTAGTTCTGGTTCTGTCGGTCAGAAAAAGGCCAAGATCAGAATGGGATCCAGAGACCAGGTTGGGCGTATCTCTAATTTTAAATAAATTATTTGGGGACTTAGCTAGGTACCATTCACTTCCTAATATTTCACCTTACTTAAAACTTCTTTTCTAAAGGCCCCCACGGCTGCTGCTGGGTAGCACGTGACTGGACACTCGAATCAGTGTGACGCTCTCTCCGGTAGGCGGCACTGCTTGGGAAGACCGCCTTAACGTGTTAACCCAAACAGTGTTTCTGCCCTGCGTACAGATTTATAAACTTTCCCATAGGCGTTAACTGATTTTTTTTCATACTGCGCCTTTGAACTATGGCTTTCAGATGCCCCAGGCATAGTGTAACTAGAACGCTGTCTGAAGTGCGGTGGTTGTCTGGCTAAATAAAGAGTGAACAAAATGACTAAAGAACCTGAATTACTGACGTAGAACCTGCCATATTTCAAGCTTCTGAGATGAGTTCCTCTGCTGGGGAGAAGCTGGGAAGGGAGAGCACAGTGGAAGTGTCTCCCCTGTATCCAGATGCCTTCAGGGATCAAGGAAGCACTGTAGCTAACTTAGGGAGACCAGCACTGCGTGAAGGAATTGGCAGGATGCAGAACGTCTAGGCGGTGGAAGTGCTGCTCAGTGGGAAGAGCCCAGTTGGGTTGTCCTAGGTCAATTGAACAGGGAAATGACCACCTCAGCAGCCAGAGTGGGACCCCGAGCACTTGTCGCTTTGGGCCAGCTCAAAAATACATACGCTAGCTCCTTGCGAGACACGGGTTTGACGCAGGATTCAGTGGGTGACGTTCTCGGGGCTGTGACATAGACTGATGGTCATGGTCTCCTCTCGCCTTATACTCTCTGGAAAACCCCACCCATTTGGAACCCCTTTGTAAGACACAATGGGGTGAGAGTGAATCTGCAGTTTCTCCTCCGGAGCTGCAGGTGAACAGGCCTTGGGTGACGTGGTTGCTTAGCTGCCACGCTGTATGTGTTGGTCTTTTCCTGCCAGCCATGTGAATTGCTTTAAAAACAACTCTGAAATTTCAGCCAGCCTAATGACTTGACGTAGCTCTCTGCATAATCTCATCAAAAAGCAAATTTCCTGAATGCAGCCTTTAAGTCCGACATGGTTTTTCACTGTCTGTCAGGAGGAAATGAGCCCTTTCTGCCTTGTGAAGGTCACTGCGAGAGGAGGCTTTTCAAGGATAATTAAAAGCGGGTCTCCAAATCTCAGACATACTGTCTCTTGGCACAGTTACATACCGATGTCCTGTTGTACTGTCATCTGGTGGGAGTGGCTAGGCAGGACAGTCTAGTGCAGGCACTGCTAGCTCAGAGCTATAAGAGGGTGCTATGTAGCTGCTGTCTGACTATCGTGCTCCGGAAGCAAGCCAGCCTCTGCTTGTTGTTTTTGCAGTTCATGTATGGCTAGTATTCAACTGAGCGACTTGTGTATGCCCTTGTTACTTGTTTAGCTAAAGCATGAGCATTGGCTTCACAGCTCGCAACAGGCCAGGCGCATTCAAGAACAAGTGCACGTTCAGAGAGGAAAGGCAGTAGACTTAAAAACTGATCAAAGGAAATGCATATGGTTTACAATGTGCAATTAGCTTGTAGAACTCACTGCCACAAGATACCATTTGGGACCAAGAGTTTAAGATTCCATATAAAAGTGTAATGGACTATCCAGGTACTTTGGGTAGGGTACAAATCTCTTTGTAAGGTGTAGAAACCTTAATGCTTCAGGGCTAAAACCAGCCACTAACTGGTGAGGCGGGTTAGGGCACAAATTTCCTTTGGAGAAGCCTGCCCAGAACTGATCCCCTTGGGGGTTTCTTGCGCTTGCCTCTGGTCACTGTGCGGCACAATATTGCACTAGATGGACAGTCAGGAATTGCCATAAGTATTTCTATTCGTCAGAACCTCTTAGAGGGTCAAATGCTGGACCCCACAATGCAAACCCCAGTGGCATGTTGAAGGACAGTTAGTCGTTCCCAGATCTGGTAGAGTGTAGAATTGGTGCAGCTGCTCCACCCCAGGCTGGACTAGTGGCTTGTGGGCCCTGTGTCCCAGGGCTTTGGCTTGGTGGGAGCCTGCCGGCATTCTCACAGTCCATGGAGAGAGAGGGGTGCTTCAGAGAAGTACTCCGGTTTGCAGAGTGTCGTGTGTGGCTGGCCTGGCCCTGCACATCAGGCTCCTGGTGTTCTGAGACAGGTCTCATGCACCCATGTGGGGCCATTCAGCCTTTTTTAGCTGCACGTGTGGCTCGCTTGGTCCATGGTGTGGTGCATAAGGGGATGTCTGCGCTGCAGTAAAACACTGGCGGCTGGCCCATGTCAGCTGAGCCAGGCTCACGGGGCTTGGCCTGTGGGGTTGTACAATTGCAGTGCAGGTGTTCAGCGTCTCGGAGACCCTCCCCCCTTCGTGGGGTCCAAGAGCCCAGGCTACAACGTGAGCCCAGATGTCTACACCACAGTTTTATAGCCCAACCCCGGCAAGCCCGAGTCAGCTGACTGGCCAGCCTGGGGTGTCTTATTGCCATGTAGATGTATCCTTAGGGGCTTCTGTAAGGTAGTGACTAATAGCCCTGGCGAGGGATGAGCATACCATGGGCAGGGGCTATGCATCCTTCCCATACATACAGCACCCTGCCAATTCACTGCAGTCCTGGGCCCGAATCCTGAGGCGTACTGAACTGCTCCATTCAAGTCCCCTTGATTGTTTGAGGCTGAAGTGGAAGGCAAGTTGGCTGATGGACTGCTTTCATTTAACTTCTCTCTCTCTCTCTCTCTCTCTCTCTCTCCCCCAGGTAAGCCAGCTGAGCAAACATTTCAACATCCGGCCTTTCTCGCTAAAGAAGCCCAGTACAGATTGACTAGAAGGGGAAGAAGAGAAAATCAGCCTGCAGTCTGCACAAGTACTGTAAATAACTGCTGGAAATAGCTTGCACTTCAACCATCACCACAGACCTACATCGATCTTCTGGACAGACACTGGGGCAGTGGGGGCTCAGCACCAGGGCTACACCCCCGACTGCCATTGAGAAAACACAAACCGCTCTATGGTGAAACCAGGCGAGGGGAGTAGCCTTTCCAATTATTTCTGTATATTAGATTAGCCAGACGTCTTCAAGCCCTAACTCTGTTTAGGTAGAGCTGGCTTGGGAACGTGGATGGCATCGCTCAGAACGCACGGTCACCCAAAATAACCTGGCAGCTGAGTTAGTAGCAGTGGCCTCAACACATCTGTAACGGAGACGTTTGAGCTGCAGGGTCAGTGAGGAACGTCTTCGTCGTACACGAAGGCACATGAGTCACACACGCGGCTGTCTAGTGTTAGACCTTATCAGATGACCTTTGTCCCTTGATGTTAGTCTAGGGAGCAGATCCCAGCATGCGCGCGCACACGTCCATTCATGCAAAATGTTTGTTTAGAAGCTTCAAATGATATTCCACTAGGACGACTTAGTCAAATCCCTCAATTCCCAAGTGGTTAAGGCAGCTTCCCCTTCTTCCCGCCCCTCCCCCCCTCCCCCTTTTTCCAGCTGTGGGTAACTGGGACCATATCTTGACAGTATTTTTCTTGTTAACCATACATTGGCCACATGTGTTCTTTAATCACGAGCCCATGAAGGGAACTTGAGCTCTTAGCAGCAATGGTTGTTTTGGGATGGCGGGTGGCTTATTACTGCCTGCAAGAGCTAAAATAGCACTTGGCCAAATTCTCCCTTCTGATAAATCAGTACAACCTCATTTAATGTCAGAGGGTTGGCTTGCAGGGGGAAGGGGAGTCACATGCTACATGGAGCTTGTCTCATTTCAGACTTGCTGTATGCACTACGATTTGTGTGCACGTCCCCGTGAAGGGTGGGACAATCTCTACGTACGCAGTCTCACAGCTCCAGAGAACTGCATTGTGGCAAATCCCACAGCTTGGAAAAACACCTGAATAGTTCTTACAGCCGCTGACATGCACATACACTTGTGGATATTTTATTGGGGGAAAAGTAGAGGTGATTTTTTTAAATTACCATTTCATTTAGGTCACACACATCCCATCCAGCTTTCTGTTTCCCATCTGTTAAGCCGTTTGCGTTCAGCGGTTTTCTTTTTTGTAATTCATTTAATTGAGTGGTGGTGAAGACTGAGTGCTGATTTTCTTTTCTGTTCATTGTATTTAATGAAGATTTGTGCTTGAATGAAGAGCGCAGCCTAAACCCAGGTTCTGGACAGGCTGCACTCGGAAGTGGGCAAGCACAACGAATGTTCATATATAATGTATTGTGGGAACAAATTCATTCATACCTGGGGAGTAGCTTGGTCATGGTGTATTCCTTGACCGTGGGTGAAAAATCTCCTGCTCTAGGAAAACTTAACTGTCATTACTATTTAACGCTTTTCTTTTGTAAATGTAAATCATTGTCATGCAAGTTATACGAAACAGAACGTCCAGAAGCCAGTTCACAGCATTTATTGTAAATAGGTTGGTTTTAATTTGAACTTGAATTCTCACTGGGGTGTCCTGTACAAGATCATAGCTGATGGCTAGAGGTACACCCTGCAAGACACAAGGGGGAGAATTTAATTTCAAGCGGGAAAATACCATTACTGCTTCCATCTCTAGGTGTTCCCATCTTGTTTTTTGGCTGTGAGGTGATTGGACTAAACACGTTTTAGTTGTTTTGTTAATGTGTCATGACTGTACATCAGGAACTGGAGGAAGGTGTTAATCTGGGAGAGGAAAAAACCTCTTATTCCCCCCTCAGAGTTGATGAAATAAGTAGCGTACTCTCATATATATATTACTGACATTGTACAGAAAAAGCTTAAGTGTACAGAGGAATTGGGCTGTGCTTCAATTTTTGACACTCGTAACTGTTGAATTAAATATATAATTATGGGCAAATTAACTGAAATTGTAGTTGCACAAGAAACATTAAGAATTTGAAACCAGCTGTTGAAAATGGGACACACAGATTAACTATCTGTGGAACGTTTTCCTACTGCACAATCCGCCTTCGTGGCCGTGACGCGTTGCTGAGGTTGGGTTTTTCCATTTGCGTGCCGACGGATCATGGAATACTTGGGCCAGTTCCCCTTGACTAGTCACGTTAAGAAATGTCTGGGTCCCAAGCATGAAGCTAAACGTGTTCTGCATTTCCTTTTATGGCATGTCCAATTTCTCCGCCCCGTCCCCACTCTCCCGGCAGTACTGCTGTGTTCAGACTGGGGTGGCGTTTACATTGTGAGATTCTGTCTGCTCGGTTCCCTAGTCACTGTTCCTCTGGCTGTGGAGTATGTTGAACCATTCCTTTGGGCCGTGCATGGAAACACCCTGAAAAAAACACTCTTGTGTGGAGGCTGGCAGCTAGAGCAGACTTGCAATCTAAACGCCTTCATGCATTTTACTGACATGTTCTTACGGCAGGATCTCTCAAACCCTTTTACACACACAGGCTTATCTCTGGGGAGTCATGGAATTTGGTGCCTTAACTTATTGCATGTTGGGGCTAGCAAAACCTCTACAATCAAATTATGCTAGAAATCAGTTTTAATGCTGCTCGAGCTCAGGCAGATGAGGGCAGGATGAGCTCTTTAACCTGTCTGATTCTGCTCTCTGGGCACGTTCTGCCGCCCAACACAATAAACAGTTTTCATTTGCGCAGTGTTGATCTGAATTTAGTGACTGACGTGCTTGATGTCATGGATTCTGGGGAATGAAATGTCTGATCAGAAACCGACAAAATTACAGTCTCCCCACCACAAGTGTGTGCGAGGGGGAGCAAATCTTTTGGGTTGGTTTATTTTTAAAGAAAACTGGTGTTTTCTCCTAATCCGGTCTTTAAAAATAAACTCGTTCTCTAGTGAAGGGCTGGATTTGGTCATTGTTCTGGCCTCTGCAATACTGGGTAAGGAGGAGACACGAAGGTGGAAATTCTGCTTCCTCACCCTGGCCTCTTCCTTGTAGCGGGGTGCGTTCCTTTCCGGTGCCGGGCTCTTTGGAAGGAATGATACTCTGACCCAGGAGCGTATGTGCCCATGCTTAGAATTCCCCTTCTGCATATTTGAGGCACTCTGAGCCCTTGTGCTTCTCTGCCCATGTAAAAGAGCTGCTTGTTTTGTGTCCTTAATTATTGAGACCCCTGAGTGAGCCGCCCCGCTGCATTAATGATCCTTAAAAATGCTCCCCAGGGGATGCCTCAGTGCTGTCAATTGTACCTCAGCCTGGACTATCGGCAGGCAGAGCCGAGCATTGGGGAAGAACCCCTCTGGGCCGTCAACGTGCCCAAATCAGGCAGTGTATGTAAGCGGTTGGCTTCAAAACGGACTGTTCCATGTCGTTAAATCCCACAAGCCGGTTTCCATAACATCGTCCTGCTCCCGTTCCTGTGCTAGAGACTCGCCGGAGCACTGTGAAAATAAGCCAGTGGCTTGCTGAAGACACTTTGACCCCTTGCGTTCCTGCGATTAGGGGTCTTTGGTTGAAGTGAGTGTTGGAAGCCTTGGGAGCGGACACAAATGCCATCGCGTGGCTTCTTCCGCTCAGAAAAACGGTTTGTTACACGCGCAGCTTCATTTCCATGCTGAGGCTTCCTGAGCGTGTGTAACTTGCACTTCGCCCCCCTGCAGACCTGCAGCTCCCCTCCCCCCATGCAACGTCTTCTGCCGACCCCTCTTCCCCCCCCCCCCCCCCCCCGAGTTCAACCTCGTGACTAAAATCCGGCTCATGGGACACACATTTAGCTGGGTCACATACGTGCAGGTTTAACAGCTCACTGAAGTCACTGGTATGTTAATGAAAGTAGCCGTTGTGGTCCAAGTTAGCATCCCTCACAAGCATTTCTGTTGCAGTTGGTCCATCGAGTACAAACAATAGAGAAGGCAGGAACTGCAGTGTTGAGATTGTACCTGGCCTTTCCATGCCTGTTCTGCCCTGTCTGGTGAATTTATCGTGCTCGCGGCCTGATCTAGGGTACCGCTGGGGAATCCGCCAATACCGAATCTCATGGATGACTAATGTGTTCATTCAGCTTGGGGTTTTCTTGGTCACTACAGCAAAAATATTCAGATCTTGGGTTTCTAAAGTTAGGCTCCTGGTGTCTATCTGGGCTCCTGGTGTCTTAGCCCACAGTGAGAACGTTCTGGCCTGTTGGGACTTTCCGAAGTGACAGATCAGATTTGTTGTATGTAAATAAATGCTGCTTTTTCAGCTGTGGCCCAGCTGAATTTTCCTCCACGCCGAGGGCTGGGCTACACTACTGCGTAAGTTGATGTAACTTACATCGCTCAGGGGTGTGAAAAAGACACCCCCATGAGCAACACAAGTGACAAAGACTTAAGCGCTGACCACACTGGCGCTAGGTGGGCAGGAGACGCTCTCCCGTCAGCATAGCGGCTCTTCTCCAGACGTAGCTGTGCCGACATAGCCTCTCGTAGTGTCGACTTGCCCTGCAAAGATGCACTCAGCGCTGCCTGCTATGCAAGTAATTTGAACAGCTGGGAAGCTCTTGTGGTTCTAGCTAATGGTGCGTTAACAGTGGCGTAAAAACCCAACCACTTGGAGTTAGGGGATTTGGTTCATTTGTAAAGGAGACCTGCTCCTCTTTCCTTGTGCTGCAGCACTGGGATGATGGTAAATCCTCTGCCTGCTGAAAGCCACGGAAGAATCTTTCTCTGTCACAGGTGGTGGTTTTATGTGGTGTGCCAGTCACTGGGGGCATCTTGGGTTGGTGGGTTGAGATCAGCTGGGCTGTCTTAGATCTTGTTTGTGCTTTGTTGAAATGCAGACGGACAGCAAACTGGGCAAGGGTTGTAGTAGCCAAGGGAAACCTTTGCTAGTACCTTGTTTGCCTTATGTCCCCAGGCTACCTCGCAGCATTGTATTGGAGGTGGCGGCAGGCCAGGGCTGCGGAGACAGCATTTTATGTCTGCTGTCTTGGAAGGTGGTTGCAACAGAAGTTTGTTTAACCTCTTTGCTGCTGAACCAAGTCTTGATTAAATCAGAAAAATCCTACCGTGCAGCTGGACTTGTCAGTGCCGCCTGTTTTCTGTCTTACGGCAGCAGCGAAAAACCTAACAGAAGAGGGAGGCATCACTTAGCAGCACGTTCTTAGCAGACCCGCATCCCAGAGGAAAGGTGTTTGCTACCTGTACCTCGGTTAGCCACCATCATGGCGTCTTACGGAACATGCTCCAGGAATAAAGATCTATTAATAGATGGTGCTAGTTGTTACTAACCAGTTAATTGTTCAGGTGCATTTGGTTTGGAGTGATGGTCTCATTTCCAGATATAAATCTGCCTCATTCGCTCCATTCTACCAGGACTTATTTGTTATTACTTGACAGCTGGTCAGACTGGTCCAGGGTGACGTGCTTTTTGGGCAGCAAGAAGTTCCTTCTGACCCAGCATCCCCTGCCAGGGCAGCCTTTAACTGAGTGCAGAGCCCACTAAATGGAACGGTGTGCTTTGGGGGCAGGCGTGCGCAAGGCCCGAGCTGAAAATGCTTGGGAAGGTGACTCTGTAACAATGACGTTGTGGGCTCCATGTTTGTATCTCCCAGGCTTCCAGATCAAACGGGTCTTCTAACTGCCAGCCCTGCTCATTCAACCTGCACCCTGAGAGTCGAGCTGGGCTCTTCCTGGCTCATGTATCAACCCCAGCAATGGAAACTGTGCAGGCCACACCCTACCCTCAGTTACGCCCACACAACGGATGGCAAAGCAGAGCAGAATCCCCCTCGTTCGGGTTCTGCAGGGCTAATGGTGTTGGAGCAGAAAAGGCTCATGCTAGTAGTTGTGGGTGGGATTTTCCAAAGTATCTGACTTGCATTGGGACTGGTCACTTCGGTGCAGGTCTGTTGAGTAAGAAGGGGGCATCTTACTTGACTCTTAGCATACAACTGCCTGTTCCTGCTCCCTTGACTCTTTGCGCTAAGCGGGGAAGGAACTCCCATGACAACACTTCCCCCTCCACCTACAGAAACAAAAGCTTCCGTGGCAAGTAACTGTAACGTGGACCCGTCGTGTTCCCTGAGCCTGGCCCTGTGTGACTGTGGCCTGGTATCACGGCTCTGAGAGCCTCTGCTTGTCACTTCACTGCCGTGAGTGGGTCTGCAAACACATCCTGTCCCATCCCACCCAGGTGAGCCGTAGCCTGGCCGGGACCAGTCACCGCTACGCAAACTGATTGTACAGAGCTTTATTTAAACAGGAAAATACAGTATAACTATATATTGTCTTGTCAGTGCAGAGTTCTACCAAACCTGCTTTTCTCATTAGGATCCATGTGTCTCTACTGTTGGGAGCTTAGAGTACTGCAGTGGATTTGAATGCCAATCTGTTAAAGGCTATTGCTGATACATATTTATTGTAAAAATATATATATATATTGAAAATGAAACTTCAGGAAAGAATAAAATTTTCCAAGCCTTTTAGCGGTTTTCTCATTGTCTGTTTTTGCTGATGGTTTCAGTAGAACGCGTTGTCCAGTTGCCTTTGAGATGGGCAGTCTCCTCCTTTGAACTCCTAGAATTGACTTGAGGGTGTTTCGGTCTGTTTGGGTCAGATCACACCCCCTCAATGGGATACGCTTCGTTGGAGCCGGCACATCATCCAACAGCTGGCGGAGGTTCCTAGGTCTACATCTCGGTGCCTGCCGACAGACAGACACACAGAGAGAGAAACAATTCCACAGAGTTCTGCCAACGATGGAAGAAAGTGTTGCATTCTCCCAACTAATTCTGTTAACATGCAGCATATACAATCCAATGGGCCCATACAGAAGGTGGGCACCTTATGCATGTCTCCAGCAAGTGCCCTGGAATACCACACTTTGGAGAGCCTCAAAGGTGCTAAAGGGGTGCAAAGCACTTTCTGAACCCTTGTCCCAGTGCAGTCCAGCTGCTATCAAATCCTGCAGTTCCAAAGTCAATGGCACTCACATTCCCCCAACCTCCCAGAACTTTAGCTGAAGAATTTGAGTCCTGTCCAGCTAGCAGATGCTACATGATCATTAAAGGTTCCCTGAAACACCCATGGACGGTAAAGAAAGTTATCCCTCTAGGGTGGGCGGAGACTGAGGCTAGGTCTACACTACCTGCCTGAATCGGCGGGTAGAAATCGACCTCTCGGGGATCGATTTATCGGGACGCGACAATCGATCCCCGAATTGACGCTCTTACTCCACCAGCAGAGGTGGGAGTAAGCACCGTCGACGGGAAGCTGCGGAGGTTGATTTTGCCGCCGTCCCTACAGTGGGGTAAGTCAGCTGCGATACGTCTAATTCAGCTACGCTATTCGCATAGCTGAATTTGCGTATCTTTAATCGACCCCCCCCCCTGTAGTGAAGACCTGCCCTGAGCTGCAGAGGTTAAGGGACTTGCCCAAGCCGTCACAGGAAGTCTCTGGCAAGGATGAGAGTAGAATCCAGGAGTCCTGACTTGCCACACTAGTAACCTTTGACATTCCCTGGGTATGAGGCAAATTCATTCTCTTCTCCTCACACATATTACACTAGAGGAGAATGAATCTGCCACCTGGATTTTCCTTCACCCTCCTTGCAAAGCAGGCTTCACCTCCTCTTTCATGTACCAGTTTGCTGAGTTCCAAACAGCACCAGCAATAACTGGGCTTGCAGTAATCAGAGCTGCAAATGACTTAGTGCCTCAAGCCCAGTCACCTGTAAATGATCCAGCGGATGGTAAACTGGGTCTTAGCCCAAAGGCCTTCACTCTACTGCTCCGTTAGCTGCTTTTTCTACCCCGCTCCCAGCTTGGGATCCTTTCCTCTTCCACCCTCCTGGCCCTGGCCCTCCCCTCTGCACTGGCTTCCTGCTTGACTAGTCCAGTTTGGGGTTCTGCTCTGATGTTCAGAGTGCCACGAGCCCCTGCTCCCCCACAACTGCCCTCTGCTGAGAGTGGGGCTGTCATTGAGTTACTGACCCCACAGAGCCCCCTGACTGGGAGCTGGACCTGGCCTGGTCCCTTGGGAGGGGCGCTGATACCCTGCTCCCAGCCTCCCTTGGGCCAGATTTTCCCAGCCACTGGGATTGAAGCCCGATATTTTAAGCAGAAGTTGGTGGTCGTACGTTAACTAGGTAATTTGTATAATATTGGTGCAGCAGCAAGCAAGCATCCCCAAAAGGCTCACTCACTGGCTGCCAGGATCAGCCACCAGCCACGGTCACTTCTGCGCTCCCCCTGAGGGCAGGGGTGGGATGTGGCTCTGAGGGGCAGCACCTTGCCCAGGGCAGCTGGGGTGTTTTGGTGCAGAAGGTGAATAGGCCTGGACCCGGCCCCATAACCAGCCACCCGCTCTGTGGAAGGAGCAGCTGCTGCAAACCAGGGAACAGAGGTGAGCAATGGGTGATGGAAGACCTAGGTTCTGTTCCTAGCGTTGCCAACTGTCTAATGGCACAAACCCAAACGCCCTTGCCCTGCCCCTTCCCTGAGGCCAGGCCCCTTCTCAGAGGCCCCATTCCCAGCTTCCTCAGTCGCTCGCTCTCCCCCACCCGCACTCACTTTCACTGGGCTGGGGTGCAGGAGGGAGTTTGGGTGTGGGAGGGGGCTCAGGGCTGGGGTAGGGAGTGAGGGATGAGGGCTCTGGCTGGGTGGCGCTTACCTCAGGCGGCTCCCAGAAGTGACCGGACGGCTTGTAGGCTCAGGGGCGGCCACGGGGGCTCTGCACGCTGCTCCTGCCTGCAGGCACTGCCCCCGCAGCTCCCATTGGCCGCGGTTCCTGGCCAATGGGAGCTGCGGAGTCGGTGCTTGGGGCGGGGGCAGCGCGTGGAGCTCCCTGGCTGCCCTTGTGCCTAGGAACCAGAGGGATGTGCCGCTCGCTTCCGGGAGCCGTTCTGAGCCAGAGCAGGTAGGGAGCCTGCCTTAGCCCCCAGGACTTTCAGCGACTTTTAGCCAAGGGCAGCCGCCGAACCCTCCACGAGCCCCAGTTGCGTTATCTGCCTTGTGCTGGCTGCTCTCTGCAGGCTCGAGAAACTGGAGAATGAATCCAAGACTAATCAGGACAAGTTTGAAGAGATCACCTCGAAATGGGGCTCGGCCAAAGAGAAAACCATCCCGCAGGACCTGTGGGACGTGCTCAACCTGCAGCAGCAGCAGTGTGCTCTGCTCATCGAAGAGAAGAACAAGCTCATCAGCGAACTGCAGCAGGTAGATTGCCGGAGCTGGGAGTGCGGAGGGTGTGCGTGTGTGGAGACGGCTGTGGGGCATGGAAGGTCTTGCTGGAGCATGTTAATGTTAGAGGGACACTGTCCAAGAATAAGTGACCCAGAACTGCCTGTCTCTTCTCTTAGGCCAGGGTACTGTGCTCCCCTACAATAACAAATCCATATACACAGAAAACCTGTTCCATACTTTTCCCAGCTACCAACAACCCTCCAATTCCACACCCAGGCTTCTTCCTAGCAAATTACTTCCCTCTCCCTTAGCTCCTCCGTTACCCCTAACTTCCCCAAGCCTTTGCACTGCTTCCGAGGGGTGTGGGAAAGATGTGTCTGTATAGTAATTTAAATTAATTACTCTGAGTTTTGTATTAATATGCCTAGTAAGGAATCCATTTCTCAAAAAACATTTCCTGAATCTTTGTTGTTGTCTGTATTGTTACAGACATACTTGCTGACAGGTATTTTGAAATAACTGACCAAAAATAATTGAAACTGGTGTGATTATACTGTATTGTGTTATTTTGACAAATAAAATATGTAGAATTTTGCAGAATTTTAAAATATTGTGTGACACTAAACTGGGAGGAGTGGTAGATACACTGGAGGGTAGGGATAGGATACACAGGGACCTAGACAAATTAGAGGATTGGGCCAAAAGAAACCTGATGAGGTTCAACAAGGACAAGTGCAGAGTCCTGCACTTAGGATGGAAGAATCCCATGCACTGCTACAGACTAGGGACTGAATGGCTAGGAAGCAGTTCTGCAGAAAAGGACCTAGGGGTTACAGTGGATGAGAAGCTGGATATGAGTCAGCAGTGTGCCCTTGTTGCCAAGAAGGCTAACGGCATTTTAGGCTGTATAAGTAGGGGCATTGCCAGCAGATCGAGGGACGTGATCATTCCCCTCTATTGGACATTGGTGAGGCCTCATCTGGAATACTGTGTCCAGTTTTGGGCCCCACACTACAAGAAGGATGTGGAAAAATTGGAAAGGGTCCAGCGGAGGGCAAGAAAAATGATTAGGGGGCTGGAGCACATGACTTATGAGGAGAGGCTGAGGGAACTGGGCTTATTTAGTCTGCAGAAGAGAAGAGTGAGGGGGGATTTGATAGCTGCTTTCAACTACCTGAAGGGGGGTTCCAAAGAGGATGGAGCTAGACTGTTCTCAGTGGTGGCAGATGACAGAACAAGGAGTAATGGTCTCAAGTTGCAGTGGGGGAGGTTTAGGTTGGATATTAGGAAACACTATTTCACTAGGAGGATGGTGAAACACTGGAATGGGTTCCCTAGGGAGGTGGTGGAATCTCCTTCCTTAGAGGTTTTTAAGGTCAGGCTTGACAAAGCCCTGGCTGGGATGATTTAGTTGGGAATTGGTCCTGCTTTGAGCCGGGGGTTGGACTAGATGACCTCCTGAGGTCCCTTCCAACCCTGAGATTCTATGATTCTATTCTAATTTTTTTGTTGCAAGATAATTATTTTTTGGCACAGAATCCCCCCAGGAGTAATCTCCCTGCCAATGCATGATTATTCCCATAGTTTACTCTTGGGGCTTTCTAGTCCTGTCCCGCTTAGTCCAGACAAGGGTTAAATAGCCCAAGCACTGAGGCTTCCTCCTCCTTGCTAGCAAGTGTAGTAGATCTTCCCATCATCTCTTCTCTCTCCTAACCACTGTTCTGTTCCTCAGTTCTCTTCCCTCGTCACTTTCCATAATGGCTGAAGGGGCAGATGCAGGATATTGATTGTTAGGTTCTCTGGCTTGTGCTGAAGCTCTGCACAGCAATGTTTCTCAGTTCAGTGTCTGCTCTTCTCCTGCAGGAGCTGAAAAGCAAAGATGACCAGTATGTTTCCGGCCAATGGGAGCTGCGGAGTCGGTGCTTGGGGCGGGGGCAGCGCGTGGAGCTCCCTGGCTGCTCCTGTGCGTAGGAACCAGAGGGATGTGCCGCTCGCTTCCGGGAGCCGTTCTTAGCCAGAGCAGGTAGGGAGCCTGCCTTAGCCCCCAGGACTTTTAGCGACCTATTAAAATCTCCTGGATTGCTTTCAATAGCCATCGGGAGATCAAGGCCGATGCCAGGAGACTCCCGCCAATCCGGAAGGGTTGGCAACCCTATGACTGTTCCTGGCGGCCGCACTGCCCTGCTGGCTGACCTTGGGCATGGAGTGCCAGTCTCTGTGCCTCAGTTTCCCCATATGTAGAATGGGAATAATGATACTGACGTCCTTTGTGAAGTGCTCTGAGAGCTATGGATGAAAATCCAGGTGCAGCCAGGGGCTGAACATAGAACTAACTGCAGCTGCTCTGACCAGAGCTGGTGTGGGGGAGTTGCAAACAGATGCCTTCCTCTCCTGCAATCGACTAACTCCGCTCAACTGCGGGGCCCCACTCTGCCCAGGGCTGGCCTGAGGACTGGGGAGGGCCAGTGCAAACAGAGGGTAGAGCACATGCAAGGGCTCCCTGCCCAGGGCTCCCTGCAGTAGGAGACGTGCAGCCCCTGCTGCTTGTCCTGGGAACTGCGCTGACACTTCCTGCTTTGCAAAGCTGCCGGGGCTTGTGGCCGTTCAGGTGAGTCTGACTGTGTCTAGTGCAGTCTCCCCGTGGGGTGCTGCTATTTCCTGGGGGAGGTGATGCAGGGGCATCTCGTGTGTTGTATGGTCAATGACGGGGGAGTGCATGGACAGAAGCTGGCATGGCACGGGGGCCGTGGACGGGCAATGCATGAATAGAGGCTGTGTAGAAGTGCACGGGGGCGGTGCACAGTTGGAGGCTGGTGGAGTTGCACGGGGGCGGTGCACAGGGGCAGGCTGGCTGGCGGTGCACGGGGGCGGTGCACAGGGGCAGGCTGGCTGGCGGTGCACGGGGGCGGTGCACAGGTGCACGCTGGCTGGCGTTGCACGGGGGCGGTGCACAGGTGGAGGCTGGCTGGCGTTGCACGGGGTGCGGGCGGGGTGCTTTGCACAGCAGTGCAAGGCTGGACGCTTTGTCTGTACCAGCACAGAATCACGCTCCCTGCTCAAGTGCAAAACCTCGGCTTCTGCAGCCGGTGGCTCCGCCCTTTCCCCGGGGAAGGGAGCTGTGGGGCAGGGGTGGGGCTGTAGGTGCAGGCGAAGGAGGGCAGAGGAGGTCGGGTTCCCTGCAGCCCCTGCTCGCAGCTCCCCGGGAAGGAGAGCAGCAGACCCCCTGCGCCCAGCTGCAATGCCTGGGGGGCGGCGGGTGCCCCGTGCAGCCAGGCCGGGTGAGGTCGGTCCCTGGGGGTGGGATGTGACCCTGAACGGAGGTTTGAATCTGTGTTTGCAGGATGCCCGGGGCAGGCTGGCTCGGCTCGGCTCGGTACTGACCAGGTACCCAGGAGAGGCCACGTCAGGGCCAGGCCCCCCCTGCCCCCAGCAAACAGACCCCCCCGCCCCCAGCAAACAGACCCCTCCCACGTTGTGGCGATTAGGGCGGGGGGCCTGGGAGGGCGGCAGCCTCTGGTTTGCAGGCGGTGGGTTTTGTGAGGCATTAAACCAACCCCGCAGGGAGTCCCCCAGGTGCGGGGGGGCCATAATTTCAGAGGTTTATTTTCAAACAGATGTATTGAATTTAAATACAAAAATCCAAATGAAATAAAAATCTGATTTCTTTTTTTAAACCTAGATTTTTGTCCACTCTGCTGGTGGGGCTTTGGAAACCAGCCAGGAATGAGTGTGCACATGTAAGTCAAAGAATTGTTATAGTTGTTGATGTTTAAAATAAGTGGGGAAAAGAAAAGAGGGTGGTTGAGGGATCTAAAAAGCCACTGGTCCTTTAATGAAAGGAGACCAGTCTTTATGCAACCTGGACATTAAAGGAGGCTGGAATTCCTGTCTGAAAAATTGGCTGTGGTCTCTCCCGCCCGTTATGGGCGTGACAGGGTGGTGAGCTATTCTCTTTTCTTGGACCAAGTTCTGTTGGAGGAAGGTCCAAGGTTTTGAACTACACACAGCTCTTCTCCAGGTCCGGGGAAAGAAATCGGAGGGTTTGCACTCAGTCTGAGTTGGGACAGATCGCTGAGCACAGGGTTAGACTGGTGCAAAAGGGGTTTCAAGGGGCCCTTACGATTTTGCAGACAGATGTCTATTATGAGAGTGGCTTGTAGCCAGGGGGAGTTTGGCTCATGCTTCCTGGATCGATCCCAGGCTTTGAAATTCAGCAGGGAAGAATTGTGGGGAGAGGAGCTCTGCACAGACCAGGCCTGGGGTTCTGCGTGTTAGGAGCTGTCATTGCAGAAGGAGCTGTCAGGCCTTGGGCCGGTGGGGTGTGTGGTAGGAGTGCCACCTTTGATTATCGTGATGTGAGACCTGCTGGTGGTGGTGTCTGCTGACGTGCCCCTGGCATTGTGACCAGGACAAGTGAGAGAAGAGGGGCTGATGCGGAACCATCTGCTTCTGAGCTGCTGGTTCTCTGGGAGCTTTAAGGGGAGTTTGAATCCCATCGCGGGTCTAGGCTGCATGCCCAGGTTTGCTCCTGGACTCTGTCCTGAGTGCCATGGTGGATGCTATAGTAGCTTAAAAGCCCTGATTGCGTGTGTTAAATTTCTGGAGACAGCATGCAGGGCTCAGCGAGGTCTCCTGGCATTGCTTTTAACTCCAAAATACAGACCCCAAGGAGGTCTGTGCACAGATGGTTGCGAAAGGACCATTGAACAATCTCTGGTCCCGAGTGTCTGTTTGGAAACGCTGTGGGTGGACCAAGAGATGAGGCAAAAGATCGCAAGGCTGACTTTCCAGATCCGTACTGCGGCACTGCTGAGCCTGGCTGCCTCTACTAATCCTTTTGCCAATCCATTTTAATCTAGTTCATTCATTCATGTTGCTCATGCCCCGTGCCTCAGTTTCCCCACTGGCAAAAAACTCCAGGAAGCGAGGGTAAATCGGGTAAAGTTTGCACTTTGCTTTGGAAAAGCTCATTGCCAGGATTCTGAATTTCTGTTCTATCTCTGAATGCCCAAAGCATGTTCTGTGCTGCCTGCAAAACAAGTTACAGACACGATAGGTGCCCTGGAAAGCGTAATTTAAATTGCCCGTGTTCTCCAAACCGGAGGAGCTCTGTGGCGCTTGACGGCTTGTCGCTTTGTCGGAGAAAAACTGAGTTCTCACTATTTTGTTTAGGTACAGCAAGTCAGAGGCTTTATTATTAACTCTCACATGTGCAGAGGAGAGAGCAAGTAGGTCTCTCTCCCTGGTAACTAATTACAGCAAGCATTTATACCTTTCATTACAGAAATAATGAGGGACAGCTGCATTTTGTTTATACATAGGCCATCTTGATATCTTATTTTCTTACTTGTTTTGACTCTTGCCTACATACAATTAGTTTCTATACCTTATCTACACAAGGTCTTCTACACCTTATCTATACTGAGGTCACAATGACTTCTTACACAGCTCTTTCTCACCCGTCTCACACAATCCTCACACAATCCTCACACAATCCTCGCTTCTACAAATCTCGCGTTATCAGGGTTATCAGGGTCACAGCTAGCTTGACTCTTGCTAACAAAGACTGTCTCTTGCTAACGAAGCCTGACTCTTGCTAACAACCATCATGCATTGCAGTTCCCTTCTGTCAGTTCTTTTCTCTGCTTCCACAACCCCCCCCTTTTGTACTTCTAGTACAACAAACATTCTCAAATCTCTATTTGCATCAAGTCCTGGACTTCAGATTCTAAATTAGATGCTTCAACCTTAGGGGTTTTGATTGGATGCAATGATAATGCATGATTAGCATGAACATGAAAGGTATTACTATTATTACGTCTTTTACAACAACAATAACATAATCCTAAGCTAACTAATAACAATACAAGCAATAACATTCCCATAGCAATACTATAATGGGGTTGTTGTACAGCCTTTGTCATAAAGCACAATACATCATATTTAGTACATAAGGTAGCTACTCTATAAGCAGTGTGAAAGGCATACTTTTCTACTTGATATACATTTTGAAGCATGTGAATTTGCCCTTGTACCTCAGAGATTTTCTGAATCTCAGGTAACAATGAAAGCAAGTTTTGAAATCTATCAGATAGTAAGCTAGTCCAATTAAAGGGTATCTGGAACCTAAGGGCTACTTGAAAAACTCTATCTGCAGGCCAGTAAATGATATGATTGCCTGCAGTGGTAGTGAGATTAAAATGTATGTCTTGTGATATGGTGTCATTAACATACACACAGCTATCATTAGCTTGGAAGAGTAAGTGTCCTGTCAGGGTAGTTCCTTGTCCCCTACCCTCCCAGCAAACGTAGTCATAGACAGTGACAACTTCTCCTGGCTTCAGTTTACGTGTACACTGAAGCTGTGGGGGTTCTAATGGCCAGAATGTCCACAGGTTACCTAACCCCATCCAAATGTCAGGTGTAATCCTAGGAGCACTAACTAAAAATCGATTGGGCATACCAGGTGGTCTAATTTCCCAGATGTCTCGATGAATTACCCAATCCCATATGCATCCTCCCCATGGACCTGGCAGGATACGGTATGTGGGAGCCCACACCCCCTGTACCGGTCCATATGCTTGGAAGGAGCACTGAGAACGTCCACACTTCCACCCAGAAAGTTTCCAAGTATGTCTCCATGGCCACAGGTCAGATGGCACTCCTGACGTGTCTGTAAGGGCAGTGGGCCAAGCCTGGTGCTCTAGATCATTCCGAATGGCCATTAGCTGGTCATTCAAGAAATCCTGAATCTCTGAGCATGCTAGATCCCACTGCAATGCCTTCCCAGCCTCAGTGATATTCAATACCATCTCTGTCAGTAACTTCTGGGTCATAGAACTAAGGGCGGAGATAACATGTAACTCACCAACTCCAGCCTGTACCTGGGTTAGTTGTGCTCCAGAAACAAGGCCTATGGCCTTCTCTAGTTGGCCCAATTTTCTCATCATTGGAATGTGTAGTACTGTTTGTATCTGGATAAGTTACAGTGGTGGTGGCAAGGGTCAAGGGACTAGTGGTAGGTGTAGTCTTTGTGGTGGCAAGGCGTTTTTGATATTTATCATCTGAAAGCCAATTAGGGAGGGCAGTGCATCCTGAAGGTACCTGTCCATAAGCACAAAGCCCTGATCCTGGAAAGAATCCACCCCACCACTGGACCCCACATTCCCAGGAACGTTCCCCACAGTTCCCTCCTTGCCAATAAACAATACTTCGTTTCTTCCACCAGGGCCAGTTCTTAATGTCTTTTGTAGTTAGAAAGTTCTGGACTTTGGTGGTTTCAGCAGAGCGAGTGTTTCTTCTTTTCTTCTTCAAAAACAGTTGTGATTCACCACAGTGCAGGGGAGAGGTTACTAGCACTTCACCCTGTACTGGTGTGGTTCCTGTAAAAGAATTCAAAGGCACAGTAGATCTGTCAGTGGACAAGGGAGAGGTTACTAGCACTTCACCTTGTCCTCTTTCCCTGCTGTCCAGGAGGCACAGCAGAGTTAGCAGGAGAAATAGGCTGATCAGCAGCTGGAGAATCCTCTCCAGGCGGAGGGGTCTTTTTGCAGTGCGAAGCATGGGTCCAGGTGGGCAGTCCTTGGCACTTCACAGCAGTGTTGGTAGTTAACAGGACTTGGAAAGGGCCTTTCCAGCGTGGAGCCAAGGCAGTCTTTCGCTGATGGACCTTTATGTAGACCCAGTCTCCTGGTTCCAGCGAGTGGCAGGGCTGCACAGGATCCTTGGGTAGTGCTTCTTTCACCTGTGTATAGAAAGACTTAACACATTTCATTAGTGCCTGACAATACTTAAGCATTGTGTCATCCATTAAATGAATGTCCATCTGAGCTAGGGTCAGTGGGGGCGCAGTTGGTAGTCTCATCGGGCGCCCTGTCAGAATCTCATGAGGGCTGAGTCCAGTCTTTCGATTGGGAGTGGCCCTCATACTCATTAGTGCCAGAGGAAGGGCATCTGGCCACTTCAAGTTTGTTTCAGCACAAATCTTGGCCAGTTTATTTTTCAGAATTCCATTCTGGCGTTCCACTGTCCCAGCAGACTGCGGATGGTGGGGACAGTGAAGGTTGTGTTGAGTCTGCAAAGCTGCACATAACTCCTTTACAATCTGTCCAGTAAAATGAGTTCCACGGTCACTGTTGATACTCACAGGGATGCCAAATCGTGGTACAAAATCTTTAAGCAGAAGTTTCACAACAGTCCTGGCATCTGCTTTCCTGCAGGGAAAAGCTTCCACCCAATTTGAAAATACATCCACCAAAACCAATACATATTCATAGCCACAACATTTAGACAGTTGAATAAAATCAATCTGAATATTTACAAAAGGTCCCCAAGGGGGAGGGTGAGCTGCCTGCCTAACTTTAACAGCTTTACCAATGTTATGCTGCTGACAAATCACACATTGTTGACAGTAGTGATGTGCAATGACTGGGAACCCGAATGCACACCAATCTCGGTTAACCGCAGCAACCATCCCCCCTTTGCTCACGTGAGCCATTCCGTGGTATACACGAGCAAGATAGGGCATTAGCATCTTCGGTGCAACCAGGCGACCAGCTGGGGCACGCCAAAGATGGTCAGGGTGTAGAATACAGCCATTAGCACTCCAAAAACGTTTCTCAGCTGCCGATGCAGCTTCCTGGATCTTGGCCAGATCCTCAAGGGAGGCTAGTGGAGGCTGTTCAATCAAAGCACAAGTATATTCAGCCTGAGGTGCAGAAAGGGCCGCTGCTTTGGCTGCAGAGTCTGCCAAAGCATTTCCACGGGTAACTTCATCACGAGGGGTCTGGTGAGCTGTACATTTCACGACAGCTATAGCTTTGGGCAATAAAAGAGCATCTAAAAGAGCAGAGACATACAGACTGTTCTTAATAGGAGAACCAGTGGATGTAAGAAAACCTCTATACTTCCAGAGCAACCCATAATCATGTACCACTCCAAAAGCATAACGAGAGTCTGTATAGATTGTAACTGCTTGATCCTGAGCGAGAATGCAGGCTCGAGTTAAAGCCACAAGTTCGGCCACTTGAGCAGAAAACACAGAAGGAAGGAAAGCACTTTCAATAACAGCATGTGCAGAACACACAGCATAACCAGCAACCAATTTGCCCTTAGAATCTCGCAAGCACGAACCATCTACAAAGTAAATAAGATCAGGATTTTGCAAAGGCACATCTAGTAAATCATCTCTTGGACGAGAGAGAACCGATGTCACAGACACACAGTCATGTGGGTCTCCGTCTTTGGGCCCAGGCAACAAGGAGGCAGGATTTAGAACAGGGCAACGAGCCAAAGTAATATGAGATGAAGACAACAAGACAAGCTCATATTTTGTAAGACGAGAAGTGGATAGATGCTGTGTCTTAGATTTTAACAAGAGAGCAGCCACAGCATGAGGAACAGCAACAATCAAAGGAGATCCTAAGACAATAGATTCAGATACCTGAACAGCAAGAGCTGCTGCAGCTACAGCACGCAGGCAAGGGGGAAATCCAGCTGCCACAGCGTCTAGGGCAGTACTGTAATAAGCAATGGGACGGTGTTTGTCTCCGTGCCTTTGCGTTAATACAGCCAAAGCAATCCCATTACGCTCATGACAGAAAAGAGTGAATGGTTTAGCATAATCAGGAAGTCCCAGGGCTGGTGCACTGGACAGACTTTGCTTGATAGCAACAAAAGCTTGTTCAGCCTCTGGAGACCAAGGAAGAGGCTCAGGGGTACCTGACTTAGTCAGATCCTGTAAGGGTTTAATCATTGTTGCATAGCCTAAAATCCATTGTCTACAGTACCCAGTCATGCCAAGAAAAGTACGCATTTGAGAAATAGTTCCAGGCCTCTTAAAGGAACCTGGAGTGCATGTGCCACACTTCTAGTAAGATAACGGGTACTTTCCTCAGAGGGATTAGAATCAGGGGAGCTACTGGGAGGCTCAGAATCACCTCTTTGTGGTGAAGAGGAGGCTTCTCTCCCAGGGGAAGAGAGAACAATGTGTGCAGCTGATACATGCGGTGGTGAAACTGGCACTGCCGGGTGAGATTCGTTAGCAGACCCAGGCTGTGCAGGGGGAGGAGGCAGCATGGGCTGCTGCTGCTGCTGAAAGTTACTGAAGAAATCTAAAAGATCCTCAGCAGTTTCCTCCTCACTGTCAGACCTAACTAATTGGGGATAAAGGGGAGCAGAAGGAATTGCTTGAACAGGATTAGGATACACAGGAGCAGAAGGAATCGCTCTAGGGGTTAAACAGCTGGATGCCTTGCATTTAAGCTGTAAATGTTGCACTTGGGCTTTTAACTTTTCCTGGGAGTCTTTTAGACTCCGCACTCGAGACTCGTGGAGTCTCTTTGTTGCTTCCTCCCACCAACAGACAAATTGCTCCCACTGTGTATCAGAGGCTTTTGGTGAAGCCAGAGTTTCTTTAAGGTATTTAAGTTTGTCTAAATCAAAGGTACCTTCTAGTGGACATTGTTTAGATGGATTTGCACGCGTGTAAAGATTCCAATTATCTAAATACCTGCAGGTTTTCGGGCCATAATGTACGTACATGAAATAAGCTGGGGTACCCTTAGGGGGTGAGAGGGAAGACTTAGACTGTCCCCCACCCATTTTCCAATCACACACTCAAAGGGGGAAGGATGCCCTGTCCGCGCTAGCGGCTCATAAACTAAGGATCTCTCCCTACAGGGTATTCACACAGGAGTGACTAACGAGGATAGCCATGACCCCCTACACCTCCCTTCAGCAAAGAGCGTCGGCTAATCTCAGAGAGAAAGCGCCGCTTACTCTGTTGCATCCAGTGAGATGGTCAGACTGTCAGTGGCTCACACGGAGAGGAAAAGGGGAGGGAAGATGGGTGCACACACTCCTAGACCCAGGTAGCCTCCTCGCCGGACGATGCCAGGCCGAGTCAACCTACATGGGTCGGATCTCCTAAAGATCCTCTAGTTACCGGGCTTGCGTTAGAGTAGTTCTGGTCACGAGCCAAAAGACTTCGCAGAGTACTCTGGGCGTCTTCCGGTAACACTCAATTCACACTGTGTACACACACACACACACACACACACCACACACACACACACACTCCAACATACCAAGGCCTTATACCAGGTACTACTCCTGAGTACCTCCAGGTACTATTCCCAAGTACCTTGATGCATCACTTGAGGCGGTAAAAACCCCTCTTGAGGCAGTAACAACTCCTCAATACAGGTGCAAACCCTATGCACCTAGCATATGCTTACAGGGGGCGGCAAACAATTCCCCTATTACGCCGCTCAGCATCTGACCTTGCTGCACAGTCAATAAGTTCGGATGGCGTGAGCCCAACAGGGGCAGACGACCCCACGGACAGTCCTCCTCCGACACCCCAATAGAGATTTCAAAAGGTCTCTTACCTCTATTGTGGCGCCATGGGGTTCGAAGGGGAACGATCCGTAGCAGCTGCCGTTGCCTCAGTGGGCGTTGCCATCCCGGACGAGCCCCCAAATTGTCGGAGAAAAACTGAGTTCTCACTATTTTGTTTAGGTACAGCAAGTCAGAGGCTTTATTATTAACTCTCACATGTGCAGAGGAGAGAGCAAGTAGGTCTCTCTCCCTGGTAACTAATTACAGCAAGCATTTATACCTTTCATTACAGAAATAATGAGGGACAGCTGCATTTTGTTTATACATAGGCCATCTTGATATCTTATTTTCTTACTTGTTTTGACTCTTGCCTACATACAATTAGTTTCTATACCTTATCTACACAAGGTCTTCTACACCTTATCTATACTGAGGTCACAATGACTTCTTACACAGCTCTTTCTCACCCGTCTCACACAATCCTCACACAATCCTCACACAATCCTCGCTTCTACAAATCTCGCGTTATCAGGGTTATCAGGGTCACAGCTAGCTTGACTCTTGCTAACAAAGACTGTCTCTTGCTAACGAAGCCTGACTCTTGCTAACAACCATCATGCATTGCAGTTCCCTTCTGTCAGTTCTTTTCTCTGCTTCCACAGCTTCCACCAACAGAAGTTGGTCCAATAAAAGATATTACTTCCCCCGTCTTGTCTCTCTTTTTAAAATTACTGCCCCTTTCTATTCCAGCAGGACCTAAGAACGGCCAGACTGGGTCAGATCAAAGGTCCATCTAGCCCAGTATCCTGTCTTCTGACTGTGGCCAATGGCAGGTGCCCCAGAGGGAATGAACAGAACAGGGAATCATCAAGTGATCCATCCCCTGTCGCCCATTCCCAGCTTCTGGCAAACAGAGGCTAGGGACACCATCCCTGCCCATCCCGGCTAATAGCCATAGATGGACCTACCCTCCATGAATCATATACAAATATTTCTGAATTTACACAGCTTTTATTCTGTTTTTAGGGTTTTTCTTAGGGGCAGGTGTCCAGCACTTGTCCACTCTTGTGATTTTAATCATGAGTTTCATGATACCACGGGCACGCAGGTGCGAAAGAAAATGCAGGCCTGTTATTTACCAGGCTGCACGTGGCAATAGACTATATTGGTAAGGGATGCAAGGAGAGTATGGGTCACGATGCAAACTGCAGACACGCACACACACACACACACACACACACAACTAAAATTAATCAATTTAAAGTTTTATTGGGGATAATTACAGGGGTAAGGGAGCAGCGTTTGATTAGCTAATAGAGTTAATGAAACTTAAAACACACAATGACTAAAATATCTACTAACAATATTTATAAACAAAGATGCAGCATTTAGTAATAACTGATACTTACGAATACAAACCAACTCATAACGACCGGCAAACGTAGACACTCTGTTTGAAACACGTGAGCTGAGAGAGAGGCTTCGAGGTGATCAGGCTCGGTTACGGGTGTACGCAGGATACACAGGATTCGTTTTTCTTTCTCCTCTCCCTGCCTGCACATGGCAGGCAGCCCATAAAGTACCAACTATGACATCATAGAAGTGTCATAGGGGACGGGGCCCAAAACCTGTTTGTGTTCGTTTCTGATTGGCACAAGCAAAGTTTACACCAAGCAGGGGAGCAGGTGCCTCAAAGTCTGGCTTCGCCCCCAAAAGGTGAGGAAATGCATATTGCTATAGAATGCGTGCAACACTGAATGACAAAAGAAGAGGCCAGGGCAATACCGGTAGTAGCAAGTTTTACAGGATGCAGACAGGAACTCATCTCAACAGCAACAATGGCCTTGATTCTGATCTTCTGACGTCAGCGTAAGAGAGGAATAACGCCTCTGGAGTCACTGCAGCTGTATTGGTGGAAGTTCAGAGGCAGGCCACGACTGAGCCTGGCCTTTGCTTTTGACCCCTGTGGGGTCACGTCTTTTATCTTAGGGTACATCTACACTACAGGGGGGAGTCGATTTAAGATACGCAAATTCAGCTACGTGAATAGCGTAGCTGAATTCGGCGTATCGCAGCCGACTTACCCCGTTGTGAGGACGGCGGCAAAATCGACTTCTGCGGCTTCCTGTCGGCGGCTCTTACTACCACCTCCGCTGGTGGAGTAAGAGCGCCGATTCGGGGATCGATTGTCGCGTCCCAACGGGACGCGATAAATCGATCCCCGAGAGGTCGATTTCTACCTGCCGATTCAGGCGGGTAGTATAGACCTGGCCTTAGAATCATAGCAACATAGGGTTGGAAGGGACTTGAGAAGTCATCAAGTCCAGCCCCCTGCGTTGTGGCAGGGCCAGGTAACCCTAGACCTGCCCTGACAGGTGTTTGTCCAGCTGTTCTGAAAAACCTCCAATGACGAGGATTCCACAACCTTTCGTGGAAGCCAGTTCCGGAGCTTCACACCCCTTGGAGTTAGAACACTTTCCCGAATATCTAACCTACATCTCCTTTGCCACAGGTTAAGCCCATGACTTCTTGTCCTACCGCCAATGGACATGGAGAACAATTGATCGCTGTCTTCTTTATAGCAGCCAGTCACGTATTTGAAGGCTGTTATCCATTCCCCCAACCCCTCCAGTCGTCTTTTCTTAGAAATAAACATGTCCCTTTTTTTAACCTTTCCTCATAGGTCAGGTTTTCGAAAGCTTTGATCAGTTTTTGTTACTCTCCTCTGGACTCTCTCCAATTTGTCCACATCCAGGAGCAGCGCCAGGGTTTTTGGCGCCCTAGGCGGGGGTCCTTCCACGCTCCCGGTCGTTGTCGGCAATTCTGTGGCGGGGGGGTCCTTCCGCACTCCCGGTCTTCGGGGCACTTCGGTGGCGGGTCCCAGAGCGAGTGAAGGACCCGCCACAGAATTGCCGCCGAAGACCCAGAGCACGGAAGGACCCCCCCCACCGCCGAATTGCCGCCAAGGGCAGCAAAATGCCGCCCCTGCAAATCCTGGCGGACATCAGGAATGGTAACATACATAAGCCAGTAAGTGAAAGATTTAAAAGTCACTATCATTGAACAAAAAAACTTCAGAATCAGACTTCAAAGAGAAACAGCAGAACTAAAATTCATTTGCAAATTCAACACCATTAATCTGGGCTTGAATAGGGACTGGGAGTGGCTGGCTCATTACAGAAGCAGCTTTTCCTCTCCTCGAATTGACACCTCCTCATCTATTATTGGGAGTGGACTACATCCCCCCTGATTGAATTGGCCTTGTCAACACTGGTTCTCCACTTGTGAAGTAACTCCCTGCTCTCCATGTGTCAGTATATAATGCCTGCATCTGTAACTTTCACTCTATGCATCTGAAGAAGTGAGGTTTTTACCCACGAAAGCTTATGCCCAAATAAATCTGTTAGTCTTTAAGGTGCCACCAGACTCCTTGTTATTCCAGAAGGATGTTCTCAATGAAAGAGAAGTCAGAAAAAAGCCTCAAGAATGATTCAAAGGTTAGAAACCTGCCTCTTAGTGAGAGACTCACCGAGCTCAATCTCTTTCGCTTAATGAAGAGAAGGTTACGGGGTGACTCGGTCACAGTCTCTAAGTACCTACATGGGGTGCTGGGTGTTAGGATAGAGATATTCAGGCCTGTCTGCAAAGGCCTATACTTTAAGAATTTAGGTGTATTCTGATCACTTAGCTAGCTATCGAGGTAGAAAAAAAGTGATTTTAATTCTTTTTTTTTTTATGTGTAAGGGACAGTCTGAGGCTCTGGTCTTAGGCTAAGTAAGGCCTTCGGCTAAGCAGCAGAGGCAGCCCTGCGCTGAGAAGTGACCGGTCACATCCTCACATCCCAGACTAGTCCCATGGAAATAAGGTGCTATTGGCTGTTAGGAATCCAATCCTGTCCTGATATTCCTGTCACCTCCAGAGAAAGGGAAGAGCCTAGAAGATGGAAAAGGAAACTTAGTTTAATAGCATCCTGTCTGGCAAGAACTCACTTATCAATAGCTGGGGTGTAAAATTCTTGCTTCTGTATTGTTTTGTATGTTTATTTGCATGGTCTGTTTGGTTCTGTAATTGTTTCTGTCTGGTGTATAATTAATTTTGTTGGGTTAGTTAAGGTGGTGGGATATAATTGGTTAAAGAACCATGTTACAGTATGTTAGAATTAGTTAAATTTCAGTAACATGATTGGTTAAGGTATAGCTAAGTACAACTCAAGTTTTACTATAAAGTCTGCAGTCAATCAGGAAGTGAGGGGGGGCGCGAATGGGAACAGGGAATGGGGGTGGGGGAATTGGAATCATGTTTTGCTAAGGGGGGAATAGGAACAGTGAATGGGAACAGGGATGGCTCTGTGGTGTCAGAGCTGGGAAGGGGGACACTGAGGAAGGAAACTGGAATCATGCTTGCTGGAAGTTCATCCCAATAAACATTGAATTGTTTGCACCTTTGGACTTTGGGTATTGTTGCTCTCTGTTCATGCGAGAAGGACCAGGGAAGTGAGAGGGTGAAGGAATAAGCCCCCTAACATCTTGGCGCCATGACTCAGATGCATCGGATAGGTGAGTGGCAGCCTGTAAGCCCCTCCCCCCCCCCCCCCAACAGTCCGCGCAGCTCTGCTTGGAGGGGGTATAGCGAACTCTCGTGATGGTAGTTGCGGGTTCTGGCAAGCCAGGGAAAAGGATTTTTTGGATAAATGGATAAGGAAGAACCAGGGCCCATACCAGGAGCAGCGGTCAGCCTGGGATGAGATTAAAAAGGAAATGGATGCAGTGTTAGGGGACCCAGAGGGGTGGGGGTGGCTGAGGAGCCCTCCCTCCTTTGGTATCTGGGTAGTGGAAGAACGTCCCTGCCCATGGGGACTGGATGCCCTCCAGGGAAAGGAGGCACTTCAGTCCACTTGTGAGAGGTTTGAAGTAAGGGCAGCATTATGGGAAGCTGCCAGTAAACTTTCAAGGTTGGTGCTGTTTCAGCCAGGGCTGCTGAAGGGGTGTAGAGTAGTTCGGGTGGTTAAAGATGATTTGGCCCATCAGGGTTTAGAGTCAGAAGCAGAGTTAACAGACCAGCTTTAGAGACAGGAGCTGGGACTTGGTCCTGGGGACGTGGAGGAAAAAAGAAAAGGTTTCAACCTGAAAAATGGCCGGGTTTGCAGGAGCAGGTAACAACCCCCACTCTTCTCCCAGAGCCAGGCTGAGAACCTGGGGGGAAGGGTTCCCAACTGTTCCAACCCGGGGAGTCTACTCTTGGTTCAGCGCTAACTATATCCTTTTCTTCTTTGCCTTCTTCTTTCTCTCAGTTTACTTAATTTGCTGCTGGGAGCCTGTACTTTAAACTGCCCTGACCGGCTTCATTGGTTTCTTTCCACCTCTTCCCCTCCCCTCCCCCGGCCTGTCCACACTTTTGTTTTTCTGAAGTTTTAGTGGAGGGGACTTTGGATACTTATGTGAAATGTTTTTGGTGGTTTGTTTTGTTTGGGACAAAGTACGACGGAGGTCTGCTGTGGTCCACGGGAATTTTTGGAGGAACAGATCCATGGGCAACCATGGAGACAAATGTTTTACTGCCCTTTGAACAGTCTCAGGGTAAAGACAGCACAGGTTAAGGCATCTGTGTGGCAATAATTGTACTTGGTGGCTGAGTTGTTAAAAACAAAGTGCGCTACCTTCAAAAACTAAATGTAGGAGTAAGTGATTTAAAAAAGTAAGTAAAAAGTTACAAATACCTTTTGCAAAAATTAATAATACAGGGTTTGGAGGAAAGGAAACATTTGGGAGTTGTGAAAATGGTACAGGTAACAGTTGTGGTGTTACAAGAAGTTTTTGGTTTAATAATAAAACCCAGTTCTATAAATGTAACTGTATGTGCAACTCTGTGCAATCACATTGGATGGAAGCTTGGTAATTCAATTATACCGGGGGTCAGGAAGAGTGGCTACTACCACCACGATGCTTCTGTCCCCAGAAGCCTTTACAGCTATTCTGAGAGAAAATGGGCTCTTTTCCCACAAAAATGGTCTATAGGGGACTGCTGCAGGCAGCAGGCGGAGAAATAATCTAATCAAATTATTTAACTATTGGGTAATGTGATTAAAATCACTAAAGGAATGTCAGGGGTTTCTATTGGAACTTAACTTGACTGCCCCTGGCTGTCTCTGGTTGTACAAGATGGGAGTGTAATCGGGATACAGTTGTGTAAAAAAAAAAAAAAAAAAAAAAAAAAAAAAAAGTAATCACAGTGCAAAAAGTGTTAGGCAAAAATAGTTCTGTGCATGCATAGGAAAAGGGGAGCAATGATGGGAACACTGAGCCTTGGGGGACCTCTGGGAGATTGGACTGTCGCTTTGGTGGGGGTGCATGAAAACTCTGTGGGCACGGGGGTGGGGGCAGTTACACCTTGTGTAAAATTAAAAGGGCTAATATAATGTTATGGAGGTTAAACTATTTCCCAGGACATGTGCAGTGTATATTGGAAAAGAGGTAAAAGAAATGCAAACAAAACATGGTACTTAATTAAAATCCTATTAGGGCTCCAAAAGAAGCCACAATAAATTGTGCTTTCTTTTTCAAATCTCTGTGTGTTTTAAAGCAGGAGATGAAAGTGAAAAGTAATGAGAACTCTGGTGGAAGTGAAATATGTCCCTTTTAAGACAGTCTCTGAGCTGCTCAATGCTTTGGATCCAGAGGCAAGCCAAGAAAGCTTCTGTGTAAATGCAAATTACCTAACTGATGGGGGGAAGAAGAAAACTACCCATAAGTAGCAGCACAAAAAATTTGGAAATAATAAATTCATCTGGACAGCAAACAAGCTACTAGAAGACTCAGATTATGGCCCTCCACAAGAGGGAGGTGAAAAAACAAGCCTGAAAATAAAGGGGACAGGTTAACCCTAATGGGGGGGGGGGGTGTACGAAGCCAATATCTAAAGCTGTCTCTCAGCTATTACCTGAAAATAAACGCAAAGCTTGGTACAGCAAAAAAACGATTGCAAACCTGGTCTGTTGTACAAGAGGGGAAACTGAGGCACGCCACCTCATAAATTTCATAAATGACCAGTGAGTGGGGTAATTCACTAGCCTGACTATAAAACAAAATAAGAACAGCCTAAAGGTAATTCTTCTGTTTTTCCTGCAATTAGCAAGGAAATTTGTAAAAGGAATTGGTATTATTATTAAGCAATAATCTGTCCCCACCAAAGGGGGTAAAAATTGTTTCTTTTGTTTTTCAGACACTCTACAAGCATGCTGGCGCCAGCGAAAGAATAACCCAGAATACTATGAATCTATGTTTTGCGTTCTTTGTCTGTGGTGTTTGTCTTGTTGCTAGCATGACGTGGGTGGGGGATGGCTTCAAAAGGCTGACGGGTGGAAAATGTGTACGAAAATGCAAAATGCTCAACGCGGAGGCCAGCACCTGTGTAACAGCTACCATGGTACCTGAAAATAGAACGGCAACTAAAATGATGCTTGCTAAAAGTTTACCCCAATAAACATCAAATTGTTTGCGCCTTTGAACTTCGGGTATTGTTGCTCTGTTCATGCGAGAAGAACCAGGAAAGTAAAAGGGGAAAAACATAAGCCCCCTAACACGAGGGAGGGGCTGGAGGGAGCTGAGGATCTTGCTCACCTCTGATGCGTGCAGTCCCTTTGTGATGTCAGGACCCGCCTGGTCCTGGCCCTTTATGATGCGTCACTGGAACAAACAGCCTCTCGGGAGAGATCCAGTGGCAGCACCAGCAGGGAGCCCAGTGTCCAGATCGTCCTCCCCAGCACGAGGATGGGGATCACGCAGAGCTGGTTCCGGGCCTGCTGGGACAGCCCCTGGGTGTTGTACACCTGCGTCCTTCTGGTCCTGGTCATCTGGATGGCCATGGCGACCCAGCACAGTTTCTCCAGGAGAAGCAGGATGGTAGGAGGACACCCGCCCCCCCCCCCCCCCCCCCCCCCGCCGACCCCTCTGCAGCCATCCTACACTCTCAGCAGAGCTTGCCTGGACACAGCCCCATGGAAGGAAGGGAGGGAGGGTGGCCAGAGGCCCCCTGTTCTGACCAGGCCCCATTGGGCTGGCAGGACACATCCACAGAGAGAGACAGGGCCACAGACCGAGCTCGTGGCTCCATTCATTGGTTGTTCTTTACTGCCCCGACCACCTCAGCTAGCGATGATAGAACATTTGCTGCTACCTAATATAAGACATGCCTGTGGCATTTTGTCCCTGCTGGGATCACTCCATATATGGTGATCCAGTAAGAAAAGGCTCTGTTCTTGAATCCTCCAGTTTTCATGAACACTTTAAATTCAGCAAAATCACAAAGAACAAAATGTCTGAAAAGAGCATGCAAATACAGACTTGTTTTGCTCCGATTAAAATGCAGAGCAGCCTCTAATTGGCATTTACAGGTATATTACAAGTTAAAATATTTATTATAAGATCAAATGAATAATTCATTACCTCCAAGCAACAAGTAGGATAGAAAACCCAGGAGTACTTGTGGCACCTTAGAGACTAACAAATTTATTTGAGCATAAGCTTTCGTGGGCTACAGCCCACTTCTTCGGATGCATAGAATGGAACATAATATTGAGGAGATATATATACACATACAGAGACAGGTGGGAGTTGTCTTACCAACTCTGAGAGGCCAATTAAGTAAGAGGAAAAAACTGGGCTATCTTGATTATCACTTCAAAAGTCCCAGTACAGACCACTGGGGGACACCACTATTAACCTCTCTCCATTCTGAGAAACGGATTATTTATTCCTACCCTTTTAACCAGTTACTGATCCATGAGAGGACCCTCCCTCTTATCCCAGGACAGTTTACTTTGCTTAAGAGCCTTTAGGGAGGGACCTTGTCAAGGGCTTTCTGAAAATCCCAGTATGTCAGTGCACTGCAAGGCCTTCAGTGGCTTTTAAACTTTCCCAATGGGACATCAGAGACATGGTCCAGTTAATTGGGTTCAGGCCTAACAAGAACCTGCTGTGAGAAACTCGTTTTAACAATGATGTCCCTGGGCCAGCACAGGTCACAGGTCAAAATGTGTCACTTCAACAACTATGGCATTGGGAGAGCCAAAATAACCACCACACACCACAGGAATGTACTGACTCTGACCCCTTACTTCAAATGCACTGTGGCCTAGTGGATAGAGCACTACCCAGAACTCAGGAGACTTAAGTGCTAGTCCTGTCTCTGCTACTGTCTTGCTGGGTGACCTTGGGTAAGTCACTGTTCTTCTCTGGGCCTCAGTTTCCCATCTCTAAAAGGGGGCTAATGCTACAGACCTCCTTTGTAAATTGCTTTGAGATCCACTGACTAAAAGTGTTAGATAAGAGGTAGGGCTTTTTATTATCTCAAGATATAGGGTGCTTTTCTTAAAGCTCCCACTGCTGGAGTCAAGTGATTTATCTGAGAATCTCGGCTTTTTATTTGATTTGATTTCATTTCATTTTATTTGTTAGCACATTTTAAGCCCTCATGGTTGCAAAGAGAAGCTGGAAAATGTAAATTGAGTGCACCCTAGCAGCTCAGACACCAGAAGGCAAATGAAGAGTTCCCCAGATGAATTTTTTTTAAGATATCGTTATTTTGAAGTCAATCTCATGATTTTGGTGGGGCCCAGCGCATGGTTTTGGAATGCTTGGGCAGGCGATACCATGGAAGTTTTTCTGCACTTGTAACACTAGATTATCACTTCAGGCTGGGAGATTCTGCTTCACAAGTCGGGAAAAAATGTCCCTTGCTTAGGGGCTTGAGAGTCATAAAGCTTTGAAAAGACCCAGGGTTTTCCTGGGAAATCTGATGCCCTCTCTTCTGCCTAGTTCTGAGCTCAGCAGCTCAGCCCCCTTGGGCTGTTGCCACATCCTATCTCCTGATGTAAGCACAGCATTGACAGCTCACAGGCTAGCGGGAGATGGCAGGAGGGCAGCCCCATTCTGACCTAGAGACGACATCAGCGCCTGCCAGATGCCAGAGCAGCAACCTGCCCTCAGGTGTAGCCTGGACGTAAATATAAAATTGCTGCTGATAAAAATGTGCTGATGACACAAAGATTGGCAGAATGGGAAATAACGACGAGGACAGGGCAGTCATACAGAGAGTTCTGGAGAGTTTGTTTGGCAAATGGGGCCCATTCTAACAAAATGTGATTTCATACAGCCCCACACAGAGTTCTACATCTAGGAACAAGGAGGGCATATTCAGCTTTGGACTGAATGATCTTTAGTTTTGTATCATCTGCAAATCTGGCCACTTCACTGTTTCCCCCCCTTTCCTAAATCATTTATGAATATGTTGAACAACTCTGGTCCCAGTACAGATCCTTGGGGGATGTTGCTATTTATCTCTCTTCCAAAAACTCACCATTTATTCCTACCTTTTGTTTCTCATCTTTAAAACCAGTTACTGGTCCATGAGAAGACCTTCCCTCTTATCCCCTGGCAACTTACTTTGCTTAAGAACTGTTGTGGAGGGATCTTCTTAAAGGCTTTCTGAAAGTTCAGGTACACGATATCCACTGGATCGCCCTTGTCCACATGCTTCTTCACCGCTGTGACATTACGCCCTATATTCTTCATAGAAATATTGTTCTATGAATATGGCATAACTAAGGTATGTTTTATGCAAGATGGGTCATGTGAGATATCATTGGAAAGGTTCTGATTTACTGAATGTGATTATCCTATTTGTATAGATGTATCATTTCTGTATCTGAAGTTAGAAATACGGGCTCTGTATCAATAACAAAAGTGCTTGCACCAGGGGAATGCCCACCAAACAGTAGGCAATCAGCCCGGATGGGCCATTAGGACTTTGAAGATACTAAACTTCCTCCTTCCTGAGAAGTTTCCTGGGATGCTGCTTTGACACTGCAGAGTCATGTGATCATGTCACCTGGTACTGGACATCATTTTGGACTGGTGGTATTTTTCCACTAGGAGGGAGTTGGGGGTGGGGGTCAAACTGGGAGACAAAGGATTCCTGTCATATCCAAATCCTATTGAAGGCTTGGAAGTGAGTTAATCTAGGTTCTTCTCCACCACCTCCCTGCCCAAAAAGGAAGACTGCTGAAAACACCGGGAGAAACAAAGGAACTAAACTGAGCGGGAGGAGGGTGGGGGCTGAGCCCCGGGGGGAAAGATCTAGCCTGTGAAAGGAATACCTGGATATTTAAGCTGCAATCAGTGCAGTTTACCTTCAAGAAACTTTGCAACCTGCACAAAACAACATTTAGGGTGAGAATGTGCTACTATTAACCAAGTATCAGAAGAAGTGAGGTTCTTACCCACGAAAGCTTATGCTCCCAATACTTCTGTTAGTCTTAAAGGTGCCACAGGACCCTCTGTTGCTTTCTACTATTAACCAGTTAATTTAGCGTATTAAGCTTAGGTTGCGTGTTTTGTTTGATTTGCTCAGTAATCTGCTTTGATCTGTTTGCTATCCCTTATAATCTCTTGACATTTACCTTTTGTAGTTAATAAACTTGATTTTGGTTTATTCTAAAAACCAGTTTGTGCAATTCATAACTGGCGGGGCGGAGCCATGCATATCTTCCTCCACATTGAGGGAGGGAGAGAATGTCATGAGCTTACGTTGTACAGGGGTATTGGGGCTGGCAGGTGTGGGGGCAGGAAGTGGGATCTACAAGGCACCATATCCCAGTGACTGCTGCTGGGCTGGGCAGAGAACCAGACCCAGCAACAGCACTTCTATTCCTTTGTCAAATGGCATCTCGGCAGCCTCGGGCGGGGGGACTGGATCAATGTTCACATTGGACTCCCTGACCCCATCAGTACCCAGGCTGGGCTGGGGAAGCTAATGATCCAACCAACAGACCAAATTCATTGATGAATCCTGGTCATGTGCCACTTGCGGCACGTTGTGCAGACGCTAAGAAGCAGCAGCCGCAGCCTCAAATGTTAGATAGCGGCTTTCTCCAGCCTCCGGGTCAGATGCCACCCCTACCTGCAGGACTAGCCTAGTGCTGGCCACCAGAACCAGCACCACTCACCCCAATGGGCCTGAGGATGATCCTAAGGTCGCCATCAAGAGCCCATCAGTGCTCAGCAGCTCCCAGGCCAGTGGGCTGAACTCATGCCAAACTGGGGTTTTTTGGGGTATAAAACAGCTGCTGTTTAAGGATGATATAGGGGTTCTATCCGCACTTATTTGGGAGGATTTGCATAACCCATTCATGGCTTCACCACTCAGGAGTAGCATGGCCATCCCAAATGCAGGCAGATAAAACCCCTCTCTCATGCATTCCCTAAATATGTATATATAGGAAACACTGCTGTCCAGATGTCGGATTTCTCCCCCAAGCTCTGAATTCGGTGCATGGTATATGTGGTTAGTTGCATATCCTGCAGTCCTTAAACCTGCAGAGTTTTAGAAGCTCTCTCCTGCAATGCTTCTTAACTCTGCAGGCTCCTGGTACCAGCAATCCCTGTTCCTCCAACCCCTGGATTATCCCAGTGACCCCTGTTATGGGTTGTGCTGTGTGTCCTATATTGGCTGCATCATAGGAAAGCACAATGCCTATCCATGATGCCTCCTAGTGCAATACTCTCCCACAAGGAAAAACTGCCCCCTGGCCCCACATGGCAATCACCTCTGGCTCATTGTTATCCCCGTTTTATTGGAGTTCTCTAACCCTGCTGCTTTCTCTGTGTGTGGCAGGCTTCCCCGAGGAAGACGAGGCACAGGGATGAAAGGAAGAAACCGAAAGGTAAGCAGCCCCTGACCCCACAGCTGCAGTGGCAGACTCGGGCCCCACGCAAAGCAGAGAAATAGGGTCTATTCCCCCTCCTGCCTCCCCTCTTCCTGCGAAGGCACAGTCATGCCCACAGTCGTGCAGAGGCACTGGCTGGGGCTCCGTTCACAGGCTGCCCCTGAAATCTGGGGCTCTGGGGCGCTAGGAAGCAGAGGGTGCCCAAGCAGCTCAATGTCTCCTTTATGTCTCACTTGTGGTAGGTTTTGGACGCTGTGAGGACGAGTTGGAGGAGGCTTGTGCATCCCTAGAGGCATGGTGAGCAATGCCCCCCTCCATAAATCTGCAGTGGGTCAGTCCCCTCCTCTCGTGTCATGCAGCTCAACCCCCCCCCCCCCAGGGGCAGTAGCCCTAGTAATCCCTCCCCTGCCCCGACCTATAGACCAGGCAAGCAACTATTCTCCTTAGAATCATGCAATTCATTCCCACTCAGCAGAAGTTGCCATCTCTAATCCACCCCCATGCATCATACAATGGGTCATTCCCTCCTTGAGCATCATGCGGCTCATTTAGCCTGGGAAGGGGGCGGTAGATTGTGTCGACTGGACTGGACCATCCTCCCCTCCCAAGAGGGCGAGAAAATGTTTGATGGGAGCTGCCCCGTGCACACCAGGGAGGTGAGGTGGAGAGTTCAGGAGGAAGGCTGGCTTTTCTGGGACGGTGAGTAGGATCCGGCAGCACCTGTGTAATGGTCCCACCCCCACCTCCAGTCCCCCAGCATGGGTTCCCAGCGGGATTTGAACCCTGGCCCTTCAGCTCTGCAGCATAAAGCACCCCTTAGAGCCTGCACTCAGCTACCTGCTCTCGCTGTTCCACAGCCTCGGCAAGCTCCTGGAGCAGCTCCCCTTGGCTCCCACCCTCAGGATCGCTGAGAGGAGGCTAGAGTACGTGGCCAGACACCTGGATGAAGTTCTGATACCGTAAGGCAACTGCACAGGGGGCACCAGACTGGGGGCTGGGTGGGAGGGGATAGTGAATGGAGAGAGGAGGGAGCAGGGAAAACCAGACACTCCAGGATCCTAAAATAACAGGGGAAAAGTCACTTAGGCTACGTCTACACTACGGGGGGGGGGGGGATCGATTTCAGATACGCAAATTCAGCTACGGGACTAGCGTAGCTGAATTCGACGTATCTGATCCGACTTACCCCGTTGTGATGACAGCGGCAAATCGACCTCCGCAGCTCCCCCGTTGACAGCGCTTACTCCTACCTGGGCTGGTGGAGTACGTGCGTCGATTCGGGGATCGATTATCGCATCCCGACGAGACGCGATAAACCGATCCCCGAGAGATCGATTTCTACCCGCCGATCCGGGCGGGTAGTGAAGACAAGCCTAAAAGGCTTTAGCTTCCAAGGTGAGATACCAGTGACAGTGAGGTGAGGGATTATCAGAAATTAAATGCAGAGACCACAAGCTGGGTTGTGAGTAGGATCAAATCCTTCTGCCCGGCAATATCTCCCAGCAGGCGACTGTCTAGAACCTGCCCCTGCTCCCTGCTGTGTTTGAAAGAAACAGCAATCAGATGACCCCCTGGGACGGGGTGCCCACCCCACACAGGACTGGAAGGGGCTAAGGTGGCCAGGCAGACCCATTAACTCCACAGGGTGCCCCTGGAGGAAGAGCCAGGGAGCAGGGAATTGATGGCAAGCAGGCTCAGCTGGGCAGGAATAGGCGGGGCCCCTAAAGCCAGGAAGCTGGCAACAGACAGGGGCTGCTGCTGGGAAAGGGCAGCCCCTCCCTGGGCAGAGGGGGACGTGTTTGGAGCTGGTGCACCCAGAGCAAGGAGGGGAACCAGGAGTGGCAGGAAGCAGTCCAGGGAAGTAGCAGGGAAGGCTGGGAGAGGAAAGCCCAGAACTGCTGGGTTGAGGGTCCCTGGCCTGGAATCTGCTGTAAAGTTCTTTTTTGACCCCTGTTTATGGTCTTGGCCTTGAGAACATGCTCTGGCAAGGGTTACACACCCATGCTTACATCTTCCTCACCCAGACCAATTTTTGTTAGCTAATCTTTCTATTAAAATAGCACTAGGTCCCCAATCATGCTCAAGGCCCCATTGTGCTAGGTGCTGCACATGTGCGTGTGACGAAGGGGTTATCGTTATAGATCAAATGAGAGCCAGCTCCCCCTCTCAGTCCTTCGTTAGCCAGTTGATGTCCTTGTGTCAGAGTGTGGTGTGCCATGCATGCCTAGGCACTGCCCCATTGCACTACAGTTGGAAGGCTGTGCCCAAGCCCCGCCTTTGCTCAGCAGGGCCATGTCCCATCTGTCCCTGTCTGCTCTCTCCCACAGGCCGAGTGTGATGACATCTGCGGCGAGCCAGTTCTCCTCTATGGAATCCATCCCCTCTTCCCTCTGGAGTCACAGCTCCTTTTCCCTGGGAGAAGCCTCCGTGACTCGGTCAGAGCCCCTCTGCCGCACAAGGGAGATTGTGCCTGTCGCGGGCTGGGAAGGATCCACTCATCCCATCCAAGCCCAGCCTCTCTCCAGGCCTCCTGTCCACAGCAGACTAGACCGGCGAGAGCAGATCACGGGTCTGGACCAGACGTCAGCCCATGGCTCAGACTTCAACATCCGACAGAAGCTTTTGGAGAGCCAACGGGGGGCACCTACCCTATCCACTGAGTCGCTGGCCAAAGTGATCCCTAACGCCCCTGCTCCGCAACCACCGGACAGAGACCCCAGGGCGAAGCTCAACATGAACAGGGGCCCTTTCCCAAGCGATGAAGTCTGGGAGGAGCTGGAATGTCACGTGCACTCAAAGAGACTCCAGCACGAGCAGGGCTTACCCCTCACCCTCCAGAAACCCCACACGGCTCTTCTGCCTCCAGCTCCACAAACAAAACCCCTGAGATCCAACACCAGCCCTCAGCGTGCCCAGGAGATCCATGTGTCTGCCCCTCGGGATCCCTGCCCCAAAAGGCCCACAGGATCATGGCATCCCCTGGTGCCATCCTGGCCAGGCTTCTGCCCATGGCGGTGATCAAGCTGCAGGAGCACGTGGCTCAGAAATGCTCGGAGATCCAAATGAAGGCGTTTCCTAAGATTGTGAGAGAGTCGCACAGAGATGCTCCCCTCGTGAGAGAGACTGCCCTGCCTGGGCCACTCTGCCCCCCTAGGGAGCCAGGCAAGCCCAGGACAGCGGCATTGCCAACGATGGGACAACAGCCTGCCCACCCAATCACACTCCACATAAGGCGTGAGCATCTCATCATGCAGCGGGGCCTGCTCACCCTGGACCCAGAGCCCCCGGCAAAGGTGCCTCACGCCGTCCCAGCCAGGGGAGCTGGGGTGGAGTTCAGTGAGATGGAGACCGATTTCCTGCTCGATGAGGTCAGGGAGAACTGGGACTGGGACATGCAGCGGAAGAAGTTGCAGCAGGAGTGGGGTTTGCCGGATGCCCTGTGGAAATCCCTGCGGACTTTCCTACCCCCGGTTCCCAAGCTGTCCTCCCTGAAGGCAAAGCCCGAGGTTGAGGTGGTTCCCATCCTTGGGGAGCAGCTCTTCCTTGGGAGGGACGTTAAAAAGCAGCTGGCGTTCCACATTACAAAGATTCAAGTGCAGCAAAGATGGGGACTGCCCATGAGGATCCAGGATTCCCTGAGGAGGTTCATGTCTCCTTCCCCTGAGGAGAGAGGCCGGCTCTCTCACCCTACGTGCGGGGGCCTCGTGACTCCGTACCGGTCACCGTTTCAGGTGCGTTCCAAGGAGGCTCGGTCTATTCAGTTGCCTCTAAGGGCCCCCAGTCAGAGGTGGCTGGAGGATGTACATGCCCTACCCACCGACAGAAGGCAGCAAATGGCCAGGGCTTACTCCTGGAAGCATCCTGGGGCAGCAGCTTCGAAAGGGAAAGAAACCCCAGACCATGGCAGCGCATCGCAGACAGGGAAGCAAAGCACAAGCTCCTCTTCTTCCACACGTCCTCCAATGCCAGTGGAAGATACCACCAGGGAGACGGGCAGGAGTGAGGGCGCGGCAGGAAACCTGGCTAACCCAGATCGCTGCACTCTGCCAGCAGGGGTGAACCTGACATTGCCACCTCCAGGAACCGCAATAACAGAGAAGTCGCTCACAGCGACACTCCACATTTATAGGAGCGAGTTGAGAAAGCCCCTGACCAGTGTGAGCGGCACCGAAGGAACCGAAGAGATGCTGGAGCTGCACATGGAGAGGAAGGTTATCTCGGGAGAAGGCTCCTGCCTGAGGCCAGAGGCACAGGCAGGTGAGGGCAGGGCAGATCTTCCCAGGACCCAATGCCACCAGGTTGCCCCAGAGGCACCAGGCTCTGGGCAGCTGACAAGATCCATCCTTGATTCTCTCATTGCTGGGCAGGCTGCGCACGACCGGCAGATCAAGCACCTGATGGAAATGTTGAGCAGCTCCCGCCCCTTGGCGGGCCAGGTCTCAGTCTGCCAGCGGTGCCGCAAGGCACATCCAGGAACGATGAAGGGTCAGAAAACTCAGGAGGAGACACAAGGATCTCCTGAGCCGCATGGTCTTCGAGACATCACGGCTCCACACGGGTTCGATGGAACTGTGAATTCAAAGCTCTCCAGGGACCAGCCGCCAATCAGAGTCTGCAAGAAGTGCAATAAGGTTCGACAGAAGAGACCTGCTGTCTCTGCAGGTGCTGACTTGCCCAGAAGATCCCATGGAATTCCACAGCGATGGACTCCAGGAGACTCCTCAGCGTCATCCAACCACAACAAGATGCCAGTGGTGTGGCTCCTTCTGGACGACAGGAGCAAGACGCAGGATGGAATGGGGAAAACGGCCCCCACCAAGCAACCACAGATGGTGTCCATTGCTACAAGTACAACAGGGCTTTCGCAAGCTGGGGAGAAAGCAACTGGGAGTCCTGACGGTTCTCCTCCAAAGCCAGCAAAGGCCTCCAGAGCTCGGACACCATCCCCTTCAAGGAGCAAAGTTCCAGTTCTCAAACGAATCTTAATGTGCCTCAAGAAAACCTTCTCCGAGCTAAAAAAGAAAGAGAAATCCCAAATGTCCAAGGACTTTCGTTCAAGAAGACCTGATACTAAATTTACAAAGCCACCCTTTTGGAAGGCAAGGGCCTCCAAGGGTGTTTGGTAGTAGTATAAAGCCCTACCGTCAACCCCGCCCCTTGACCCTTTAAGCCCCGACCACCTGTGACCGGAAGTCCCACCCATGGGGGGTATTACTTCCGGGGTCAAGGCAGACACATGACCGGAAGCAAAGTGCCCTCTACCAATCAGGAGGGGTTTCGCTCACGTAGGCCTGCCCCGAGAGGAGATTTGACCAATATGGGGGAGTTCCAGGGCGGGGTGACCAATCCAGAAGGGGTTCATGTGACCCCTCTAAGAACTCCTCCCACCTCCCTCTACCAATCAAGAGGGGTTTCAGCCACATAGGACTGCCCCGAGAGCAGATTTGACTGATTGGGGATGTCCCGGGGCAGGGAGACCCGTCCGGAAGTGGATAATGTGACCTCTCTAAGCAGGGCCGGCTCTGGCTTTTTTGCTGCCCTAGGCAAAAAAGCCACCCGCTGCCCCCCTCACCACCACCAGCGCGGCAGAGGAGGGCGCCGAGCAATCCCCAACCGGCCAGAGCGCCAGGGGGAGGTCGGGGAGCCCAGCCGGGGCTCTCCACTCTCCCTGGCGGCCAGAGCGCCGGGAGCAGGCTGGGGCTCTCCGCTCTCCCCGGTGGCCAGAGCATCTGGGGGAAGGCGGAGATCCCCCGGCGGCCAGAGCGCTGGGAGGAGGGCGGAGAGCCCGGCTGGGGCTCTCCGCTCTCCCCGGCGGCCAGAGCGTCTGGGGGAAGGCAGAGAGCCCCCGGCGGCCAGAGCGCTGGGAGGAGGGCGGAGAGCCCAGCCGGGGCTTTCCACTGTCCCCGGCGGCCAGAGTGCCGGGAGGAGGGAGGAGAGCCCGGCTGGGGCTCTCCACTCTCCCCGGCGGGCAGAGCGCCGGGAGGAGGGCGGGGAGCCCTCCCGGCGGGCAGAGCGCCGGGAGGAGGGCGGGGAGCCCTCCCGGCGGCCAGAGCGCCGGGAGGAGGGCGGGGAGCCCTCCCGGCGGCCAGAGCGCCGGGAGGAGGGCGGGGAGCCGGGCCGAGGCTCTCCGCTCTCCCCAGCGGCCGAAGCGCTGTGGGGAGGGCGGCGAGCCCAGTCGTTGCCCCGCTCTCGGGCCGGAGCTCCGCGCCACGCCGCCCCCCTCCAGGCGCCGCCCCAAGCACATGCTTGGTGGGCTGGTGCCTGGAGCCGGCCATGTCTCTAAGAACTCCTCCCACCGCCCTCTATCAATCGCAATGGGTTTTGGTCGTATAGGACTGCCCCGAGAGCAGATCTGACCAATCGGGGGAGTTCCAGGGCGGGGTGACCTGCCCAGAAGAGGGTCGTGTGACCCCTTTAAAAACTCCTCCCAGCGCCCTCTGCCAATCAGAGTGCAGCACCATCACCCCATAAGTCCCAGCACTGGGGCAGAAGAGGCCATCTTTTACCAAGAACGCGTGCTTTAGAAATCGTGGAAACATGGTCTCCTTCACCACTCCCGTGAGAACTTCGGACTTTGTTCTAGCCCCGAGGGCCTTTGACCATCCGCGGAGAAAGCGCTACATCAGCGACAGTTCCGAGGAGGAGGAGGGAGCGACCGAGGAGGGCCCTTTGGCCCAGCCGTTGATGGATACGCCAGAACCCGAACCCAACTGCTTGTGAGACACCCTGATGAGCGTGGTGGCCTCTTATCGTCCATCCCCCTGGAGGAGGAAGGCGAACACAGCTCAGGGGAGTCACCGGAGGACAAGGTGAATGGAAAAGACGTCGCTCAGGTAAATGAATTATTAAGAAGTGACGGTTGATGATGGGGTGTAATGGGGTTAGGAATCGGGGGGTGGGGGGTTTGTGTAAATTTAAAAACAAGCAGTGGGAATTTACACTGTTTCTTTTCTGAAAATCTCTCGACAGCTCGACGATGCCTTTCTAGAGGAGCAGGAGGCCCTGGACAGCGTTGCATCAAGCAGCGAAGATGAACTGGGCCCACCTTGGTTCTGCTCAACGCCGATACAAATTGTTGAAGAGGACTCCGAGGATGATGGCTATGAGGAGTTTAGGAGGAGGCTTGGCATGGAACTAACTGAGCCAGTGCCACGTTGTGAGCGTAAAAGAAGTCCTGCGGACTATTGTACGCGTTGCTGTTTATGCTGTCCTTAATCACTGCCTTAGGGAAAAGCTTTTTGAAGATTGTGAGGGCTGTGTCATAGATGCGCCAGCCCAACGGCACCATGACTGTGTGACTTGGACTTCAGTGGCTATAAACTGCAAACTCCGGGGCCTGTGTGCTGAGCTGTGTTTGGAAATCCTATTAAACACTGTTATTGCCATTGGTTATGCTATGCAATGTCTGTGCCTAACCCAAGAACATTTAGCGCCGGGGGGGACCTTGATAAAAAACAAGCCCCAAGACATTCATTGAGCTCTGCAAAGGGCCCCCACTTGGAATGGGCACTGTAAGAGGCCCTACAGAAAAATGTATTTGAACTAAAAGAAAAGAAAAAAAAAAAAGAAAAGAAAAGCAGCCCAGTTGTGCAGACAACTTATTCCCCCAGCCCAGACCACAAAAGGGAATGCTAGGGAGGGGTGAGCCAATCAACCTGCTGACTATTTTGAAACAAAGAGTTAGGATGGTATAAAAACCTCAGGGAGCTTGGAGCCTGTCTCTTCCAACAGAAACGCTCTTGAATTGCTGCTGGACTGCAAGAGGAGGTATGCGCCCTGTTTTGAAAATAGATATTCTATAATGCCATTCTTTGGCCATGCTGTCTTAGTAAATAATGGTGCCTGGCTTTATTGCAGTGTGATCTGTTTAGCATGGAACCAGGAACTTTAAGCTGCATTTCACCACCAGGCCAAGGTAAAAACCATTTTAACTATAGATGTGCTTAATACTGTTAAATTAAAAAAAAAAAAAACCTTCAGGTATTACACAGGTTGTATAGGGATTTGGGGGTAATCTGAACTTAACATGTTTGCTTGTTCTTTAACCTGAGGGCCCAAACACACATGGCAGGGGTGGTGGTGGTGGTGGACAGAACAACCATGTGCCTTTTAAATGCATGTGGGTTTATTGAAAAGGATTTTCAGTGGATTTTAAAAGCAGTTTGGTTTTTATTTTGCAAAATGAGATGTCTTTTTACAAAATGTTTGTGGGTTTGTTTTTTAAAGCGGTAGAAATAAACTCAAAACCTGTGTTTGTTGTACAGCCTGAAATGGATGATTTTGTTTTAAAGCTGTGACTTTTCAAATAGAAAAAACACTCTAACGAATATTTTATTTTTTTAAGTTTACAAGACAGTTTCATGTGTTTTATTATAATGTTGTTTGCTTCACAGTACGGTCAAAACACGAGAGGGCAAACAAGCTCAGAAGAAAAAGGAAAGAGACAGCTGAAAAGGAAAATTCACCAGCATCAATGACTGATGGATGGACGAAGCCCAGTAAATATATTTTGCTTATTTCTTTGGTTGTTTCATGAGGTTTTGTATTTTAAGTAAATCCATAGGTGTGGGTGAGAAAGATGGTAAAGTTCAGTTTCGTAAAATGTCTTTTCTCCCCCCTCATAGGCACGGGCAGCTTTCCTGACAATGCTGTAGTCGAAGCTACAGGGACACCTCCACCAGAACCGTCAAAGAACCAGGAATCTGCTTTGAGACCTTTAACAACGCGAACACAAAACAGCACAAGCAGGAGCGCCGCCAGCTTTTCTGCCGCCCTAGGCGGCGGAAGGTCCAGCCCCGAAATGTCGCCCCCCCACAGAGGCGGCGGAAGGTCCCGCCGCTGAAATACCACCGCGGTCGCCGCCCCCCAAATTGTAGCGCCCTAGGCGACCACCTAGGTCGCCTAATGGGTTGCGCCGGCCCTGAGCACAAGGGTGCAGATGAAGCATCAGGGCAGTCCAAACCTCATATACGTCAAACCCAAGGACAAAACAAAAGACTCTGCTAAAGACCAACCACGCAAACACAACTCCAGTTCCTCAGCGGCCACCACCACACCAAGCCCTGAGAAAACTGAGCAAAAACGCTCACATTCACAAACCCGGAGCACGCGCTCTAGGGGTTGTGAATAAAAAACCAAGGACTGACAGACCATTCTTCCAACACCATAAGCTCGTCACAGCTCCCCCATATTCTAGTATTTGGGGAAAGTATGATGCTTCATTCAGAAAACTGATGAAGATTTGGGGAAAATATGAGGCTTTGTTCAGAATACTGGTGGCTGCTATATCCTCAGGGGTCTAAAAGAAAGGAGAGCTGGAAACCACGTCAAAAATGCAAAAGCTCTGGCAGGTGACTTTTTGAAAAATGCTTCAATTTTTCCAAAAGGGGGCTCTGAGCAGGCGTGACTAGCCGTGGAAAGGGGCCTGGGTAAAAAAGGCACACTCAAGGGTATACGTCAGCTCAGGTGTAAACAAAACGGGGGACAGCTCTTGGTGGACAAACAAATGGCGGCCAAAAAGTTCCAGGCCAGGGTCTCAGTAAAAATTTTAAAAAAGGCTAAAGAGGTAATGAGGAAAAGAAACAAAAAGAGATGCCCCCTACTGGAGGCTCTCAAACTGGCTTGTCTGAAAATGGGGACGTGGAACCCGACTCTCACGCAGAGTCTGGTTTAGAAAATTCCCCAGAGGGCTCTCTAGAAGGTCCCCGTCTCCTCCTGATAACCCTCACGGAGGCCCCTCGGAGTCTGACTCTCAAATAGCATCTGCTGTAGAAGATGCCGCTGATGGTCCCATAGAGGAACCCCCAAGTAACCCTGAAAATGCAGAGGTGTATATGGAGAGAGTGAGACGTTGGCAACGTGAATTACCTAGATTTGGGGGGTCGGTGTATTGTGAGGAATTTCGTTTTGTCAATCCTGAGGGAATAAATTCAGCTCAGCAGGTTGTTGAAGCCATACACAGGGGAATACAGTTAGTTCTGGATGACGTTAATGGTGATTATGATGATTATGTTCAGTTACGTTTAGAGCCGAAATTTAACTAACCCTTTGTTTTCGGTCAGAAGAACTAGGGATGAGCTGTCTGCTGAGGAGTTCTTAGCTCAGTCCTCAAAGCTGCTACAGAGCAATAGAGAGTTGCATCTCGATGGGACGTTTTGCCTCGTTGTGACAGTTGTAAAAAACAGGGGTGGGGACGCTCGGAGAGTTTTAAATTCTATCCGCGGTAGTCAAATCCTCCATAAAAAGAGACAATGCTTAGTAGACCTGATTTACACCGGTACCAATCTGTGTTTTGTGGGTGGGCTCTTGGCCGTTATGTCCGACCGTAAACCTACAGACGCGGAATTGTTAGCGGGGGCGAGAAAGTTGCAGGAGAAACTGGGGGGTCAGATCAAAAAAAGGTTCTGCTCAGTGACGTAGCAACGTTTGAACAGCATTTAGGAGTCAATATACAGGTGGTGCTGTATGCGGCGAAAGGTGGATGGGGCTTTTTTAAAACGGGGGGGCCCAGTGTACCCCAAGACTTTTTTCATCCTGTTGCACGATGAGCATTACTATGGGGTTCTGGATGTGAAAAAGTTCTTCGGTGTGAAAAATTATTGTGAGTTTTGCCACACGGCGTACAGTCACGACCACTCTTGCAGGTATCGTTGCCGCCTCTGTTTGAGCGTAACGTGCTTGGACAGCATGGGCGTGCAGCTGAGGTGTCCTAGCTGTAGACTGTATTGTCAATCCAAAGAGTGTTTAGACGGACACGTCGACTGTGTATCGAAAAAACAAGTCGAATGCCTGTCTAAAACGTTGTGTGATAAGTGTCAGTCTTATGTGGCCAAGCGGCACAGGTGTAAAGGGAGGCGGTGAAAGCAGTGTCAGGGTTTGATCCCTGGTGATGTAGACAGTCACCTGTGTTTTATGGACAGCCTTAGAAAGCCCAAATCATCAGAAAAGTACCTTTTTTTATGATTTTCAATGCACGCAGGAGACTGGGTTGCACACGCCCAATTACATTTTTGTTATGTCCCTAAATCAGGGTAAATCCTGGGAATTTAAGGGCGACGAGTGTCTTTCTATGTTTGTTGAGACCTTTATTGGCAAAGAGTTCCGGGACTACACGTTCCTAGCGCACAATTCCAAAGGTTACGATGCGTACTTCATCGTTAGACAGTTACTGAAGGAAAAGATGTGCCTAGAACTGATCACTCAGGGTACCTCTTGGGGCCTGATTCACCAAAGGGCTTAAGTGCCTAACTGATGGTTTAGGCACCTAACTGCCAGAATCAGGCCCCACTGGGATTCCCAACCCCCCACCCAGCTGCTGCCCACCACTGCAGGGTCCTAAACTCACTTGAAAGTCGTTTACAACAAGAGGGTCCTAGGAGACGGGTTTAAAACCCTGCCCTACGGCTTTTAAAAATGGATACGAGGTGGAAACACCCCTTTTCTGCAATTCTCGCGGGGCCTAGCAACTGCGGGAAAAGTTACTTTATAAAAAATGTGCTGGATAATGCCAAACAAACACTGTCTGTTATGCTTGAGAATATTGTGTGGTGTTACAGTTGTTGGCAACCTCTGTATAAAGAACTGCTTGTAACAGCTGGGGTTGCTGACCGAACACATGTCTAGCTGTGTAAAGAGAAACCTGGTCCTTTTAAAATTACTTAGCAAATCGTCCCCGCAGCAAAGGAGGGCTAGACTATGTTCGGCCTCTGACGATTTAGTAGCGGCCATCTCAGAAATAGCGCTCAAGCTCCCAACTTCCCTGGGGGTGTAATAGATTTTCTTTAACAGAGCTGCCTCTGTAGACATGACTCTTACTGGTACCGTCTTTTACTAACACAAATATGAAAGGGGACACATTCATATTGACACATTTAAATAAATACGTTTTATTAATCGCCTGGTTTAACACGACCTTTAACAGCCGCCTGTAAAAATGGACTCCATAAGGGAGTCTGAGCTGGTTCATTCTTCCATTTTGTCCTTTTCCAGATTTTCGTCTTGATATCTGTGTCTCATATCATGCATCAGCTGTTCTTGCTTATGTCTATTTACTCCCACGGGGCTACCGATGTGTAAGTTCTCAAAGGCTTCTAGAAAGGCATCGTCGAGTTGTTGAGAGATTTTCAGAAAAGAACATAAGCACCCCACTGCTTGTTTTTAGATTTACACAACCCGACGGTTCCTAACCCCATTACACCCTATCATCAACTGTCACTTCTTAATCACTCATTTACCTGAGTGACGTCTTTTCCGTTCACCTTGTCCTCCGGTGACTCTCCTGAGCTGTGTTCGCCTTCCTCCTCCACGGGCGTGGACGACAAGAGGCCACCACGCTCATCAGGGTGTCTCACAAGCAGTTGGGTTTCGGGTTCTGGCGTATTCATCAACGGCTGGGCCAAAGGGCTCCCCTCGGTCGCTCCCTCCTCCTCCTCGGAACTGTCGCTGATGTAGCGCTTTCTCCACGGATGGTCAAAGGCCCTCGGGGCTAAAACAAAGTCCGAAGTTCTCACACGGGTGGTGAAGGAGTCCACGTTTCCACGATTTCTAGAGCACGCATTCCTGGTAAAAGATGGCCTCTTCTGCCCCGGCGCTGGGACTTATGGGGTGATGGTGCTGCACTCTGATCGGCAGAGGGTGCTGGGAGGAGTTTTTAAAGGGGTCACACGACCCTCTTCTGGGCGGGTCACCCCGCTCTGGAACACCGCCGAATGGTCAAATCTGCTCTCGGGGCGGTCCTATGCGACTGAAACCCATCACAGTTGGTAGAGGGCGCTGGGAGGAGTTCTTAGAGAGGTCACATTATCCACTTCCAGACGGGTCACCCCGCCCCGAGACACCCCCGATTGGTCAAATCTGCTCTCGGGGCAGTCCTACGTGGCTGAAACCCCTCCTGATTGGTAGAGGAAAGTGGGAGGAGTTCTTAGAGGAGTCACATGATACAATTTGCTTCCGGTCATGTGTCCGCCTTGAACCCAGAAGTAATACCCCCCATGGGTGGGACTTCAGGTGACATGTGGTCGGGGCTTAAGGGGTCAGGGGGTGGGGTTTAAGGGGCCAAGGGGAGGTGTTACGGTTTGATTGACGGTAGGGTCCTTATACTACTTCCGTTTTCCATACTACTGAATCCCACCCTGCCAGCATGCCCACTAACAGAAGGGGCCCACAAATTCCACCATCTCCCTAGCATCCAACAGGCACCATCAACACAGCTCTGTGTCAAGGCATCACCCATCCTCCGTGGCCTGCCATGCCCCTGCTAGTCCAGTCCAAACAATGCACCTGGAGGGTGATGGTCTTAGACGCACAACTCTCAGTCCTGATGTGCAACTGCCCTCTGCTCTGCCCCTCTCCGCTGAGCTCTGCTGCTGCATCCCGCTCTGCTCGGCTCTGCAGCACCCTTGGCGACTCTAGACCTGCGCAGGGGACAGATCATCTTGCCGAACTGCCTGGTATTTTTTATGATGAGAACGAACCTCAGGTTGCCCTCAAACCCAAGTCACACATACGCCTGATCAGTCTATAATCAATCCAGTCTCAGTTCCACCCGCGTCATTCGCCTTTCTCTCTTGAGTGGAAGAGTTTCTTCCAGTAATTGAAGATTTGTGGTCCATGGATTAACTATGGAGTTAAATTAACTGCAGATAATTTAAATCACCCACTTACATTTTCTGGTCCTCTGAATATCCCGACAGAAACCCGGAGCGGATAGGAATGGCTTTCGCTACATTTCATCCCAGGGTTTATCAGTTTTATTGGTTTTAGACTGTTTGGCATTTTCTTGCCATTAAGTTCCTCTGAAACCCACTGCTCTGCAGATCCATTCATAATGCTCCATGGATGGATACACAGGCAGCATCACACTCGTTAGCCACCCACTTACCTGTGGCAGTTGGAAATGGGGCCCATGACCCTGAGCTCCAGAAATGCAGCCCTTGAGGAGGGAAAGGAGCAACTCCTCCGCTATTCAGAGGAAAACAATAGAATCTAATAGATACTTAATCTGGTCTGATGTGCTTTGTGCAACAGAGGACAGCAGTGCATGTCCATACACAGTCCCCTGGAGATGTAGGGCTGGGGATCATTGCTTGACATGGCTGACTATGAATGGATTGCAATTAGGACTGGGTGGATTGGGTCTTGTTACAAGATTTGCCCATTACTTTGGGGTATGCTCATTTATTCGGGTTACTCTTCTGGGGAAGGGGGTTCTGTAATTCTATCAATGTACTGTTTGTGTCATTTGTGTTTTTATATGGATCTCTACTTCTCCCTTCTGCAAGTCCCCTCCCAGTGGAGCTATCCTGCAGGACCTAGGTTCCCCAGGGCTGGGTTTCTCCAGCCCCAGAACCGGATGAACACACCCACACATACATTAACAGAGCAAGTCTGAGCGGACCGGGTCAATCAGCACTGTCAAGCTGACCCCTTATATGTCTCTGGACTCACTGGGTTGGAGGAAGCAGCACTTTCAAGCTGTCCCCCCTTATATGCCCCTGGGCTCCATGGACTGGGTCAAACAACACTTTCAAGCTGTTACCCTTCTGTGTCCCAGATTCAGCACGTCCCTATCCCCAATCTCACAACACAATTGCACTGGCAGTAACCTACTCGATGAGCAAACCCCACAGTATTTTGGGCGTTGCAGGGTGTGACGGGTTGGAAACCCCCTTGGGAGCTGCCACCTAATATACCAAGACTACCCCTGCTCCTGTTTTCCCTGCCAGCTCAGGACTCCAGCACCCTGTCTTGCTGAGCCAGACACTCCTGTCTGCTCCAACACAGACCCAGGGTCTGAATCACTTGTCCCAGAGCTGCAAGTTTACCTGAAAACAGCTCACAGAAGTGTGCTTGTCTTTAGCACTCAGATGCCCAACTCCCAATGGGGTCTAAACCCAGATAAATCCGTTTCACCCTGCATAAGGCTTATGCAGGGCAAAGTCATAAATTGTTCGCCCTCTAGAACACTGATAGAGAGATATGCACAGTTGTTTGCTCCCCCAGGTATTAATACATACTCTGAGTAAATTACTAAATACGAAGTGATTTTATTAAATACAGAAAATAGGATTTAAGTGGTTCCAAGTGGTAACAGGCAGAACAAAGTAAGTCACCAAGCAAAATAAAATAAAATGTGCAAATCTATGTCTAATCAAACTGAATACAGATAATCTCACCCTCAGAGATGCTTCAGTAAGCTTTTTCTCAGACTGGACACCTTCCAGGCGTGGGTACAATTCTTTCTCCTGGTACAGCTCTTGTTGCAGCTCAGGTGATAGCTAGGGAATTCTTCATGATGGCTCCTCTTCCCTCTGTTCTCTTCCAGCCCTTTATATATCTTTTGCATAAGGCGGGAACCCTTTGTCCCTCTGGGTTTCCACCCCCCCTCACTGGAAGAGCACCAGATTGAAGATGGATTCCAGTTCAGGTGACATGATCACATGTCACTGCAAGACTTCATTGCCCACTTGCCAGCACACACACATACAGGAAGACTAACAGGTAAACACAGCCATCTGCAGACAATGGTCCGTCTTAATGGGAGTCGTCAAGATTCCAAACCATCATTAATGGCCCATACTTTACATAATTACAATAGCCCCTCAGAGTTATGTTTTATATTTCTAGTTTTAGATACAAGAGTGGTACATTTCTACAAATAGGATGATCACACTCAGTAGATTATGAGCTTTGTAATGATACCTTACAAGAGACCTTTTGCACGAAGCATATCCCAGTTACATTATATTCACTTATCATGTTTTTATAAAACCATATAGACTGCACAACATCACACAGGGATCTTTAGCTTAGGTAAAAGAAGCGTTGCTGTAGAGTGAATGAGGGAAGCTAAAAACACAAAAGAGTAAAGTTCAGCAAGAGAGAGGGAAGCAACCAACTTAACCATAAAAGTTATTTATTGAATAATAGTGATAACTACAGTAGGAGGGCTAAACCAACATAACCATACATGATTAAAGGTTAATACCTAAGGTAGAAAGGAAAACCGAGAGAGAGAGAAAGAGGGGGGATCTCACCCACTCCATGAGGCTTGAACTGGTCGGGGTTCCCAGATGATGGTGGTAGCTGAGGGTCCCGAATGCTGGAGACAGGCAGAGCCCCCAGCACGATCAGTCAGGAGAAGATGGAGTTCCAGTGGAACTGATGCATAGTTTGGATCTAAGCATCAGAACCCTGACTGGAGGGTGAGTAGGGATTTTTGGAGAGAAATGACAATGGTTGAAGGGAGAACACTAGATTTGTTTCTAGGTAAGCTGATGACTCAAGGGTTTTCTTTAGACTAGACAATAGGAGCTGATCCCTCTTGGCTATGGGTGGTGTTTTCTTCCAGGGAGCTCACAATGCAACTAGGCTGCTTCAGTATTTGGATATCAATTAAGGATTCATTACTAGAATTGGTCTGATAATTGCTGAGCTGGGTGTGTGCAGACATAGGTTCATTAGCATCTGGAGCAGAGATTCCCAGGATGCAGTGCTTCCCTGCTTTTTCTGGTCCCAGAATTCAGTGTGGTTCTCTGTTCTCCATTCTGTATGTAAACTGAGATGTCTTCCTGTCCCATCTTCCATGCAGATGAGGCTAGGAGAGTTGTCTCTGCTCTCCGTTCTGTATGCAATGGAGATGTCTTCATCTTGTCACCCTTGTCAGGAGGGGTCGAGGTGTTTCTCCCAGCACCCTTCACTGCTCTCTGCAAGTTTTGTCCTCTGATGGGTTATGGTTTATGCAGAGGATGGGGGGCGGGAGGCGGGGGGTGTCTTTCATGAGTGAGGCTGGATAATACACCCTGGTTCCCCAAGAACACAGAGGTGTCTGGTATCAGTCTAGGACTGTTGTGGGCAACCTGCAGCCCGCGGGCCGCACACCGCTCGTCAGGGTAATCCAGTGGTGGGTCGCGAGACAATTTTACATTGACCGTCCACAGGCACGTCCGCCCGCAGCGCCCAGTGGCCGTGGTTCACCATTCCTGGCCAATGTGAGCTGCGGGAAGTGGCGGCCAGCGCATCCCTGCGGCCTGCGCGGCTTCCCGCGGCTCCCATTGGCCGGGAATGCAGAACTGCAGCCACTGGACGCTGCGGGTGGCTGTGCCTGTGGATGGTCCCATCTCTTTCTTGAGTGGTAACAGCTAATTCAGACCCCGTCATTTATATGGATAGTTTGGATTAGTCTTTTCCATCTTGTATGGGTCGGGTTCCCTGGAGGCCTCACTCCCCTGAAGGCAAGGGAATCTGACCCCGCTGCTGGGTGTGTCACGGATTGAGTGAGACGTGGCTGATTTTTCACCCTCTGTCTCTTTGTTTAATGGTGGCTCAGGTCCCCTTTGCAGAGGGAGCAGGAGCTGGACATTGGAGTCTCTCCAGGGCAGGGACCGTGTCCCCCTGTAGATGCGAGTTCAGCACGTGGCACAACGGGAGTGTGACCGGGTGTGCCACTCTTGGGGTGTTCGTTTGACACCTCCTGCTGGTCACTCCGTGGATTAGCTCCAAGGTCAACACCCTTTCCATGGTTGCATGTCGTCACACAGTCTGTTCTCTTCAGGCTGCAGCTCCTCTCTTGTTCCGGGAACCACATCCTCCTCTTTGTGACTCAGCCCCCTGGTCAGGTCACTCAGGATTTCCCCCCTGCTGGAGTACAGTCCCTCAATTCTCTGTCACTCCTGCAGTGACCCTGGCAGTCTTCCTGTTCACTGCCCCACTGGTCTATGCCTCACCCTCGGTGGCTGGTCGGGGAACCTGGGCCTGCCCTCTACTCCGGGTTCCAGTGCAGGGATCCTCAGCTAGGGTGACCAGATCGCAAGAGTGAAATATCAGGACACACTGGGCGAGCGGGGCAGGGGCAGGGGAGAGGACGACAATGACAGACACAGATGCACAGAGCCATGAGAGGGGGCCTTAGGAAGCTGCGAGAGGGGTTGTACGGCCCCTGCTGCAGCCCGCACCACAAGCCACAGGGCAAGGACACCTATTGAATTCAATAAGAATTTTGCATGTGAATTGATGTACCTAGTTCTGAGATTATAAAGCCAGAAGGGATCCGGTGATCACCTGGTCTCACCGCCTGTATAGCACAGACATAGAACTTTCCCAAAATCATTCCTAGAGGATAGCTTTTAGAAAAACACCATAACCCTTAGTATACTGTTAATTGTTAATTACTCTCACCATTGAAAAGGTATGCCTTATACCCAGTCTGAATTTGTCTAGCTGCAACTTCCAACCGTGGGCTCATGCTCTACCTTTCTCTGCTAGACTGAAGTGCCCATTAACAACTCTTTGTTCCCCATGTAGATACTTACAGTCTATAACCAAGTCACTTCTTAACCTTCTTTTTGTTAAGCTAAATAGATTGAGGTCCTTGAGTCGATCACTATAAGGCATGTTTTATAATCCTTTAATCAGTCTTGTGACTCTTCTCTGAACACTCTCCAATTTATCAATATCCTGCTTAAATTGTGCACCCCAGAACTGGACACAGTATTCCAGCAGTGGTTGCACCCGTGCCAAATACAGAGATAAAATAACCTCTCTGCTCCTGCTTGAGATTCCCCTGTTTAGGCATCTGGTCACCCTATTTCTGTAGGCATTTCCCCAGGTTTTTTGTAAAAATCAAAACTGAACTGCCCCAGAAATTCTGGCATGTGGAATCATCGTGAAACTCACATGGCTCCAACCCTGCCGATGAACCTTTAGATCCACTGCACAGACTTCTGCCACTTGAGCTAATGGAGTAAGTGATGGCAGAGGCAGTAGGTTGTCATCCTATATGTGATAGAACAGCTCTATAGGGGGATGAGACACCTTTTTTGCCAGTGGGTTTCACAGATACCTGCTGACAGAAGAGGAACTGTGAAACTCAGGAATCCTGGGTCTATTCCAGGCTCCTGAATGGAGTGGTCTCTAGTAGTCAAAGACCCTTCTTCCCCGTCCCCTCCAGTCTATGTCTATCCTATTACTGTCAAACCCGCCCCAGCTCCTCATCTGATTTCAACTGCCCCCCACTACCGCTCTGGATTCTTTGTCCCAGTTTTCTGGTCCTGTCTCACTCTCCTCTCTCCCAGCCCCCATCCCTGAGATGGGATGTTCGTTCCAGACTGGCAAAATTATAAGGCTTCCCAACATTTCAACACTTCCCATTCTAAATTTTTGGTTGCTTAACTATAGGCTAGCTCTGCCTACAAAAAAACATATTCAGAACCTCTGATTAAAGGGATTATAAGTGTAGCAACCTCCATCATAGCTAGTCACCAAAGATTGAACCCGAGCCATCCAGACTTAAAAGCATGAGCTTCTACTACTTGAGTTCAAGATATAACTCCCTTAGCTGGTAGCTATACAGTTATCCTCTAAAAATCCACCAGAGGAGGGCACAAAACACAGGTTGGACAGTGAATTACAAAAGTGTCAAATATTATTATTAGACCTGCAATACTTTTCACAATGAACATCAGTCGGGGGTAAACTGGGAGTTTAAGAAAATTTGGAACAAAATTTTAGAATAACATTCAGTGCTGTGGTTTAAAAGAAAAAAAAACTGTTAAAACTCATAACTTAGCAGTATTCAGTGTTTGAAAAAAAAAAACCCAACCTTTAGGAGCTCTGGGATACAAGTTAAGAATGTTGGAACAGGAAGATGTTCTGCTTAGTTACCACATGGGCAAGGCGGCGTGCTATGGAATACTTGCAAGATTTCACTGGAATGTTTTACAATATAGAGCAGCGCAATGCTGATTCCATTGATATCGTTGAGCAATTCAGGCTGATTTTATTTCAGCCACATCTTAACAGTTTTGAATACTATAGATCACAATTTTCAGCTCAGTTGGTCTGAACAGGCAGAGCTTTAAAATTGCTCTGCTCTAAAGTGTATATTAACTACAATGTTATAAACCTGCATGTCAGAGAACTGTGTGCCACTACTACTAGACAGGGGCACAAGGCAATTCAGTGTGAATCACAGCAATGTAGGACTGGAAGGGACATCAACAGGTCATCTAGTCAAACCCCTGCACCGAGGCAGGACTGAGTAACAACAACACTAGACCATCCTTGACAGGTGTTTGTCTAACCTCTTAAAAAACTCCAATGACTGCTATTCCATAACCTCTTTAGGTAATTTGTCCAGTGCTTAACTACCTCTACAGTTAGGAAGTTTTTCCTAATGTCTAACCTAAATCTCCCTTGCTACAATTTAAGCCCATTGCTTCTTTTTCCTGCGTGTCCTGAGTGGGATGGGGGTGAGTCCAGGCAGTGGGATTGGGGGGAGGGAGGTCGAGGAAGTCGGTGGGTGTGTGGGGATGGACCAGGGGAAGCAGGGTGGAGGAACTGAGGGGGACAGGACTGGGAGAGTCAGGGGGGCTGAGGGGGATGGGACAGGACTGGGATGGGGGGAGCAGGGTAGGGGCTGAGGGGAACATGAATGGGACAGGGTAGAGAGCTGTGTAGAGTGGGACAGGGTGGGGAGAGGGACAGGGTCTGGAGGGGATGAGACGGAGGGGAGCAGGACTGGAATGGGGGGGAAGTTGAGGGGGTGGGACAGCAGGGGGAGCGATGGGGGTGGGATGATGGGAGAGGCTGAAGAAGAGATTTGGGGTAGGGCAGGGACTGAGGGCAGTGGGTTTGGGGTGGGAGGTACAGGGGGGACTGCAGGGGAGGCTGAGGGAACAGGGTCAGGGCGGGGGCTGAGGGCAGTGGGTTTGGGGTGGGAGGTACAGGGGGAACTGCGGGGGAGGCTGAGGGAACAGGGTCAGGGCGGGGGCTGAGGGCAGTGGGTTGGGTCTACACTGGCACCTCTCAGCATTGCTGTGCCGGGCGGCAGACCTGCGCCAGCGCTACCCTGGGGATGGAAGAGTCATCAGTGGAAATGCAGACTTCATGACACAGACCCTCCTCCACACGTCAAACCTGATGCTGCTCTGGGCAGTCGCTAGGCTCTTGTCACTTTCAAACCCATGCAGGGGATCTGGCTCTTTTTCAGTTCTCAGGTTAAGAAAAGCCTCTGCATTTTGTGAGGGCTTCAGCATTCACATTCCTACTTCACAAACTGTCTGCTTGACACATTGCTCCCAGGGCATTCATTTTCATTCATTATCGGCAGGTCCATCACATTAACGAGAAACACAGGGGGAAGGAACACAATGGTGTCAAGAATTTTTAATTTTTCAAACCACTTTGGCCTCAACAGGGATAACAGCAAATCTGGAAAGAGCAGATGGGTGCCAGGATGGGTTTGGGTATTTATTTATTTAGTTATTTAAGTGAAAATGTTTGGGTCTGAGCAAAGGCTGCAAACTTCCCTTTGGAAGCGTCTGCTGATCTTTTGCCCCAGGGGCTAACGACAGCCTGGAATCCGGGACAGATTTCCATATCCATGCAGGGTGAGATATTCGGGGGGGGGGAGGGGAGGGGAGGGGAGGGACTGTGGGGGAGGCAGAGGGAACAGGGTCAGGAGGACTGAGGGCACTGGATTGAGGGTGGGGGCATAGGGGGGACTGCAGGGGAGGCTGAGGGAACAGGGTCAGGGTGGGGGCTCAGAGCAGTGGGTCTGAGGGGAGCCACCCCAGAGGGACCTCCCAGGGGGCCAGGTGAGCCCAGCAGTGCTTACCTGGAGCGGCTCCCAGGAAGCATCCAGCAGGCAGGTCCCTCCCAGTCCCTCTGGCCCCTTCCTAGGGTCGGGTCAGGGGAGGGGGGCTGGGGATTTAGAACACCTAACCTGGAGTGAACTAGTGGCAAAAATCAAACAGGCAGGAGATTTGCTGCGAGAAACTGGTATCTTGAAAAGACAAGTCAGCAAAAAGACTACCTCAGAGCCCGTGCGGCTATCACATTTACAAATAATGGTCCTCACTCCGCCAGGCACCCTCCCAAACTTAATTCCCCTACATCCCACAACCCTGGCCAGCGCTGACCCAAGCAGACCCTTAGCAACATGATTTGGAAGGAGCTGGTGAATTTAAGAAGAACAGGAGTACTTGTGGCACCTTAGAGACTAACAAATTTATTAGAGCATAAGCTTTCGTGGACTACAGCCCACTTCTTCGGATGCATATAGAATGGAACATATAATGAGGCATGAGGTTGATGGATTTCCATTCCATACGGCTAAATGCAGTGCCTTGCATAATGACAAGTTTCAGAGTAACAGCCTGTTCTTCTTTTTGCGGATACAGACTAACACGGCTGTTACTCTGAAACTGGTGAATTTAGGGGAGGATATGGGAAAATATGATCAGCCCCTCAGCATCCTGATTAATGCTTTGTCTCAGATCATGCGGAAAACGGAGTAAATGCAGGGAGCTCCCCCACAACCCACTGCCCCGGTACGGAGTCCATCCCATCTATTGTGAATCGGTCCAGCCCCAGTGTTTATCAGATAGAAATCCTGAATGGGAGAAATGGAAAACCCTGGCGGAAATGTTTTCATTCTTCACAGCTCAAAGAATGGAAGGACAAACCACCTGACCCTCAAAACTGTCTTCTCCATCCTGTCGGCCACCTTTCTTGGCCAGCAAGAAGGAAGGGCTTTGAGCCGTTGAAAAATAAGCATCGAGTGGGCTGGTCAGTGCCTACCCCAATGTTAAGACAGGAAAAGGCCAGAAAAGTCCTTATGGCCACCCTCACATAGGTCACTGCTTCATGTTCACCCTGAAATATTGGTCCCAGTCTCTCCCAGTATATACGGGAGGAGTGTGGGAAGTTTTTCTCTCTTCTCTGCCCCCTCACAGGTCCCGTACACAAGCCATGACATCCCACCGGTGCACCAGCACCCTGCTGTTCGTAAGTGTCTGAAGTCTGATGTTGTCCAGGCTCTATGCTGTATCTGTGATCCCTCTGAACCTCGGGAGGGGCTTGCCAGCTGGAGCCCAGGAAGGCAACCTGCTGTGCCACATGCATGGATTCTATGGGAATGTGAGCAACCCCCTGGACCTACAGCGTCGCTACCAGTTCTACACTGTTGGTAACTCCTCGGGTTGCCCCTGGGAAAGCGTTGCCAATTGCACGCAGAGTGCCACCGGAGAGTCACTCAAGTTTTGTTATGAAACTAAGACCACCCCAGACTCCATCCCATCCTTCTGTAAGCCGTTGTGGTCTCGAACGGGACGTACAGCATCAAACACACCCCATGACAGCCTCCGGGGTGGTGGAACGTGCAGGGTAACCCTGGTTTCCTCCGCTGTTTGGGGAACAACCATGCCCCTACCTGTCATCATTGTCATTGGAACTCAGACACCTCCGTTACCTGGAGAGGAACTGCAGCTGTCTCTCATCACGCCAGCAGGCAAGAATATCACACAATTCGTTGTGAACTGGGAACTGCTGAACTGGACTTTAGCTGGACATGACTTGATTCAGCAAGGTCCCCCAGACTGGGTAATTCCATTAAAGGGCACACATGGTGATGAGCTCATGCCAGCAATTTGGTTTAAATTCACATTGCACCTGCATGTGCTCCCCTGATTGGAACTAGCCATAAGGGTTGGGATGAATGGGTAACCTGGGAATAAGTCTCAACGTTCCTTAGATTTATCCAGGAAGAGGGGTCTGTTATTGTCTATATTGGTAAAGCATGTGTGTGTGTAAGGACAAGATGTAATATTGTCTTAATTAATGGACATTGGGTCCACCTATGGTGCCTTACGTTAATCGCGGTTTCTATAATGTAACCACCATTGTTAGTTGTGATATTAAGTTTTCTGTGCCTATATGGACTGTACAACATTTAAATGCTATCCTGAGCTCAACAAGGAGGTTTCCCCCATTTCACTGGGAATGGGTCTCATTGCCATTAAGGTAAAAACACAGGCCATCACTCTTGGTGGGAGACTTTGCTTGGGTGGAGCCCCAGAGCAACAGGTTTTTTAAATTTCATGCTTCACCCCATTGTGATGATCATTGGTTTCCAAATTATACTAGCAATTGGTCTGGTTCTGCTGGTTTGTTGGATACAAGAACTGATGCGGTGGCTGCAATGGATGGAGGATCAGACCCGGTACCACGGAGGAAGGATGTGATGGGGATACTCGCTCAGCGCAAGCACCCCATCAACAGGGGGACTTGATACCAGACACCTCTGTGTTCTTGGGGAACCAGGGTGCAGTATCCAGCCTGACTCATGAAAGACCCCCACCCCCATCCTCTGCATAAGCCAAAACATATCAGAGGACAAAACTTGCAGAGAGCAGTGAAGGGCGTTGGGAGACACACCTAGACCCCTCCTGACAAGGGTGACAAGATGAAGACATCTCCATTGCATACAGAATGGAGAGCAGAGACAACTCCCCTAACCTCATCTGCATGGAAGATGGGACAGGAAGACATCTCAGTTTACATACAGAATGGAGAACAGAGAACCACACTGAATTCTGGGACCAGAAAAAGCAGGGACGCACTGCATCCTGGGAATCTCTGCTCCAGATGCTAATGAACCTATGTCTGCACACACCCAGCTCAATTATCAGACCAATTCTAGTAATGAATCCTTAATTGATATCCAAATACTGAAGCAGCCTAGTTGCATTGTGAGCTCCCTGGAACAAAACACCACCCATAGCCAAGAGGGATCAGCTCCTATCATCTAACAACATTGTCAATCTTTCCAACCACACACTTAGCCCAGCAGAAGAGTCTGTCCTATCTCGGGGACTCTCTTTCTGTCCCACCATCCCCACAAACATGATACAGTTCTGCGGTGATCTGGAAGCCTACTTTCGTCGTCTCCGACTCAAGGAATATTTTCAACGCACCACTGAACAGTGCACTGACCCACAGGAACCCTCCTACCAACACTACAAGAAGAAGAACTCTGCGTGGACTCCTCCTGACGGTCGAAATGACAGACTGGACCTCTACATAGAGTGCTTCTGCAGACGTGCACAGGCTGAAATTGTGGACAAACAACATCACTTGTCCCATAACCTCAGCCGTACAGAACGCAATGCCATCCACAGCCTCAGAAACAACTCTGACATTATCATCAAAGGGGCTGACAAAGGAGGTGCTGTAGTCATAATGAACAGGTCAGATTATGAACAGGAGGCTGCCAGGCAACTCTCCAAGACCACATTCTGCAGGCCACTATCCTCTGATCCCACTGAAGAATACCAAAAGAAACTACACCATCTGCTCAAGAAACTCCCAGCTACAGTACGGGAACAAATCCACATGGACACATCACCAGAACCCCGACCAGGGGTATTCTATCTGCTACCCAAGATCCATAAACCCGGAAACCCTAGACGCCCCATCATCTCAGGCATTGGCACTCTGACAGGAGGATTATCTGGCTATTTGGACTCTCTCCTCAGACCCTATGCTACCAGCACTCCCAGCTATCTTCGAGACACCACCGACTTCCTGAGGAAACTACAATGCATTGGTGTTCTTCCTGAAAACACCATCCTGGCCACCATGGATGTAGAAGCACTTTATACCAATATTCCACATGAGGATGGACTACAAGCTGTCAGGAACAGTATCCCTGATGAGGCCACAGCAAGCCTGGTGGCTGAGCTTTGTGACTTTGTCCTCACCCACAACCACTTCAGATTTGGGGACAACTTATACCTTCAAGTCAGTGGCACTGCTATGGGTACCTGCATGGCCCCACAGTATGCCAACATTTTTATGGCTGACTTAGAACAACGCTTCCTCAGTGCTCGTACCCTAGTGCCCCTCCTCTACTTGCGCTACATTGATGACATCTTCATCATATGGACCCACGGAAAGGAGGCCCTTGAAGAATTCCACCTGGACTTCAACAATTTCCACCCCACCATCAACCTCAGCCTGGACCAGTCCACACAAGAGATCCACTTCCTGGACACTACAGTACAAATAAGTGATGGTCACATAAACACCACCCTATACCGGAAACCTACTGACCGCTATACGTACCTACATGCCTCCAGCTTCCATCCAAGACACATCACACGATCCATTGTCTACAGCCAAGCCCTAAGATACAACCGAATTTGCTCCAACCCCTCAGACAGAGACAAACACCTACAAGATGTTTATCAAGCATTTGTAAAACTACAATACCCACCTGGGGAAGTGAGGAAACAGATTGACAGAGCAAGACGGGTACCCAGAAATCACCTACTACAGGACAGGCCCAACAAGGACAATAACAGAACACCACTGGCCATCACATACAGCCCCCACCTAAAACCTCTCCAGTGCATTATCCACGATCTACAACCTATCCTGGAAAATGATCCCTCACTCTCACAGACCTTGGGAGGCAGGCCAGTCTTCGCTTACAGACAACCCCCGAACCTGAAGCAAATACTCACCAGCAACTACACACCACACCACAGAAACACCAACCCAGGAACCAATCCCTGTAGCAAACCTCGTTGCCTACTCTGTCCCCATATCTACTCTGGCGACACCATCAGAGGGCCCAACCACATCAGCCACACCATCAGGGGCTCATTCACCTGCACATCCACTAATGTCATATATGCCATCATGTGCCAGCAATGCCTCTCTGCCATGTACATTGGCCAAACCGGACAGTCCCTCCGCAAAAGAATAAATGGACACAAATCGGACATCAGGAATGGTAACATACATAAGCCAGTAAGTGAACACTTCAATCTCCCTGATCATTCTATTACAGATTTAAAAGTCACTATCATTGAACAAAAAAACTTCAGAAACAGACTTCAAAGAGAAACAGCAGAATTAAAATTCATTTGCAAATTCAACACCATTAATCTGGGCTTGAATAGGGACTGGGAGTGGCTGGCTCATTACAGAAGCAGCTTTTCCTCTCCTGGAATTGACACCTCCTCATCTATTACTGGGAGTGGACTACATCCACCCTGATTGAATTGGCCCTGTCAACACTGGTTCTCCACTTGAGAAGTAACTCCCTGCTCTCCATGTGTCAGTATATAATACCTGCATCTGTAACTTTCACTCTATGCATCCGAAGAAGTGAGGTTTTTACTCACAAAAGCTTATGCCCAAATAAATCTGTTAGTCTTTAAGGTGCCACCAGACTCCTTGTTGTTTTTGTAGATACAGACTAACATGGCTACCCCCTGATACTTACTACCACCCCAGAAGCCTTTACAGCTATTCTGAGAAAAAATGGGCCCTTTCCCCACAAAAATGGTCTATAGGGGACTGCTGCAGGCAGCAGGCGGAGAAATAATCTAATCAAATTATTTAACTATTGGGTAATGTGATCAAAATCACTAAAGGAATGTCAGGGGTTTCTATTGGAACTTAACTTGGCTGCCCCTGGCTGTCTCTGGTTGTACAAGATGGGAGTGTAATCGGGGTACAGTTGTGTAAAAAAAAAAAAAAAAAAAAAAAAAAAGTAATTACAGTGCAAAAAATGTTAGGCAAAAATAGTTTTGTGCATGCATAGGAAAAGGAAAAGGGGAGCAATGATGGGAACACTGAGCCTTGGGGGGGTGCTGGGGGATTGGACTGTCGCTTTGGTGGGGGTGCATGAAAACTCTGTGGACACGGGGGTGGGGGCAGTTACACCTTGTGTAAAATTAATATGGCTAATATAATGTTATGGAAATTAAACTATTTCCCAGGACATGTGCAGTGTATATTGGAAAAGAGGTAAAAGGAATGCAAACAAAACGTGGTACTTAATTAAAATCCTATTAGGGCTCCAAAAGAAGCCACAATAAATTGTGCTTTCTTTTTCAAATCTCTGTGTGTTTTAAAGCAGGAGATGAAAGTGAAAAGTAATGAGAACTCTGGTGGAAGTGAAATGTGTCCCTTTTAAGACAAGCCAAGAAAGCCTCTGTGTAAATGCAAATTACGTAACTGATGGGGGAAGAAGAAAACTACCCATAAGTAGCAGCACAAAAAATTTGGAAATAATAAATCCATCTGGACAGCAAACAAGCTGCTAGAAGACTCAGATTATGGCCCTCCAGAAGAGGGAGGTGAAAAAACAAGTCAAGCCTGAAAATAAGGGGGACAGGTTAACACTAACGGGGTGTGTGTGTGTGTGTGGGGGGGGGGGTGTACAAAGCCAAAATCTAAAGCTGTCTCTCAGCTATTACCTGAAAATAAACGTAAAGCTTGGTACAGCAAAAAAACGATTGCAAACCTGGTCTGTTGTACAAGAGGGGAAACTGAGGCACGCCACCTCATAAATTTCATAAATGACCAGTGAGTGGGGTAATTCACTAGCCTGACTATAAAACAAAATAAGAACAGCCTAAAGGTAATTCTTCTGTTTTTCCTGCACTTAGCAAGGAAATTTGTAAAAGGAATTGGTATTATTATTAAGCAATAATCTGTCCCCACCAAAGGGGGTAAAAATTGTTTCTTTTGTTTTTCAGACACTCTACAAGCATGCTGGCGCCAGCGAAAGAATAACCCAGAATACTATGAATCTGTGTTTTGCGTTGTTTGTCTGTGGTGTGTGTCTTGTTGCTAGCATGACGTGGGTGGGGGAAGGCTTCAAAAGGCTGACGGGGTGGAAAATGTGTACGAAAACGCAAAACGCTCAACGAGGAGGCCAGCACCTTTGTAACAGCTTCCATGGTACCTGAAAATAGAACGGCAACTAAAATGATGCTTGCTAAAAGTTTACCCCAATAAACATCAAATTGTTTGCGCCTTTGAACTTGGGGTATTGTTGCTCTGTTCATGCGAGAAGAACCAGGAAAGTAAAAGGGGAAAAACATAAGCCCCCTAACACGGGGGAGGGGCTGGAGGGAGCTGAGGATCTTGCTCACCTCTGATGCGTGCAGTCCCTTTGTGATGTCAGGACCCGCCTGGTCCTGGCCCTTTATGATGCGTCACTGGAACAAACAGCCTCTCGGGAGAGATCCAGTGGCAGCACCAGCAGGGAGCCCAGTGTCCAGACCGTCCTCCCCAGCACGAGGATGGGGATCACGCAGAGCTGGTTCCGTGCCTGCTGGGACAGCCCCTGGGTGCTGTACACCTGCGTCCTTCTGGTCCTGGTCACCTGGATGGCCATGGCGACCCAGCACAGTTTCTCCAGGAGAAGCAGGATGGTAGGAGGACACCCCCACCCTCCCCGCCGACCCCTCTGCAGCCATCCTACACTCTCAGCAGAGCTTGCCTGGACACAGCCCCATGGAAGGAAGGGAGGGAGGGTGGCCAGAGGCCCCCTGTTCTGACCAGGCCCCATTGGGGTGGCAGGACACATCCACAGAGAGAGACAGGGCCACAGACCGAGCTCGTGGCTCCATTCATTGGTTGTTCCTTACTGCCCCGATCACCCCAGCTAGCAATGATAGAACATTTGCTGCTACCTAATATTGGCATTTACAGGTATATTACAAGTTAAAATATTTATTATAAATTCAAATGAATAATTCATTACCTCCAAGCAACAAGTAGGATAGAAAACCCAGGAGTACTTGTGGCACCTTAGAGACTAACAAATTTATTTGAGCATAAGCTTTCGTGGACTACAGCCCACTTCTTCGGATGCATAGAATGGAACATAATATTGAGGAGATATATATACACATACAGAGACAGGTGGGAGTTGTCTTACCAACTCTGAGAGGCCAATTAAGTAAGAGAAAAAACTGGGCTATCTTGATTATCACTTCAAAAGTCCCAGTACAGACCACTGGGGGACACCACTATTTACCTCTCTCCATTCTGAGAAACAGATTATTTATTCCTACCCTTTTAACCAGTTACTGATCCATGAGAGGACCCTCCCTCTTATCCCATGACAGCTTACTTTGCTTAAGAGCCTTTGGGGAGGGACCTTGTCAAAGGCTTTCTGAAAATCCCAGTATGTCAGTGCACTGCAAGGCCTTCAGTGGCTTTTAAACTTTCCCAATGAGACATCGGAGACATGGTCCAGTTAACTTGTGTTCAGGCCTAACAAGAACCTGCTGTGAGAAACTCGTTTTAACAATGATGCCCCTGGGCCAGCACAGGTCACAGGTCAAAATGTGTCACTTCAACAACTATGGCATTGGGAGAGCCAAAATAACCACCACACACCACAGGAATGTACTGACTCTGACCCCTTACTTCAAATGCACTGTGGCCTAGTGGCTAGAGCACTAGACGGAACTCAGGAGACTTAAGTGCTAGTCCTGTCTCTGCTACTGTCTTGCTGGGTGACCTTGGGTAAGTCACTGTTCTTCTCTGTGCCTCAGTTTCCCATCTCTAAAAGGGGGCTAATGCTACAGACCTCCTTTGTAAAGTGCTTTGAGATCCACTGTCTAAAAGTGTTAGATAAGAGGTAGGGCTCTTTATTATCTCATGATATAGGGTGCTTTTCTTAAAGCTCCCACTGCTGGAGTCAAGTGATTTATCTGAGAATCTCGGCTTTTTATTTGATTTGATTTCATTTCATTTGATTTGTTAGCACATTTTAAGCCCTCATGGTTGCAAAGAGAAGCTGGAAAATGTAAACTGTCTGTGGCAGGCTTCTCCGAGGAAGACGAGGCACAGGGACAAAAGGAAGAAACCGAAAGGTAAGCAGCCCCTGACCCCACAGCTGCGGTGGCAGACTCGGGCCCCACGCAAAGCAGAGAAATAGGGTCTATTCCCCCTCCTGCCTCCCCTCTTCCTGCGAAGGCACAGTCATGCCCACAGTCGTGCAGAGGCACTGGCTGGGGCTCCGTTCACAGGCTGCCCCTGAAATCTGGGGCTCTGGGGCGCTAGGAAGCAGAGGGTGCCCAAGCAGCTCAACGTCTCCTTTATGTCTCACTTGTGGTAGGTTTTGGACGCTGTGAGGACGAGTTGGAGGAGGCTTGTGCATCCCTAGAGGCATGGTAAGCAATGCCCCCCTCCATAAATCTGCAGTGGGTCAGTCCCCTCCTCTCGTGTCATGCAGCTCAGCCACCCCCCCACGAGGGGCAGTAGCCCTAGTTATCCCTCCCCTGCCCCGACCTATAGACCAGGCAAGCAACTATTCTCCTTAGAATCATGCAATTCATTCCCACTCAGCAGAAGTTGCCATCTCTAATCCACCCCCATGCATCATACAATGGGTCATTCCCTCCTTGAGCATCATGCGGCTCATTTAACCTGGGAGGGGGGCGGTAGATTGTGTCGACTGGACTGGACCATCCTCCCCTCCCAAATGGGCAAGAAAATGTTTGAGGGGAGCAGCCCCGTGCACACCAGGGAGGTGAGGCGGAGAGTTCAGGAGGAAGGCTGGCTTTTCTGGTACGGTGAGTAGGATCCGGCAGCACCTGTGTAATGGTCCCACCCCCACCTCCAGTCCCCCAGCATGGGTTCCCAGCGGGATTTGAACCCTGGCCCTTCAGCTCTGCAGCATAAAGCACCCCTTAGAGCCTGCACTCAGCTACCTGCTCTCGCTGTTCCACAGCCTCGGCAAGCTCCTGGAGCAGCTCCCCTTGGCTCCCACCCTCAGGATCGCTGAGAGGAGGCTAGAGTACGTGGCCAGACACCTGGATGAAGTTCTGATACCGTAAGGCAACTGCACAGGGGGCACCAGACTGGGGGCTGGGTGGGAGGGGATAGTGCATGGAGAGAGGAGGGAGCAGGGAAAACCAGACACTCCAGGATCCTAAAATAACAGGGGAAAAGTCACTAAGAGGCTTCAGCTTCCAAGGTGAGATACCAGTGACAGTGAGGTGAGGGATTATCAGAAATTAAATGCAGAGACCACAAGCTGGGTTGTGAGTAGGATCAAATCCTTCTGTCCGGCAATATCTCCCAGCAGGCGACTGTCTAGAACCTGCCCCTGCTCCCTGCTGTGTTTGAAAGAAACAGCAATCAGATGACCCCCTGGGACGGGGTGTCCACCCCACACAGGACTGGAAGGGGCTAAGGTGGCCAGGCAGACCCATTAACTCCACAGGGTGCCCCTGGAGGAAGAGCCAGGGAGCAGGGAATTGATGGCAAGCAGGCTCAGCTGGGCAGGAATAGGTGGGGCCCATAAAGCCAGGAAGCTGCCAACAGACGGGCTGCTGCTGGGAAAGGGCAGCCCCTCCCGGGGCAGAGGGGGACGTGTTTGGAGCTGGTGCACCCAGAGCAAGGAGGGGAGCCAGGAGTGGCAGGAAGCAGTCCAGGGAAGTAGCAGGGAAGGCTGGGAGAGGAAAGCCCAGAACTGCTGGGTTGAGGGTCCCTGGCCTGGAATCTGCTGGAAAGTTCTTTTTTGACCCCTGTTTATGGTCTTGGCCTTCACAACATGCTCTGGCAAAGGTTACACACACGCTCACATCTTCCTCACCTAAACCAATTTTTGTTAGCTAATCTTTCTATTAAAATAGCACTAGGTCCCCAATCATGCTCAAGGCCCCATTGTGCTAGGTGCTGCACATGTGTGTGTGACAAAGGGGTTATCATTATAGATCAAATGAGTGCCAGCTCCCCCTCTCAGTCCTTCGTCAGCCAGTTGATGTCCTTGTGTCAGAGTGTGGTGTGCCATGCATGTCTAGGCACTGCCCCATTGCACTACAGTTGGAAGGCTGTGCCCAAGCCCCGCCTTTGCTCAGCAGGGCCATGTCCCATCTGTCTCTGTCTGCTCTCTCCCACAGGCCGAGTGTGATGACATCTGCGGCCAGCCAGTTCTCCTCTATGGAATCCATCCCCTCTTCCCTCTGGAGTCACAGCTCCTTTTCCCTGGGAGAAGCCTCCGTGACTCGGTCAGAGCCCCTCTGCCGCACAAGGGAGATCATGCCTGTCGCGGGCTGGGAAGGATCCACTCATCCCATCCAAGCCCAGCCTCTCCCCAGGCCTCCTGCCCCCAGCAGACAAGACCGGCGAGAGCAGATCACCCTCCAGAAACCCCGCATGTCTCTTCTGCCTCCAGCTCCACAAACAAAACCCCTGAGATCCGACACCAGCCCTCAGCGTGCCCAGGAGGTCCAGGAACCATGTGGTTCCTGCCCCTTGGGATCCCTGCCTCAAAAGGCCGACAGGATCATGGCATCCCCTGATGCCATCCTGGCCAGGCTTGTGCCCATGGCAGTGGTCAAGCTGCAGGATCAGTTGGCTCAGAAATGCTCGGAGAGCCAAATGAAGGCGTTTCCTAAGATGGTGAGAGAGTCTCATAGAAATGCTCCCCTCGTGAGAGAGACTGCCCTGCCTGGGCCACTCTGCCCCCCTAGGGAGCCAGGCAAGCCCAGGACAGTGGCATTGCCAGTGATGGGACAACAGCCTGCCCACCCCATCGAACTCCACATAAGGCGTGAGCATCTCGTCATGCAGCGGGGGCTGCTCACCCTGGACCCAGAGCCCCCGGCAAAGGTGCCTCCCGCCGTCCCAGCCAGGGGAGCTGGGGTGGAGTTCAGTGAGATGGAGACCGATTTCCTGCTCGATGAGGTCAGGGAGAAGTTGGACTGGCACACTGCTGAGCTGCATGGTCTTCAAGACATCACGGCTCCACACGGGTTCATTGGAACTGTGAATTCAAAGCTCTCCAGAGACCATCCACCAATCAGAGTTTGCAAGAAGTGCGATAAGGTTCGACGGAAGAGACCAGCTGGCTCTGCAGGTGCTGACTTGCCCAGAATTCCACAGCAATGGACTCCAGGAGACTCTCCAGCATCATCCAACCTCAACAAGATGCCAGTGGTGTGGCTCCTTCCAGCAGACGGGAGCAAGACGCAGGATGGAATGGGGAAAATGGCTCCCACCAAGCAACCAAAGATGGTGTCCATTGCTACGAGTACAACAGGTCTTTCGCAAGCTGGGGAGAAAGCAACTGGGAGTCCTGACAGTTCTCTTCCAAAGCCAGCAAAGGCCTCCAGAGCTAGGACACCATCCCCTTCAAGGAGCAAAGATCCAGTTCTCAAACGGATCTTAATGTGTCTCAAGAAAACCTTCTCCGAGCTAAAAAACAAAGCGAAGTCCCAAATGTCCAAGGACTCTCGTTCAAGAAGACCTGATACTAAATTTACAAACCCACCCTTTTGGAAGGCAAGGGCCTCCAAGGGTGTCTTGTAGTAGTATAATGCCCTACCGTCAACCCTGCCCCTTGGCCCCTTAAGTCCCACCCATGGGGGTATTACTTCCGGGGTCAAGGCGGACACATGACCGGAAGCAAAGTGTGTCATGTGACAACTATAAAAACTACCCGCTGCCCTCTACCAATCAGGATGGGTTTCGCCCGCATAGGCCTGCCCCGAGAGGAGATTTGACCAATATGGGGGAGTTCCAGGGTGGGGTGACCCATCCGGAAAGGGTTCATGTGACCCCTCTAAGAACTCCTCCCACCGCCTTCTACCAATCACGATGGGTTTCGGTCGCATAGGACCGCCCCGAGAGCAGATTTGACCAATTGGGGATGTTCCAGGGCGGGGTGATCCGTCCGGAAGTGGATAATGCGACCTCTCTAAGAACTCCTCCCACCACCCTCTACCAATCGTGTTGGGTTTCGGTCATATAGGACTGCCCCGAGAGCAGATTTGACCAATCTGGGGTGTTCTAGGGCGGGATGACCCATCCGGAAAGGGTTCACGTGACCCCTCTAAGAACTCCTCCCACCGCCTTATACCAATCACGATGGGTTTCGGTCACATAGGACCGCCCCAAGAGCAGATTTGACCAATCGGGGATGTTCCAGGGCGGGGTGACCTGTCCGGAAGTAGATTATGTGACCTCTCTAAGAACTCCTCCCACCACCCTCTACCAATCGTGATGGGTTTCGGTCATATAGGACCGCCCCCCAGAGCAGATTCGACCAATCGGGGGTGTTCTAGGGCGGGATGACCCATCCGGAAAGGGTTCACGTGACCCCTCTAAGAACTCCTCCCACCGCCTTCTACCAATCACGATGGGTTTCGGTCACGTAGGACCGCCACAAGAGCAGATTTGACCAATCGGGGATGTTCCAGGGCGGGGTGACCCGTTCGGAAGTGGATAATGTGACCTTTCTAAGAACTCCTCCCACCGCCCTCTACCAATCGTGATGGGTTTCGGTCATATAGGACTGCCCCGAGAGCAGATTTGACCAATCGGGGGTGTTCTAGGGTGGGGTGATCCACCCAGAAGAGGGTCGTGTGACCCCTTTAAAAACTCCTCCCAGCGCCCTCTGCCAATCAGAGTGCAGCAACATCACCCCATAAGTCCCAGCGCCGGGGCAGAAGAGGCCATCTTTTACCAAGAACGCGTGCTTTAGAAATCGTGGAAACATGGAGTCCTTGACCACCCGCGTGAGAACTTCGGACTTTGTTTTAGCCCCGAAGGCCTTTCACCATCCGTGGAGAAAGCGCTACATCAGCGACAGTTCCGAGGAGGAAGAGGGAGCGACCGAGGAGGGCCCTTTGGCCCAGCCGTTGATGGATACGCCAGAACCCGAAACCGAATTGCTTGTGAGACACCCTGATGAGCGTGGTGGCCTCTTGTCGTCCACCCCCCTGGAGGAGGAAGGCGAACACAGCTCAGGGGAGTCACCGGAGGACAAGGTGAATGGAAAAGACGTCGCTCAGGTAAATGAATGATTAAGAAGTGACAGTTGATGATGGGGTGTAATGGGGTTAGGAACCGGGGGGTGGGGGGGTTGTGTAAATTTAAAAACAAGCAGTGGGAATTTACACTGTTTCTTTTCTGAAAATCTCTCGACAGCTCGACGATGCCTTTCTAGAGGAGCAGGAGGCCCTGGACAGCGTTGCATCAAGCAGCGAAGATGAACTGGGCCCACCTTGGTTCTGCTCAACGCCGATACAAATCGTTGAAGAGGACTCTGAGGATGACGGCTATGAGGAGTTTAGAAGGAGGCTTGGCATGGAACTAACTGAGCCAGTGCCACGTCGTGAGCGTAAAAAAAGTCCTGCGGACTATTGTACGCGTTGCTGTTCATGCTGTCCTTAATCACTGCCTTAGGGAAAAGCTTTTTGAAGATTGTGAGGGCTGTGTCATAGATGCGCCAGCCCAACGGCACCATGACTGTGTGACTTGGACTTCAGTGGCTATAAACTGCAAGATCCGGGGCCTGTGTGCTGAGCTGTGTTTGGAAATCCTATTAAACACTGTTATTGCCATAGGTTATGCTATGCAATGTCTGTGCCTAACCCAAGAACATTTAGCGCCAGGGGGGACCTTGATAAAAAACAAGCCCCAAGACATTCATTGAGATCTGCAAAGGGCCCCCACTTGGAATGGGCACTGTAAGAGGCCCTACAGAAAAATGTATTTGAACTAAAAGAAAAGAAAAGCAGCCCAGTTGTGCAGACAACTTATTCCCCCAGCCCAGCACACAAAAGGGAATGCTAGGGAGCGGTGAGCCCATCAACCTGCTGACTATTTTGAAACAAAGAGGATGGTATAAACACCTCAGGGAGCTTGGAGCCTGTCTCTTCCAACAGAAACGCTCTTGAATTGCTGCTGGACGGCAAGAGGAGGTATGCGCCCTGTTTTGAAAATAGATATTCTATAATGCCATTCTTTGGCCATGCCGTCTTAGTAAATAATGGTGCCTGGCTTTATTGCAGTGTGATCTGTTTAGCATGGAACCAGGAACTTTAAGCTGCATTTCACCACCAGGCCAAGGTAAAAACCATTTTAACTATAGATGTGCTTAATACTGTTAAACTAAAAAAAAAAAAAAAAAAAAACCCTTCAGGTATTGCACAGGTTGTATAGGGATTTGGGGGTAATCTGAACTTAACATGTTTGCTTGTTCTTTAACCTGAAGGCCCAAACACACATGGCAGGGGTGGGGGCGGGGTGGTGGTGGACAGAACAACCATGTGCCTTTTAAATGCATGTGGGTTTATTGAAAAGTATTTTCAATGGATTTTAAAAGCAGTTTGGTTTTTATTTTGCAAAATGAAATGTCTTTTTAAAAAATGTTTGTGGGTTTGTTTTTTAAAGCGGTAGAAATAAACTCAAAACCTGTGTTTGTTGTACAGCCTGAAATGGATGATTTTGTTTTAAAGCTGTGACTTTTCAAATAGAAAAACACCCTAATGAATATTTTATTTTTTTAAGTTTACAAGACAGTTTCATGTGTTTTATAATGTTGTTTGCTTCACAGTACGGTCAAAACACGAGAGGGTAAACAAGCTCAAAAGAAAAAGGAAAGAGACAGCTGAAAAGGAAAATTCACCAGCATCAATGACTGATGGATGGATGAAGCCCAGTAAATATATTTTGCTTATTTGTTTGGTTGTTTCATGAGATTTTGTATTTTAAGTAAATCCATAGGTGTGGGTGAGAAAGATGGTAAAGTTCAGTTTCGTAAAATGTCTTTTCTCCCCCCTCATAGGCACGGACAGCTTTCCTGACAATGCTGTAGTCGAAGCTACAGGGACACCTCCACCAGAACCGCCAAAGAACCAGGAATCTGCTTTGAGACCTTTAACAACGCTAACACAAAACAGCACAAGCAGGAGCGCCGCCAGCTTTTCTGCCGCCCTAGGCAGTGGAAGGTCCCACCCTGAAATGTCGTCCCCCCACAGAGGCGGCGGAAGGTCCCGCCGCTGAAATACCGCCACGGTCGCCGCCCCCCAAATTGTAGCGCCGTAGGCTTGCGCCGGCCCTGAGCACAAGGGTGCAGATGAAGCATCAGGGCAGTCCAAACCTCATATACGTCAAACCCAAGGACAAAACAAAAGACTCTGGTAAAGACCAACCACGCAAACACAACTCCAGTTCCTCAGCGGCCACCACCACATCAAGCCCTGAGAGAACTGAGCAAAAACACACACATTCACAAACCCGGAGCACGCATTCTAGGGGTTGTGAATAAAAAAACAAGGACTGACAGACCATTCTCCCAACACCATAAGCTCCTCACAGCTCCCCCATATTCTAGTATTAGGGAAAAGTATGATGGTTCATTCAGAAAACTGATGAAGATTTGGGGAAAATATGAGGTTTTGTTCAGAATACTTGTGGCTGCTATATCCTCAGGGGTCTAAAAGAAAGGAGAGCTGGAAACCACGTCAAAAATGCAAAAGCTCTGGCAGGTGACTTTTTGTAAAATACTTCCATTTTTCGAAAAGGTGGCTCTGAGTAGGCGTGACTAGCCGTGGAAAGGGGCCTGGGTAAAAAGGGCACCCTCAAGGGTTCACATCAGCTCAGGTGTAAACAAAAGTGGGGACAGCTCTTGGTGGACAAACAAATGGTGGCCAAAAAGTTCCAGGCCAGGGTCTCAGTAAAAATTTAAAAAAAGGCTAAAGAGGTAATGAGGGAAAAAAACAAAAAGAGATGCCCCCTACTGGAAGCTCTCAAACTGGCTTGTCTGAAAATGGAGAGGTGGAACCCGACTCTCACGCAGAGTCTGGTTTAGAAAATTCCCCAGAGGGCTCTCTAGAAGGTTCCCGTCTGCTCCTGATAACCCTCACGGAGGCCCCTCGGAGTCTGACTCTCAAATAGCATCTGATGTAGAAGATGCCGCTGACGGTCCCATAGAGGAACCCCCAAGTAACCCTGAAAATGCAGAGGTGTATCTGGAGAGAGTGAGAAGTTGGCAACGTGAATTACCTAGATTTGGGGGGTCGGTGTATTGTGAGGAACTTCGTTTTGTCAATCCTGAGAGAATAAATTCAGCTCAGCAGGTTGTTGAAGCCATACACAGGGGAATACAGTTAGTTCTAGATGACGTTAATGGTGATTATGATGATTATGTTCAGTTACGTTTAGAGCCGAAATTTAACTAACCCTTTGTTTTCAGTCAGAAGAACTAGGGATGAGGTGTCTGCTGAGGATTTCTTAGCTCAGGCCTCAAAGCTGCTACAGAGCAATAGAGAGTTGCATCTCGATGGGACGTTTTGCCTCGTTGTGACAGTTGTAAAAAACAGGGGTGGGGGCGCTCGTAGAGTTTTAAATTCTATCCGCGGTAGTCAAATCCTCCATAAAAAGAGACAATGCTTAGTAGACCTGATTTACACCGGTACCAATCTGTGTTTTGTGGGTGGGCTCTTGGCCGTTATGTCCAACCGTAAACCTACGGACGCAGAATTGTTAGCGGGGGGAGAAAGTTGCAGGAGAAACTGGGGTGGTCAGATCAAAAAAAGGTTCTGCTCAGTGACGTAGCAACGTTTGAACAGCATTTAGGAGTCAATATACAGGTGGTGCTGTATGCGGTGAAAGGCGGTTGGGGCTTTTTTAAAATGGGGGGGCCCAGTGTACCCCAAGACTTTTTTCATCCCGTTACACAATGAGCATTACTATGTGGTTCTGGATGTGAAAAAGTTCTTCGGTGTGAAAAATTATTGTGAGTTTTGCCACACGCCGTACAGTCACGACCACTCTTGCAGGTATCGTTGCCGCCTCTGTTTGAGCGTAACGTGCTTGGACAGCATGGGCGTGCAGCTGAGGTGTCCTAGCTCTAGACTGTATTGTCGAGCCAAAGAGTGTTTAGACGGACACGTCGACTGTGCATCGAAAAAACAAGTCGAATGCCCGTCTAAAACTTTGTGTGATAAGTGTCAGTCTTATGTGGACAAGCGGCACAGGTGTAAAGGGAGGCGGTGTAAGCTTGTGAAATCGAGAAAGCTTTTACCAAGTATGTGCATCACAGAAACCTGAGCATTATGTTTATAGTTCAAAACGTATTTTGTCAGGGGGAAAAGAGTCACACGATTAACCTAAACGCAAAAACCCCAGGGATAAATTACAAATCGCTACGCTCGCTCGGCAAATGTACCCCGGCAAAGCTGAATTCTTTCTAGAAGCTTTTGAGGATGCTACCAAAAGACCTTATGGCTACCTGGTGGTGGATTTAAATGCTTCCACACCAGAAGCTTATAGACTAAGAACTGGTGTTTTCTCTCCAGACTGGCTGGTGGTTTATACTTTGAAAAGAACAACAGCCGGGTATAAAAAGAGATGAACTATTGGCAGGCCCCTTTGTAACAGCTGGGGTTGCTGACCGAAAACATGTCTAGCTGTGTAAAGAGAAACCTGGTCCTTTTAAAATTACTTAGCAAATCGTCCCCACAGCAAAGGAGGGCTAGACTATGTTCGGCCTCTGACGATTTAGTAGCGGCCATCTCAGAAATAGCGCTCAAGTTCCCAACTTCCCTTGGGGTGTAATAGATTTTCTTTAACAGAGCTGCCTAGACATGACTTTTACTGGTACCGCCTTTTACTAACACAAATATGAAAGGGGACACATTCATATTGACACATTTAAATAAATACGTTTTATTAATCGCCTGGTTTAACACGACCTTTTACAGCCGCCTGTAAAAATGGACTCCATAAGGGAGTCTGAGCTGGTTCATTCTTCCATTTTGTCCTTTTCCAGATTTTCGTCTTGATATCTGTGTCTCATATCATGCATCAGCTGTTCTTGCTTATGTCTATTTACTCCCACAGGGCTACCGATGTGTAAGTTCTCAAAGGCTTCTAGAAAGGCATCGTCGAGTTGTTGAGAGATTTTCAGAAAAGAACATAAGCACCCCACTGCTTGTTTTTAGATTTACACAACCCGACGGTTCCTAACCCCATTACACCCTATCATCAACTGTCACTTCTTAATCACTCATTTACCTGAGTGACATCTTTTCCATTCACCTTGTCCTCCGGTGAATCCCCCGAGCTGTGTTCGCCTTCCTCCTCAATGGGGGTGGACGACAAGAGGCCACCACGCTCATCGGGGTGTCTCACAAGCAGTTGGGTTTCGGGTTCCGGCGTATCCATCAACGGCTGGGCCAAAGGACTCCCCTCGGTCGCTCCCTCCTCCTCCTTGGAACTGTCGCTGATGTAGCGCTTTCTCCACAGATGGTCAAAGGCCCTCGGGGCTAAAACAAAGTCCGAAGTTCTCACGCGGGTGGTCAAGGACTCCATGTTTCCACGATTTCTAAAGCACGCGTTCTTGGTAAAAGATGGCCTCTTCTGCCCCGGCGCTGGGACTTATGGGGTGATGTTGCTGCACTCTGATTGGCAGAGTGTGCTGGGAGGAGTTTTTAAAGTGGTCACACGACCCTCTTCTGGGCGGGTCACCCCGCCCTGGAACACCCCCGATTGGTCAAATCTGCTCTCGGGGCGGTCCTGTGCGACCGAAACCCATCATGATTGGTAGAGGGCGGTGGGAGGAGTTCTTAGAGAGGTCACATTATCCACTTCCGGATGGGTCATCCCACCCCGGGACACCCCCGATTGGTCAAATCTGCTCTCGGGGCAGTCCTATGTGGCTGACACCCCTCCTGATTGGTAGAGGGAAGTGGGATGAGTTCTTAGAGGAGTCACATGACACACTTTGCTTCCGGTCATGTGTCTGCCTTGAACCCAGAAGTAATACCCCCCATGGGTGGGACTTCAGGTGACAGGTGGTCGGGGCTTAAGGAGTCAAAGAGTGTGGTTTAAGGGGCCAAGGGGAGGTCTTACGGTTTGATTGACAGTAGAGTCCTTATACTACTTCCGTTTTCCATACTATCGAATCCCACCCTGCCAGCATGCCCACTAAGAGAAGGGGCCCACAAATTCCACCATCTCCCTAGCATCCAGCGGGCACCATCAACACAGCTCTGTGTCAAGGCATCACCCATCCTCCGTGGCCTGCCACGCCCCTGCTAGTCCAGTGCAAACAATGCACCTGGAGGGTGATGGTCTTGAACACACAACTATCAGCCCTGACATGCAACTGCCCTCTGCTCTGCCCCTCTCCGCTGAGCTCTGCTGCTGCATCCCGCTCTGCTCGGCTCTGCAGCACCCTTGGCGACTCTAGACCTGCGCAGGGGACAGATCATCTTGCCGAACTGCCTGGTATTTTTTATGATGAGAACGAACCGCAGGACTGTTGCCCTCAAACCCAAGTCACACATACGCCTGATCAGGCTATAATCAATCCAGTCTCAGTTCCACCCGCGTCATTCGCCTTTCTCTCTCGAGTGGAAGAGTTTGTTCCTGTAATTGAAGATTTGTGGTCCATGGATTAACTATGGAGTTAAATTAACTGCAGATAATTTAAATCACCCACTTACATTTTCTGGTCCTCTGAATATCCTCACAGAAACCCGTAGCAGATAGGAATGGCTTTTGCTACATTTCATCCCAGGGTTTATCAGTTTTATTGGTTTTAGACTGTTTGGCATTTTCCTGCCATTAATCAAGTTCCCCTGAAACCCACTGCTCTGCAGATCCATTCATAATGCTCCATGGATGGATACACAGGCGGCATCACACTCGTTAGCCACCCACTTACCTGTGGCAGTTGGAAATGGGGCCCATGACCCTGAGCTCCAGAAATGCAGCCCTTGAGGAAGGAAAGGAGCAGCTCCTCCGCTATTCAGAGGAAAACAATAGAATCTAATAGATACTTAATCTGGTCTGATGTGCTTTGTTCAACAGAGGACAGCAGTGCATGTCCATACACAGTCCCCTGGAGATGTAGGGCTGGGGATCATTGCTTGACATGGCTGACTATGAATGGATTGCAATTAGGACTGGGTGGATTGGGTCTTGTAACCAGATGTGCCCATTACTTTGGGGTATGCTCATTTATTCGGGTTACTCTTCAGTGTACTGTTTGTGTCATTTGTGTTTTTATATGGAGCTCTACTTCTCCCTTCTGCAAGTCCCCTCCCAATGGAGCTATTCTGCAGGACCTAGGTTCCCCAGGGCTGGGTTTCTCCAGCCCCAGAACCGGATGAACACACACCCACATCCACACATACATTAACAAAGCAAGTCTGAACGGACCGGGTCAATCAGCACTGTCAAGCTGACCCCTTATATGTCTCTGGACTCACTGGGCTGGAGGAAGCAGCACTTTCAAGCTGTCCCCCCTTCTATGCCCCTGGGCTCCATGGACTGGGTCAAGCAGCACTTTCAAGCTGTTACCCTTATGTGTCCCAGATTCAGCACGTCCCTATCCCCAATCTCACAACACAATTGCACTGGCAGTAACCTACTTGATGAGCAAACCCCACAGTATTTTGGGCGTTCCAGGGTGTGACGGGTTGGATCACAGAAACCCCCTTGGGAGCTGCCACCTAATATACCAAGACTACCCCTGCTCCTGTTTTCCCTGCCAGCTCAGGACTCCAGCACCCTGTCTTGCTGAGCCAGACACTCCCATCTGCTCCAACACGGACCCAGGGTCTGAATCACTTCTCCCAGAGCTGCAAGTTTACCTGAAAACAGCTCACAGAAGTGTGCTTGTCTTTAGCACTCAGATGCCCAACTCCCAATGGGGTCTAAACCCAGATAAATCCCTTTTACCCTGCATAAGGCTTATGCCGGGCAAACTCATAAATTGTTCGCCCTCTAGAACGCTGATAGAGAGAGATGCACAGTTGTTTGCTCCCCCAGGTATTAATACATACTCTGAGTAAATTACTAAATAAAAAGTGATTTTATTAAATACAGAAAATAGGATTGAAGTGGTTCCAAGTAGTAACAGACAGAACAAAGTAAGTCACCAAGCAAAATAAAATAAAATGCACAAATCTATGTCTAATCAAACTGAATACAGATAATCTCACCCTCAGAGATGCTTCAGTAAGCTTTTTCTCAGACTGGACTTCTTCCAGGCCTGGCACAATTCCTTCTCCTGGTACAGCTCTTGTTGCAGCTCAGGTGATAGCTAGGGGATTCTTCATGATGGCTCCTCTCCCCTCTGTTCTCTTCCACCCCTTTATATATCTTTTGCATAAGGCGGGAACCCTTTGTCCCTCTGGGTTTCCACCGCCACCCCCACTGGAAAAGCACCAGTTTAAAGATGGATTCCAGTTCAGGTGACATGATCACATGTCACTGCAAGACTTCATTGCCCACTTGCCAGCACACACATATACAGGAAGACTAAGAGGTAAACACAGCCATCTGCAGACAATGGTCCTTGTTAATGGGAGTCGTCAAGATTCCAAACCACCATTAATGGCCCATACTTTACATAATTACAATAGGCCCTCAGAGTTATGTTTTATATTTCTAATTTTAGATACAAGAGTGGTACATTTCTACAACTAGGATGATCACACTCAGTAGATTATGAGCTTTGTAATGATACCTTACAAGAGACCTTTTGCACGAAGCATATCCCAGTTGCATTATATTCACTTATTATCAAATCATTATAAAACTATCCCAGTTGCATTATATTCACTTATTATCATGTTTTTATAAAACCATATAGACTGCACAACGTCACACAGGGATCTTTAGCTTAGGTAAAAGAAGCGTTGCTGTAGAGTGAATGGGGGAAGCTAAAAACACAAAAGAGTAAAGTTCAGCAAGAGAGAGGGAATCAACCAATTTAACCATAAAAGTTATTTATTGAATAATAGTGATAACTACACAAGGAGGGCTAAACCAACATAACATACATGATTAAAGGTTAATACCTAAGGTAGAAAGGAAAACCGAGAGAGAGAAAGAGGGTGGATCTCACCCACTCCATGAGGCTTGAACTGGTCGGGGTTCCCAGATGATGGTGGTAGCTGAGGCTCCCGAATGCTGGAGACAGGCAGAGCCCCCAGCACGATCAGTCAGGAGAAGATGGAGTTCCAGTGGAACTGATGCATAGTTTGGATCTAAGCATCAGAACCCTGACTGGAGGGTGAGTAGGGATTTTTGAAGAGAAATGACAATGGTTGAAGGGAGAACACTAGATTTGTTTATAGGTAAGCTGATGACTCAAGAGTTTTCTTTAGGCTAGACAATAGGAGCTGATCCCTCTTGGCTATGGGTGGTGTTTTCTTCCAGGGAGCTCACAATGCAACTAGGCTGCTTCAGTATTTGGATATCAATTAAGGATTCATTACTAGAATTGGTCTGATAATTGCTGAGCTGGGTGTGTGCAGACATAGGTTCATTAGCGTCTGGAGCAGAGATTCCCAGGATGCAGTGCTTCCCTGCTTTTTCTGCTCCCAGAATTCAGTGTGGTTCTCTGTTCTCCATTCTGTATGTAAACTGAGATGTCTTCCTGTCCCATCTTCCATGCAGATGAGGTTAGGGGAGTTGTCTCTGTTCTCCATTCTGTATGCAATGGAGATGTCTTCATCTTGTCACCCTTGTCAGGAGGGGTCTAGGTGTTTCTCCTAGCGCCCTTCACTGCTCTCTGCAAGTTTTGTCCTCTGATGGGTTTTGATTTATGCAGAGGATGAGGATGGGGGAGGCGGGGGGTGTCTTTCATGAGTCAGGCTGGATACTGCACCCTGGTTCCCCAAGAACACAGAGGTGTCTGGTATCAGTCTAGGACAGTAGTGGGCAACCTGCAGCCCGCGGGCCGCACACAGCTCGTCAGGGTAATCCAGTGGTGGGTCGCGAGACAATTTTACATTGACCGTCCACAGGCACGTCCGCCCGCAGCGCCCAGTGGCCGTGGTTCACCATTCCTGGCCAATGGGAGCTGCGGGAAGTGGCGGCCAGCACATCCCTGCGGCCTGCGCTGCTTCCCGCGGCTCCCATTGGCCGGGAATGCAGAACTGCAGCCACTGGAAGCTGCCGGTGGCTGTGCCTGCGGATGGTCAATGCCAACACTGTCTCGCGGCCTGCCAGCGGGTTACCCTGATGGGCCACAGGTTGCCCACCATTGGTCTAGGAGAAGGACATGCCTGTGGTTAGTGCACTGGGTAGAGACTCAGGAGATCTAGGGTCAGTTCCCAAATCTGCTCCAAACCCGCTGCGTGACCTTGAGCAGCTCACATTGTCTTTCTGTGCTTCCATTCCCCAACTGTAAAATGGGGATAATGATCCTTCCTTTATGTCCCATTTAGACTGTAAACTCTTCAGACCTGGGATTATCTCTTGCTATGTGTTTGTACAGCTCCTTGCATGGTGGGGCCCAGTCTCTGTCACGGCCTCTAGGTGCTACTGTAATATTAATAATAGGCAGCCACCCCAAACGTTACCTAGAACTGTAAGAAAACCAGCAGCATCTGACTCTGGAGTGCTTAACAGCATGACCGGAAGGGTCCCTTCATGTGGTTATTAGTGACATTTCTGAGGCTTATTTAAAATAAATGCCAGGATTTGGAGCTATTTGACTGGGCCATGGGGAATAGGCTCAGCAAGGCCAGGGCAGTTTGGGAGCTCTGGCCTCATTTAGTCTGCACTGGCTTGGCCTAGTAAAAACTTTATGCGCTGTCTAGCCTTGCTCGTTTCAGTGCTGGGATTGGTCAAAAAGGATCATGAAGTTTCCTGTCCAGCTTTGTGAACTGGGAGGAGGAATGTCTCACAGATGCAGAGACTGAGAGCGATCCAGGCAGGCCTTAGCTAAGCAAATGACCTAGGGCCAGGGTTTCACAGGCCATCGGCATGTCGGGTGCTGAGCACCTTTGAATATCTGGCCCTGGTGGTGGAGGCTGAACCCTTTAAAATCTGCACTGTGTCTCTCTGCGTTGGCGGGACGGTGAAGGAACCTAAGGGGTTCTAAATACGTGTGGCCCCTCCCTCTTGGGAGGAGCTCCCCATAAACGCCTGCAAAAAGAACTCATTATCCACCCTCAGAACTCTCCTGTGCCACGATGCCTGCAGAAAACAAGTGAGAACCGCCAGGCTGCTGGTGCACTGATACCACAGCCTGCCACGCCGACCAGTATTGTCTGCTCATTTCCCTGTACTCCCCAGCTGCCCGTCTCCATCTGTCTGTGGTCTCTTGCCTTATACTGAGATGATAAACGCTGTGGGGAATAATAGTCTTTTTGTTCTGTGTTTGTACAGCACCTAGCGCAGTGGGGCAGGCTCCTAGTGCTGCAGGAATACAAAGAACAATAATGATTTAGGATGGAGCATGGAGGGTATAACTAGGAGGACTGGGGTGAAATTAAGAAAAGGATGATTTACCCTGAGCAGCAGGAAAAATGCCTGGGGAGATGCGGTGGGGGCTATAGGATAGCGGGGAAGTCTCGTTATTTCAGACTTTTAAAACTAGCCTGGACATAAGAACGGCCAGACTGGGTCAGATCAAAGGTCCAACTAGCCCAGTATCCTGTCTTGCGACAGTGGCCAATGCCAAGTGTCCCAGAGGAAATGAACAGAACAAGTAATCATCAAGTGATCCTCTCCCTGTCGCTCATTCCCAGCTTCTGGCAAACAGAGGCTAGGACACGATCCCTGTCCATTCTGGCTAATAGCCATTGATGGACCTATCCTCCATGAATATATCTAGTTCTTTTTTGAACCCTGTTCTAGTCTTGGACTTCACATCATCCTCTGGCAAAGAGTTTCACAGGTTGACGGTGCATTGTGTGCAAAAATATTTCCTTTTGTTTGTTTTCAACCTGCTGCCTATTCATTTCATTTCATAACCACTAGTTCTTGTGTTATGAGAAGGAGTAAATAACACTTCCTTATTTACTTTTTCCACATCAATCATGATTTTATAGATCTCTATCATATCCCCTGTAGTTGTCTCTTTTCCAAGCTGAAAAGTCCCAGTCCCATTAATGTCTCCTCATATGGAAGCTGTTCCATACCCTGAATCATTTTTTTTCCCTTTTCTGTACCTTTTCCAATTCCAATAGATCTTTTTTGAGGTGGGGTGACCACATCTGCATGCAGTATTCAAGATGTGGTTGTATCATGGATTTATATAGAGGAATATGATATTTTCTGTCATTATCTATCCTTTTCCTAATGATTCCCAACATTGTTAGCTTTTGTGACTGCCGCTGCACATTGAGTGGATGTTTTCAGAGAACTATCCACTATGACTCCAAGATCTCTTTTTTGAGTGGTAACAGCTAATTCAGACCCCATCATTTATATGTATAGTTGGGATTAGTCTTTTCCATCTTGTATGGGTCGTGTTCCCTGGAGGCCTCACTCCCCTGAAGGCAAGGGAATTAAACCACTGGGAATCTGACCCCGCTGTTGGGTGTGTCACGGATTGAGTGAGACGTGGCTGATTTTTCACCCTCTGTCTCTTTGTTTAATGGTGGCTCAGGTCCCCTTTGCAGAGGGAGCAGGAGCTGGACATTGGAGTCTCTTCAGGGCAGGGACCGTGTCCCCCTGTAGATGCGAGTTCAGCACATGGCACAATGGGAGTGTGACCGGGTGTGCCACTCATGGGGTGTTCCTTTGACACCTCCTGCTGGTCACTCCGTGGATTAGCTCCAAGGTCAACACCCTTTCCTTATGCTCTAATAAATTTGTTAGTCTCTAAGGTGCCACAAGTACTCCTATCCTCCTCTTTGTGACTCAGCCCCCTGGTCAGGTCACTCAGGATTTCCCCCCCTGCTGGAGTACAGTCCTTCAATTCTCTGTCACTCCTGCAGTGACCCTGGCAGTCTTCCTGTTCACTGCCCCACTGGTCTATGCCTCACCCTCGGTGGCTGGCAGGGGAACCTGGGCCTGCCCTCTACTCCAGGTTCAGTCCAAGGATCTTCAGCTAGGGTGACCAGAACCTCTGATTAAAGGGATTATAAGTGTAGCAACCTCCATCATAGCTAGTCACCAAAGATTGAACCCGAGCCATCCAGACTTAAAAGCATGAGCTTCTACTACTTGAGTTCAAGATATAACTCCCTTAGCTGGTAGCTATACAGTTATCCTCTAAAAATCCACCAGAGGAGGGCACAAAACACAGGTTGGACAGTGAATTACAAAAGTGTCAAATATTATTATTAGACCTGCAATACTTTTCACAATGAACATCAGTCGGGGGTAAACTGGGAGTTTAAGAAAATTTGGAACAAAATTTTAGAATAACATTCAGTGCTGTGGTTTAAAAGAAAAAAAAACTGTTAAAACTCATAACTTAGCAGTATTCAGTGTTTGAAAAAAAAAAAACCCAACTTTTAGGAGCTCTGGGATACAAGTTAAGAATGTTGAAGCAGGAAGATGTTCTGCTTAGTTACCACGTGGGCAAGGCGGCGTGCTATGGAATACTTGCAAGATTTCACTGGAATGTTTTACAATATAGAGCAGCGCAATGCTGATTCCATTGATATTGTTGAGCAATTCAGGCTGATTTTATTTCAGCCACATCTTAACAGTTTTGAATACTATAGATCACAATTTTCAGCTCAGTTGGTCTGAACAGGCAGAGCTTTAAAATTGCTCTGCTCTAAAGTGTATATTAACTACAATGTTATAAACCTGCATGTCAGAGAACTGTGTGCCACTACTACTAGACAGGGGCACAAGGCAATTCAGTGTGAATCACAGCAATGTAGGACTGGAAGGGACATCAACAGGTCATCTAGTCAAACCCCTGCACCGAGGCAGGACTGAGTAATAACAACACTAGACCATCCTTGACAGGTGTTTGTCTAACCTCTTAAAAAACTCCAGTGACTGCTATTCCATAACCTTTTTAGGTAATTTGTCCAGTGCTTAACTACCTCTACAGTTAGGAAATTTTTCCTAATATCTAACCTAAATCTCCCATTGCTTCTTTTTCCTGCGTGTCCTGAGTGGGATGGGGGTGAGTCCAGGCAGTGGGATTGGGGGGAGGGAGGTCGAGGAAGTCAGTGGGTGTGTGGGGATGGACCAGGGGAAGCAGGGTGGAGGAACTGAGGGGGACAGGACTGGGAGAGTCAGGCGGGCTGAGGGGGATGGGACAGGACTGGGATGGTGGGAGCAGGGTAGGGGCTGAGGGGAGCATGAATGGGACAGGGTAGAGAGCTGTGTAGAGTGGGGTGGGGTGGAGAGAGGGACAGGGTCTGGAGGGGATGAGACGGAGGGGAGCAGGACTGGAATGGGGGGAAGTTGAGGGGGTGGGACAGCAGGGGAAGTGATGGGGGTGGGATGACGGGAGAGGCTGAAGAAGAGATTTGGGGTAGGGCAGGGACTGAGGGCAGTGGGTTTGGGGTGGGAGATACAGGGGGAACTGCAGGGGAGGCTGAGGGAACAGGGTCAGGGTGGGGGCTGAGGGCAGTGGGTCTGAGGGGAGCCACCCCAGAGGGACCTCCCAGGGGGCCAGGTGAGCCCAGCAGTGCTTACCTGGAGCGGCTCCCAGGAAGCATCCAGCAGGCAGGTCCCTCCCAGTCCCTCTGGCCCCTTCCTAGGGTCGGGTCGGGGGAGGGGGGCTGGGGATTTAGAACACCTAACCTGGAGTGAACTAGTGGCAAAAATCAAACAGGCAGGAGATTTGCTGCGAGAAACTGGTATCTTGAAAAGACAAATCAGCAAAAAGACTACCTCAGAGCCCGTGCAGGCTATCACATTTACAAATAATGGTCCTCACTCCGCCAGGCACCCTCCCAAACTTAATTCCCCTACCTCCCACAACCCTGGCCAGCGCTGACCCAAGCAGACCCTTAGCAACATGATTTGGAAGGAGCTGGTGAATTTCGGGGAGGATATGGGAAAATATGATCAGCCCCTCAGCATCCTGATTAATGCTTTGTCTCAGATCATGCGGAAAACGGAGTAAATGCAGGGAGCTCCCCCACAACCCACTGCCCCGGTACGGAGTCCATCCCGTCTATTGTGAATCGGTCCAGCCCCAGTGTTTATCAGATAGAAATCCTGAATGGGAGAAATGGAAAACCCTGGCGGAAATGTTTTCATTCTTCACAGCTCAAAGAATGGAAGGACAAACCACCTGACCCTCAAAACTGTCTTCTCCATCCTGTCGGCCACCTTTCTTGGCCAGCAAGAAGGAAGGGCTTTGAGCCGTTGAAAAATAAGCATCGAGTGGGCTGGTCAGTGCCTACCCCAATGTTAAGACAGGAAAAGGCCAGAAAAGTCCTTATGGCCACCCTCACATAGGTCACTGCTTCATGTTCACCCTGAAATATTGGTCCCAGTCTCTCCCAGTATATACGGGAGGAGTGTGGGAAGTTTTTCTCTCTTCTCTGCCCCCTCACAGGTCCCGTACACAAGCCATGACATCCCACCGGTGCACCAGCACCCTGCTGTTCGTAAGTGTCTGAAGTCTGATGTTGTCCAGGCTCTATGCTGTATCTGTGATCCCTCTGAACCTCGGGAGGGGCTTGCCAGCTGGAGCCCAGGAAGGCAACCTGCTGTGCCACATGCATGGATTCTATGGGAATGTGAGCAACCCCCTGGACCTACAGCGTCGCTACCAGTTCTACACTGTTGGTAACTCCTCGGGTTGCCCCTGGGAAAGCGTTGCCAATTGCACGCAGAGTGCCACCGGAGAGTCACTCAAGTTTTGTTATGAAACTAAGACCACCCCAGACTCCATCCCATCCTTCTGTAAGCCGTTGTGGTCTCGAACGGGACGTACAGCATCAAACACACCCCATGACAGCCTCCGGGGTGGTGGAACGTGCAGGGTAACCCTGGTTTCCTCCGCTGTTTGGGGAACAACCATGCCCCTACCTGTCATCATTGTCATTGGAACTCAGACACCTCCGTTACCTGGAGAGGAACTGCAGCTGTCTCTCATCACGCCAGCAGGCAAGAATATCACACAATTCGTTGTGAACTGGGAACTGCTGAACTGGACTTTAGCTGGACATGACTTGATTCAGCAAGGTCCCCCAGACTGGGTAATTCCATTAAAGGGCACACATGGTGATGAGCTCATGCCAGCAATTTGGTTTAAATTCACATTGCACCTGCATGTGCTCCCCTGATTGGAACTAGCCATAAGGGTTGGGATGAATGGGTAACCTGGGAATAAGTCTCAACGTTCCTTAGATTTATCCAGGAAGAGGGGTCTGTTATTGTCTATATTGGTAAAGCATGTGTGTGTGTAAGGACAAGATGTAATATTGTCTTAATTAATGGACATTGGGTCCACCTATGGTGCCTTACGTTAATCGCGGTTTCTATAATGTAACCACCATTGTTAGTTGTGATATTAAGTTTTCTGTGCCTATATGGACTGTACAACATTTAAATGCTATCCTGAGCTCAACAAGGAGGTTTCCCCCATTTCACTGGGAATGGGTCTCATTGCCATTAAGGTAAAAACACAGGCCATCACTCTTGGTGGGAGACTTTGCTTGGGTGGAGCCCCAGAGCAACAGGTTTTTTAAATTTCATGCTTCACCCCATTGTGATGATCATTGGTTTCCAAATTATACTAGCAATTGGTCTGGTTCTGCTGGTTTGTTGGATACAAGAACTGATGCGGTGGCTGCAATGGATGGAGGATCAGACCCGGTACCACGGAGGAAGGATGTGATGGGGATACTCGCTCAGCGCAAGCACCCCATCAACGGGGGGACTTGATACCAGACACCTCTGTGTTCTTGGGGAACCAGGGTGCAGTATCCAGCCTGACTCATGAAAGACCCCCACCCCCATCCTCTGCATAAGCCAAAACATATCAGAGGACAAAACTTGCAGAGAGCAGTGAAGGGCGTTGGGAGACACACCTAGACCCCTCCTGACAAGGGTGACAAGATGAAGACATCTCCATTGCATACAGAATGGAGAGCAGAGACAACTCCCCTAACCTCATCTGCATGGAAGATGGGACAGGAAGACATCTCAGTTTACATACAGAATGGAGAACAGAGAACCACACTGAATTCTGGGACCAGAAAAAGCAGGGACGCACTGCATCCTGGGAATCTCTGCTCCAGATGCTAATGAACCTATGTCTGCACACACCCAGCTCAATTATCAGACCAATTCTAGTAATGAATCCTTAATTGATATCCAAATACTGAAGCAGCCTAGTTGCATTGTGAGCTCCCTGGAACAAAACACCACCCATAGCCAAGAGGGATCAGCTCCTATCATCTAACAACATTGTCAATCTTTCCAACCACACACTTAGCCCAGCAGAAGAGTCTGTCCTATCTCGGGGACTCTCTTTCTGTCCCACCATCCCCACAAACATGATACAGTTCTGCGGTGATCTGGAAGCCTACTTTCGTCGTCTCCGACTCAAGGAATATTTTCAACGCACCACTGAACAGTGCACTGACCCACAGGAACCCTCCTACCAACACTACAAGAAGAAGAACTCTGCGTGGACTCCTCCTGACGGTCGAAATGACAGACTGGACCTCTACATAGAGTGCTTCTGCAGACGTGCACAGGCTGAAATTGTGGACAAACAACATCACTTGTCCCATAACCTCAGCCGTACAGAACGCAATGCCATCCACAGCCTCAGAAACAACTCTGACATTATCATCAAAGGGGCTGACAAAGGAGGTGCTGTAGTCATAATGAACAGGTCAGATTATGAACAGGAGGCTGCCAGGCAACTCTCCAAGACCACATTCTGCAGGCCACTATCCTCTGATCCCACTGAAGAATACCAAAAGAAACTACACCATCTGCTCAAGAAACTCCCAGCTACAGTACGGGAACAAATCCACATGGACACATCACCAGAACCCCGACCAGGGGTATTCTATCTGCTACCCAAGATCCATAAACCCGGAAACCCTAGACGCCCCATCATCTCAGGCATTGGCACTCTGACAGGAGGATTATCTGGCTATTTGGACTCTCTCCTCAGACCCTATGCTACCAGCACTCCCAGCTATCTTCGAGACACCACCGACTTCCTGAGGAAACTACAATGCATTGATGTTCTTCCTGAAAACACCATCCTGGCCACCATGGATGTAGAAGCACTTTATACCAATATTTCACATGAGGATGGACTACAAGCTGTCAGGAACAGTATCCCTGATGAGGCCACAGCACGCCTGGTGGCTGAGCTTTGTGACTTTGTCCTCACCCACAACCACTTCAGATTTGGGGACAACTTATACCTTCAAGTCAGTGGCACTGCTATGGGTACCTGCATGGCCCCACAGTATGCCAACATTTTTATGGCTGACTTAGAACAACGCTTCCTCAGCTCTCGTCCCCTAGTGCCCCTCCTCTACTTGCGCTACATTGATGACATCTTCATCATATGGACCCACGGAAAGGAGGCCCTTGAAGAATTCCACCTGGACTTCAACAATTTCCACCCCACCATCAACCTCAGCCTGGACCAGTCCACACAAGAGATCCACTTCCTGGACACTACAGTACAAATAAGTGATGGTCACATAAACACCACCCTATACCGGAAACCTACTGACCGCTATACGTACCTACATGCCTCCAGCTTCCATCCAAGACACATCACACGATCCATTGTCTACAGCCAAGCCCTAAGATACAACCGAATTTGCTCCAACCCCTCAGACAGAGACAAACACCTACAAGATCTTTATCAAGCATTTGTAAAACTACAATACCCACCTGGGGAAGTGAGGAAACAGATTGACAGAGCAAGACGGGTACCCAGAAATCACCTACTACAGGACAGGCCCAACAAGGACAATAACAGAACACCACTGGCCATCACATACAGCCCCCACCTAAAACCTCTCCAGTGCATTATCCACGATCTACAACCTATCCTGGAAAATGATCCCTCACTCTCACAGACCTTGGGAGGCAGGCCAGTCCTCGCTTACAGACAACCCCCCAACCTGAAGCAAATACTCACCAGCAACTACACACCACACCACAGAAACACCAACCCAGGAACCAATCCCTGTAGCAAACCTCGTTGCCTACTCTGTCCCCATATCTACTCTGGCGACACCATCAGAGGGCCCAACCACATCAGCCACACCATCAGGGGCTCATTCACCTGCACATCCACTAATGTCATATATGCCATCATGTGCCAGCAATGCCCCTCTGCCATGTACATTGGCCAAACCGGACAGTCCCTCCGCAAAAGAATAAATGGACACAAATCGGACATCAGGAATGGTAACATACATAAGCCAGTAAGTGAACACTTCAATCTCCCTGGTCATTCTATTACAGATTTAAAAGTCACTATCATTGAACAAAAAAACTTCAGAAACAGACTTCAAAGAGAAACAGCAGAACTAAAATTCATTTGCAAATTCAACACCATTAATCTGGGCTTGAATAGGGACTGGGAGTGGCTGGCTCATTACAGAAGCAGCTTTTCCTCTCCTGGAATTGACACCTCCTCATCTATTACTGGGAGTGGACTACATCCACCCTGATTGAATTGGCCCTGTCAACACTGGTTCTCCACTTCTGAAGTAACTCCCTGCTCTCCATGTGTCAGTATATAATGCCTGCATCTGTAACTTTCACTCTATGCATCTGAAGAAGTGAGGTTTTTACTCACGAAAGCTTATGCCCAAATAGATCTGTTAGTCTTTAAGGTGCCACCAGACTCCTTGTTGTTTTTGTAGATACAGACTAACACGGCTACCCCCTGATACTTACTACCACCACGATGCTTCTGTCCCCAGAAGCCTTTACAGCTATTCTGAGTAAAAATGGGCCCTTTCCCCACAAAAATGGTCTATAGGAGACACTGCTGCAGGCAGCAGGCGGAGAAATAATCTAATCAAATTATTTAACTATTGGGTAATGTGATCAAAATCACTAAAGGAATGTCAGGGGTTTCTATTGGAACTTAACTTGACTGCCCCTGGCTGTCTCTGGTTGTACAAGATGGGAGTGTAATTGGGGTACAGTTGTGTAAAAAAAAAAAAAAAAAAGTAATCAGTGCACAAAATGTTAGGCAAAAATAGTTCTGTGCATGCATAGGAAAAGGAAAAGGGGAGCAATGATGGGAACACTGAGCCTTGGGGGGGCGCTGGGGGATTGGACTGTCGCTTTGGTGGGGGTGCATGAAAACTCTGGGGGCACGGGAAGGCAGTTACACCTTGTGTAAAATTAATATGGCTAATATAATGTTATGGAAATTAAACTATTTCCCAGGACATGTGCAGTGTATATTGGAAAAGAGGTAAAAGAAATGCAAACAAAAATGTGGTACTTAATTAAAATCCTATTAGGGCTCCAAAAGAAGCCACAATAAATTGTGCTTTCTTTTTCAAATCTCTGTGTGTTTTAAAGCAGGAGATGAAAGTGAAAAGTAATGAGAACTCTGGTGGAAGTGAAATGTGTCCCTTTTAAGACAAGCCAAGAAAGCCTCTGTGTAAATGCAAATTACCAAACTGATGGGGGAAGAAGAAAACTACCCATAAGTAGCAGCACAAAAAATTTGGAAATAATAAATCCATCTGGCCAGCAAACAAGCTACTAGAAGACTCAGATTATGGCCCTCCAGAAGAGGGAGGTGAAAAAACAAGTCAAGCCTGAAAATAAGAGGGACAGGTTAACCCTAAGGGGTGTGTGTGTGTGGGTCGGGGGGGTGTACAAAGCCAAAATCTAAAGCTGTCTCTCAGCTATTACCTCAAAATAAACGTAAAGCTTGGTACAGCAAAAAAACCATTGCAAACCTGGTCTGTTGTACAAGAGGGGAAACTGAGGCACACCACCTCATAAATTTCATAAATGACCAGTGAGTGGGGTAATTCACTAGCCTGACTATAAAACAAAATAAGAACAGCCTAAAGGTAATTCTTCTGTTTTTCCTGCAATTAGCAAGGACATTTGTAAAAGGAATTTGGTATTATTAAGCAATAATCTGTCCCCACCAAACGGGGTAAAAATTGTTTCTTTTGTTTTTCAGACACTCTACAAGCATGCTGGCGCCAGCGAAAGAATAACCCAGAATACTATGAATCTGTGTTTTGCGTTGTTTGTCTGTGGTGTGTGTCTTGTTGCTAGCATGACGTGGGTGGGGGATGGCTTCAAAAGGCTGACAGGGGTGGAAAATGTGTACGAAAATGCAAAATGCTCAACGCGGAGGCCAGCACCTGTGTAACAGCTACCACGGTACCTGAAAATAGAACGGCAACTAAAATGATGCTTGCGAAAAGTTTACCCCAATAAACATCAAATTGTTTGCGCCTTTGAACTTGGGGTATTGTTGCTCTGTTCATGCGAGAAGAACCAGGAAAGTAAAAGGGGAAAAACATAAGCCCCCTAACACTGGTGAGGGGCTGTAGGGAGCTGAGGGTCTTGCTCACCTCTGATGCGTGCAGTCCCTTTGTGATGTCAGGACCCGCCTGGTCCTGGCCCTTTATGATGCGTCACTGGAACAAACAGCCTCTCGGGAGAGATCCAGTGGCAGCACCAGCAGGGAGCCCAGTGTCCAGACCGTCCTCCCCAGCACGAGGATGGGGATCATGCAGAGCTGGTTCCGTGCCGGCTGGGACAGCCCCTGGGTGCTGTACACCTGCGTCCTTCTGGTCCTGGTCATCTGGATGGCCATGGCGACCCAGCACAGTTTCTCCAGGAGAAGCAGGATGGTAGGAGGACACCCCCCCCCCCAACCCCCCTGCAGCCATCCTACACTCTCAGCAGAGCTTGCCTGGACACAGCCCCATGGAAGGAAGGGAGGGAGGGTGGCCAGAGGCCCCCTGTTCTGACCAGGCCCCATTGGGCTGGCAGGACACATCGACAGAGAGAGACAGGGCCACAGACCGAGCTCGTGGCTCCATTCATTGGTTGTTCCTTACTGCCCCGACCACCCAAGCTAGTGATGATAGAACATTTGCTGCTACCTAATATAAGACATACCTGTGGCATTTTGTCACTGCTGGGATCACTCCAAATATGGAGATCCAGTAAGAAGAGGCTCTGTTCTTGAATCCTCCAGTTTTCATGAACACTTTAAATTCAGCAAAATCCCAAAGAACAAAATGTCTGAAAAGAGCATGCAAATACAGCCTTGTTTTGCTCCGATTAAAATGCAGAGCAGCCTCTAATTGGCATTTACAGGTATATTACAAGTTCAAATATTTATTATAAGATCAAATGAATAATTCATTACCTCCAAGCAACAAGTAGGATAGAAAACCCAGGAGTACTTGTGGCACCTTAGAGACTAACAAATTTATTTGAGCATAAGCTTTCGTGGGCTACAGCCCACTTCTTCGGATGCATAGAATGGAACATAATATTGAGGAGATATATATACATACAGAGACAGGTGGGAGTTGTCTTACCAACTCTGAGAGGCCAATTAAGTAAGAGAAAAAACTGGGCTATCTTGATTATCACTTCAAAAGTCCCAGTACAGACCACTGGGGGACACCACTATTTACCTCTCTCCATTCTGAGAAACGGATTATTTATTCCTACCCTTTGTTTTCTATCTTTTAACCCGTTACTGATCCATGAGAGGACCCTCCCTCTTAGCCCATGACAGCTTACTTTGCTTAAGAGCCTTTGGGGAAGGGCCTTGTCAAAGGCTTTCTGAAAATCCCAGTATGTCAGTGCACTGCAAGGCCTTCAGTGGCTTTTAAACTTTCCCAATGGGACATCGGAGACATGGTCCAGTTAACTTGTGTTCAGGCCTAACAAGAACCTGCTGTGAGAAACTCGTTTTAACAATGATGCCCCTGGGCCAGCACAGGTCACAGGTCAAAATGTGTCACTTCAACAACTATGGCATTGGGAGAGCCAAAATAACCACCACACACCACAGGAATGTACTGACTCTGACCCCTTACTTCAAATGCACTGTGGCCTAGTGGCTAGAGCACTAGCCGGAACTCAGGAGACTTAAGTGCTAGTCCTGTCTCTGCTACTGTCTTGCTGGGTGACCTTGGGTAAGTCACTGTTCTTCTCTGTGCCTCAGTTTCCCATCTCTAAAAGGGGGCTAATGCTACAGACCTCCTTTGTAAAGTGCTTTGAGATCCACTGACTGAAAGTGTTAGATAAGAGGCAAGGCTTTTTATTATCTGATGATATAGGGTGCTTTTCTTAAAGCTCCCACTGCTGGAGTCAAGTGATTTATCTGAGAATCTCGGCTTTTTATTTGATTTGATTTCATTTCATTTTATTTGTTAGCACATTTTAAGCCCTCATGGTTGCAAAGAGAAGCTGGAAAATGTAAGTTGAGTGCACCCTAGCGGCTCAGACACCAGAAGGCAAATGAAGAGTTCCCCAGATGAATTTTTTTTTAAGATATCGTTATTTTGAAGTCAATCTCATGATTTTGGTGGGGCCCAGCTCATGGTTTTGGAATGCTTGGGCAGGCGATACCATGAAAGTTTTTCTGCACTTGTAACACTAGATTATCACTTCAGGCTGGGAGATTCTGCTTCACAAGTAGGGGAAAAACATCTCTTGCTTAGGGGTTTGAGAGTCATAAAGCTTTGAAAAGACCCAGGGTTTTCCTGGGAAATCTGATGCCCCCTCTCCTGCCTAGTTCTGAGCTCAGCAGCTCAGCCCCCTTGGGCTGTTTCCGCATCCTATCTCCTGATGTAAGCACAGCATTGACAGCTCACAGGCTAGCGGGAGATTGCAGGAGGGCAGCCCCATTCTGACCTAGAGACGACATCAGCGCCTGCCAGATGCCAGAGCAGCAACCTGCCGTCAGGTGTAGCCTGGACGTAAATATAAAATTGCTGCTGATAAAAATGTGCTGATGACACAAAGATTGGCAGAATGGGAAATAACAATGAGGACAGGGCAGTCATACAGAGAGTTCTGGAGAGTTTGTTTGGCAAATGGGGCCCATTCAAACAAAATGTGATTTCATACAGCCCAACACAGAGTTCTACATCTAGGAACAAGGAGGGCATATTCAGCTTTGGACTGAATGATCTTTAGTTTTGTATCATCTGCAAATCTGGCCACTTCACTGTTTCTCCCCCTTTTCTAGATCATTTATGAATATGTTGAACAACTCTGGTCCCAGTACAGATCCTTGGGGGATGTTGCTATTTATCTCTCTTCCAAAAACTCACCATTTATTCCTACATTTTGTTTCCCATCTTTAAAACCAGTTACTGGTCCATGAGAAGACCTTCCCTCTTATCCCCTGGCAACTTACTTTGCTTAAGAACTTTTGTGGAGGGATCTTCTTAAAGGCTTTCTGAAAGTTCAGGTACACGATATCCATTGGATCGCCCTTGTCCACATGCTTCTTCACCCCTGTGACATTACGCCCTATATTCTTCGTAGAAATATTGTTCTATGAATATGGCATAACTAAGGTATGTTTTATGCAAGATGGGTCATGTGAGATATCATTGGAAAGGTTCTCATTTACTGAATGTGATTATCCTATTTGTATGGATGTATCATTTCTGTATCTGAAGTTAGGAATACGGGCTATGTATCAATTACAAAAGTGCTTGCACCAGGGGAATGCCCACCAAACAGTAGGCAATCAGCCTGGATGGGCCATTAGGACTTTGAAGATATTAAACTTCCTCCTTCCTGAGAAGTTTCCTGGGATGCTGCTTTGACACTGCAGGGTCATGTGATCATGTCACCTGGTACTGGACATCATTTTGGACTGGTGGTATTTTTCTACTCTGAGGGAGTTGGGGGTGGGGGTCAAACTGGGAGACAAAGGATTCCTGTCATATCCAAATCCTATTGAAGGCTTGGAAGTGAGTTAATCTAGGTTCTTCTCCACCACCTCCCTGCCCAAAAAGGAAGACTGCTGAAAACACCGGGAGAAACAAAGGAACTAAACTGAGGGGGAGGAGGGCGGGGGCTGAGCCCAGGGGGGAAAGATCTAGCCTGTGAAAGGAATACCTGGATATTTAAGCTGCAATCAGTGCAGTTTACCTTCAAGAAACTTTGCAACCTGCACAAAACAACATTTAGGGTGAGAACGTGCTACTATTAACCAAGTATCAGAAGAAGTGAGGTTCTTACCCACGAAAGCTTATGCTCCCAATACTTCTGTTAGTCTTAAAGGTGCCACAGGACCCTCTGTTGCTTTCTACTATTAACCAGTTAATTTAGCGTATTAAGCTTAGGTTGCGTGTTTTGTTTGATTTGCTCAGTAATCTGCTTTGATCTGTTTGCTATCCCTTATAATCTCTTGACATTTACCTTTTGTAGTTAATAAACTTGATTTTGGTTTATTCTAAAAACCAGTTTGTGCAATTCATAACTGGTGGGGGGGAGCCATGCATATCTTCCTCCACATTGAGGGAGGGAGAGAATGTCATGAGCTTACGTTGTACAGGGGTATTGGGGCTGGCAGGTGTGGTGGCAGAGTGGGATCTACAAGGCACCATATCCCAATAACTGCTGCTGGGCTGGGCAGAGAACCAGACCCAGCAACAGCACTTCTATTCCTTTGTCAAATGGCATCTCGGCAGCCTCATGGGGGGCGGGGGGGCTGGATCAATGTTCACATTGGACTCCCTGACCCCATCAGTACCCAGGCTGGGCTGGGGAAGCTAATGATCCAACCAACAGACCAAATTCATTGATGAATCCTGGTCATGTGCCAGTTGCGGCACATTGTGCAGACGCTAAAAAGCAGCAACAGCAGCCTCAAATGTTAGATTGCGGCTTTCTCCAGCCTCCGGGTCAGATGCCACCCCTACCTGCAGGACTAGCCTAGTGCTGGCCACCAGAACCAGCACCACTCACCCAAATGGGCCTGAGGATGATCCTAAGGTCGCCATCAAGAGCCCATCAGTGCTCAGCAGCTCCCAGGCCAGTGGGCTGAACTCATGCCAAACTGGGGTTTTTTGGGGTATAAAACCCCTGCCGTTTAAGGATGATATAGGGGTTCTATCCGCACTTATTTGGGAGGATTTGCATAACACATTCATGGCTTCACCACTCAGGAGTAGCATGGCAATCCCAAATGCATGCAGATAAAACCCCTCTCTCATGCATTCCCTAAATATGTATATATAGGAAACACTGCTGTCCAGATGTCGGATTTCTCCCCCAAGCTCTGAATTCGGTGCATGGTATATGTGGTTAGTTGCATACCCTGCAGTCCTTAAACCTGCAGAGTTTTAGAAGCTCTCTCCTGCAATGCTTCTAAACTCTGCAGGCTCCTGGTACCAGAAATCCCTGTTCCTCCAACCCCTGGATTATCCCAGTGACCCCTGTTATGGGTTGTGCTGTGTGTCCTATATTGGCTGCATCATAGGAAAGCACAATGCCTATCCATGATGCCTCCTAGTGCAATACTCTCCCACAAGGAAAAACTGCCCCCTGGCCCCACATGGCAATCACCTCTGGCTCATTGTTATCCCCGTTTTATTGGAGTTCTCTAACCCTGCTGCTTTCTCTGTGTGTGGCAGGCTTCCCCGAGGAAGACGAGGCACAGGGACAAAAGGAAGAAACCGAAAGGTAAGCAGCCCCTGACCCCACAGCTGCAGTGGCAGACTCGGGCCCCATGCAAAGCAGAGAAATAGGGTCTATTCCCCCTCCTGCCTCCCCTCTTCCTGTGAAGGCACAGTCATGCCCACAGTCGTGTAGAGGCCCTGGCTGGGGCTCCGTTCACAGGCTGCCCCTGAAATCTGGGGCTCTGGGGCGCTAGGAAGCAGAGGGTGCCCAAGCAGCTCAATGTCTCCTTTATGTCTCACTTCTGGCAGGTTTTGGACGCTGTGAGGACGAGTTGGAGGAGGCTTGTGCATCCCTAGAGGCATGGTAAGCAATGCCCCCCTCCATAAATCTGCAGTGGGTCAGTCCCCTCCTCTCGTGTCATGCAGCTCAACCCCCCCCACCCCCCCATGGGCAGTAGCCCTAGTAATCCCTCCCCTGCCCCGACCGATAGACCAGGCAAGCAACTATTCTCCTTAGAATCATGCAATTCATTCCCACTCAGCAGAAGTTGCCATCTCTAATCCACCCCCATGCATCATACAATGGGTCATTCCCTCCTTGAGCATCATGCGGCTCATTTAGCCTGGGAGGGGGGCGGTAGATTGTGTCGACTGGACTGGACCATCCTCCCCTCCCAAGAGGGCGAGAAAATGTTTGATGGGAGCAGCCCCGTGCACACCAGGGAGGTGAGGTGGAGAGTTCAGGAGGAAGGCTGGCTTTTCTGGTACGGTGAGTAGGACCCAGCAGCACCTGTGTAATGGTCCCACCCCCACCTCCAGTCCCCCAGCATGGGTTCCCAGCGGGATTTGAACCCTGGACTTTCAGCTCTGCAGCACAAAGCACCCCTTAGAGCCTGCACTCAGCTACCTGCTCTCGCTGTTCCACAGCCTCGGCAAGCTCCTGGAGCAGCTCCCCTTGGCTCCCACCCTCAGGATCGCTGAGAGGAGGCTAGAGTACGTGGCCAGACACCTGGATGAAGTTCTGATACCGTAAGGCAACAGCACAGGGGGCACCAGACTGGGGGCTGGGTGGGAGGGGGATAGTGCATGGAGAGAGGTGGGAGCAGGGAAAACCGGACACTCCAGGATCCTAAAATAACAGGGGAAAAGTCACTTAGGCTACGTCTACACTACGGGGGGGGGGGGGGGGATCGATTTCAGATACGCAAATTCAGCTACGGGACTAGCGTAGCTGAATTCGACGTATCTGATCCAACTTACCCCGTTGTGATGACAGCGGCAAATCGACCTCCGCAGCTCCCCCATTGACAGCGCTTACTCCTACCTGGGCTGGTGGAGTACGTGCGTCGATTCGGGGATCGATTATCGCGACCCGACGAGACGTGATAAATCGACCCCCGAGAGATCGATTTCTACCCGCCGATCCGGGCGGGTAGTGAAGACAAGCCTAAAAGGCTTCAGCTTCCAAGGTGAGATCCCAGTGACAGTGAGGTGAGGGATTCTCAGAAATTAAATGCAGAGACCACAAGCTGGGTTGTGAGTAGGATCAAATCCTTCTGTCCGGCAATATCTCCCAGCAGGCGACTGTCTAGAACCTGCCCCTGCTCCCTGCTGTGTTTGAAAGAAACAGCAATCAGATGACCCCCTGGGACGGGGTGTCCACCCCACACAGGACTGGAAGGGGCTAAGGTGGCCAGGCAGACCCATTAACTCCACAGGGTGCCCCTGGAGGAAGAGCCAGGGAGCAGGGAATTGATGGCAAGCAGGCTCAGCTGGGCAGGAATAGGCGGGGCCCCTAAAGCCAGGAAGCTGGCAACAGACAGGGGCTGCTGCTGGGAAAGGGCAGCCCCTCCCTGGGCAGAGGGGGACGTGTTTGGAGCTGGTGCACCCAGAGCAAGGAGGGGAACCAGGAGTGGCAGGAAGCAGTCCAGGGAAGTAGCAGGGAAGGCTGGGAGAGGAAAGCCCAGAACTGCTGGGTTGAGGGTCCCTGGCCTGGAATCTGCTGGAAAGTTCTTTTTTGACCCCTGTTTATGGTCTTGGCCTTCACAACATGCTCTGGCAAGGGTTACACACACGCTCACATCTTCCTCACCCAAACCAATTTTTGTTAGCTAATCTTTCTATTAAAATAGCACTAGGTCCCCAATCATGCACAAGGCCCCATTGTGCTAGGTGCTGCACATGTGCGTGTGACGAAGGGGTTATCGTTATAGATCAAATGAGTGCCAGCTCCCCCTCTCAGTCCTTCGTCAGCCAGTTGATGTCCTTGTGTCAGAGTGTGGTGTGCCAGGCATGCCTAGGCACTGCCCCATTGCACTACAGTTGGAAGGCTGTGCCCAAGCCCCGCCTGTGCTCAGCAGGGCCATGTCCCATCTGTCCCTGTCTGCTCTCTCCCACAGGCCGAGTGTGATGACATCTGCGGCGAGCCAGTTCTCCTCTATGGAATCCATCCCCTCTTCCCTCTGGAGTCACAGCTCTTTTTCCCTGGGAGAAGCCTCCGTGACTCGGTCAGAGCCTCTCTGCCGCACAAGGGAGATTATGCCTGTCGCGGGTTGGGAAGGATCCACTCATCCCATCCAAGCCCAGCCTCTCCCCAGGCCTCCTGCCCACAGCAGACAAGACCGGCGAGAGCAGATCACCCCCCAGAAACCCCGCATGGCTCTTCTGCCTCTAGCTCCACAAACAAAACCCCTGAGATCCGACACCAGCCCTCAGCATGCCCAGGAGATCCAGGAACCATGTGTCTGCCCCTCGGGATCCCTGCCCCAAAAGGCCCACAAGATCATGGCATCCCCTGATGCCATCCTGGCCACGCTTGTGCCCACGGCAGTGGTCAAGCTGCAGGATCACTTGGCTCAGAAATGCTCGGAGATCCAAATGAAGGCGTTTCCTAAGATGGTGAGAGAGTCTCACAGAAATGCTCCCCTCGTGAGAGAGACTGCCCTGCCTGGGTCACTCTGCCCCCCTAGGGAGCCAGGGAAGCCCAGCACAGCGGCATTGCCAACGATGGGACAACAGCCTGCCCACCCCATCGAACTCCACATAAGGCGTGAGCATCTCGTCATGCAGCGGGAGCTGGTCACCCTGGACCCAGAGCCCCCGGCAAAGGTGCCTCACGCCGTCCCAGCCAGGGGAGCTGGGGTGGAGTTCAGTGAGATGGAGACCGATTTCCTGCTCAATGAGGTCAGGGAGAAGTTGGACTGGCACACGCAGCGGAAGAAGCTGCATCAGGAGTGGGCTTTGCCGGATGCCCTGTGGAAATCCCGGCAGGCTTTCCTACCCCCGGTTCCCAAGCTGTCCTCCCTGAAGGCAAAGCCCGAGGTTGAGGTGGTTCCCATCCTTGAGGAGCTGCTCTTCCTTGGGAGGGACGTTAAAAAGCAGCTGGAGGTCCACATTACAAAGATGCAAGTGCAGCAAAGATCGGAACTGCCCATGAGGATCCAGGATTCCCCGAGGAGGTTCATGTCTCCTTCCCCAGAGGAGAGAGGCCGGCTCTCTCACCCTACCTGCGGGGGCATCGTGACTCCGTACCGGTCACCATTTCAGCTGCGTTCCAAGAAGGCTCAGTCTATTCAGTTGCCTCTAAGGGCCCCCAGTCAGAGGTGGCTGGAGGATGTACATGCCCTACCCACCGACAGAAGGCAGCAAATGGCCAGGTCTTACTCCTGGAAGCATCCTGGGGCAGCAGCATCGAAAGGGCAAGAAACGCCAGACCAACTATCTGCTGAGCTGCATGGTCTTCGAGACATCACGGCTCCACACGGGTTCATTGGAACTGTGAATTCAAAGCTCTCCAGGGACCAGCCACCAATCAGAGTCTGCAAGAAGTGCGATAAGGTTCGACGGAAGAGACCAGCTGGCTCTGCAGGTGCTGACTTGCCCAGAATTCCACAGCGATGGACTCCAGGAGACTCTACAGCATCATCCAACCTCAACAAGATGCCAGTGGTGTGGCTCCTTCCAGCAGATGGGAGCAAGACGCAGGATGGAATTGGGAAAATGGCTCCCACCAAGCAACCAAAGATGGTGTCCATTGCTACGAGTACAACAGGGCTTTCGCAAGCTGGGGAGAAAGCAACTGGGAGTCCTGATGGTTCTCCTCCAAAGCCAGCAAAGGCTTCCAGAGCTAGAACACCATCCCCTTCAAGGAGCAAAGATCCAGTTCTCAAACGGATCTTAATGTGTCTCAAGAAAGCCTTCGCCAAACTTCAAAACAAAGCGAAGTCCCAAATGTCCAAGGACTCTCGTTCAAGAAGACCTGGTACTAAATTTACAAAGCCACCCTTTTGGAAGGCAAGGGCCTCAAAGGGTGTCTTATAGTAGTATAAAGTCCTACCGTCAACCCTGCCCCATGACCCCTTAAGCCCCGACCACCTGTCACCGGAAGTCCCACGCATGGGGGTATTACTTCCGGGGTCAAGGCGGACACATGACCAGAAGCAAAGTGTGTCATGTGACCTCTATAAGAACTCCTCCCACTGCCCTCTAACAATCAGGATGGGTTTCGCCTGCATAGGCCTGCCCCGAGAGGAGATTTGACCAATATGGGGGAGTTCCAGGGCAGGGTGACCCATCCGGAAAGGGTTCATGTGACCCCTCTAAGAACTACTCCCACCGCCCTCTACCAATCAGGATGGGTTTCGCCCGCATAGGCCTGCCCCGAGAGGAGATTTGACCAATATGGGGGAGTTCCAGGGCGGGATGACCTATCCGGAAAGGGTTCATGTTACCCCTCTAAGAACTCCTCCCACCGCCCTCTACCAATCAGGATTGGTTTAGCCTGCATAGGCCTGCCCCGAGAGGAGATTTTACCAATATGGGGGAGTTCCAGGGCGGGGTGACCCATCCGGAAAGGGTTCATGTGACTCCTCTAAGAAGTCCTCCCACCGCCCTCTACCAATCAGGATGGGTTTCGCCCGCATAGGCCTGCCCCGAGGGGAGATTTGACGAATATGCGGGAGTCCCAGGGCGGGGTGACCCATCCGGAAAGGGTTCATGTTACCCCTCTAAGAACTCCTCCCACCGCCCTCTACCAATCACGATGGGTTTCGGTTGCATAGGACTGCTCCGAGAGCAGATTTGACCAATCGGGGATGTTCCAGGGCGGGGTGACCCGTCCGGAAGTGGATAATGTGAGCTCTCTAAGAACTCCTCCCACCAACCTCTACCAATCGCGATGGGTTTCGGTCGTATAGGATCGCCCCGAGAGCAGATTTGACCAATCGGGGGTGTTCTAGGGTGGGGTGACCCGCCCAGAAGAGGGTCATGTGACCCCTCTAAAAACTCCTCCCTGTGCCCTCTGCCAATCAGAGTGCAGCACCATTACCCCATAAATCCCACTGCCGGGGCAGAACAGGCCATCTTTTACCAGGAACGCGTGCTTTAGAAATCATGGAAACATGGACTCCTTCACCACCCGCGTGAGAACTTCGGACTTTGTTTTAGCCCCGAGGGCCTTTGACCATCCATGGAGAAAGCGCTACATCAGCGACAGTTCCGAGGAGGAGGAGGGAGCGACCGAGGAGGGCCCTTTGGCCCAGCCGTTGATGGATACGCCAGAACCCGAAACCGAATTGCTTGTGAGACACCCCGATGAGCGTGGTGGCCTCTTGTCATCCACCCCCCTGGAGGAGGAAGGCGAACACAGCTCAGGGGAGTCACCGGAGGACAAGGTGAACGGAAAAGACTTCGCTCAGGTAAATGAATTATTAAGAAGTGATGGTTGATGATGGGGTGTAATGGGGTTAGGAACCGGGGGGGCGGTGGGTTTGTGTAAATTTAAAAACAAGCAGTGGGAATTTACACTGTTTCTTTTCTGAAAATCTCTCGACAGCTCGACGATGCCTTTCTAGAGGAGCAGGAGGCCCTGGACAGCGTTGCATCAAGCAGCGAAGATGAACTGGGCCCACCTTGGTTCTGCTCAACGCCGATACAAATTGTTGAAGAGGACTCCGAGGATGACGGCTATGAGGAGTTTAGGAGGAGGCTTGGCATGGAACTAACTGAGCCAGTGCCATGTTGTGAGCGTAAAAAAAGTCCTGCGGACTATTGTACGCCTTGCTGTTTATGCTGTCCTTAATTACTGCCTTAGGGAAAAGCTTTTTGAAGATTGTGACGACTGTGTCATAGATGCGCCAGCCCAACGGCACCATGACTGTGTGACTTGGACTTCAGTGGCTATAAACTGCAAGCTCCGGGGCCTGTGTGCTGAGCTGTGTTTGGAAATCCTATTAAACACTGTTATTGCCATAGGTTATGCTATGCAATGTCTGTGCCTAACCCAAGAACATTTAGCGCCAGGGGGGACCTTGATAAAAAACAAGCCCCAAGACATTCATTGAGATCTGCAAAGGGCCCCCACTTGGAATGGGCACTGTAAGAGGCCCTACAGAAAAATGTATTTGAACTAAAAGAAAAAAAAGAAAAGAAAAGAAAAGCAGCCCAGTTGTGCAGACAACATATTCCCCCAGCCCAGACCACAAAAGGGAATGCTAGGGAGGGGTGAGCCAATCAACCTGTTGACTATTTTGAAACAAAGAGTTAGGATGGTATAAAAACCTCAGGGAGCTTGGAGCCTGTCTCTTCCAACAGAAACGCTCTTGAATTGCTGCTGGACTGCAAGAGGAGGTATGCGCCCTGTTTTGAACTCTGAAAATAGATATTCTATAATGCCATTCTTTGGCCATGCTGTCTTAGTAAATAATGGTGCCTGACTTTATTGCAGTGTGATCTTTTTAGCATGGAACCAGGAACTTTAAGCTGCATTTCACCACCAGGCCAAGGTAAAAACCATTTTAACTATAGATGTGCTTAATACTGTTAAATTAAAAAACAAAAACAAAAAACCTTCAAGTATTACAAAGGTTGTATAGGGATTTGGGGGTAATCCTAACTTAACATTTTTGCTTGTTCTTTAACCTGAAGGCCCAAACACACCTGGCAGGGGTGGGGGCGGGGTGGTGGTGGACAGAACAACCATGTGCCTTTTAAATGCATGTGGGTTTATTGAATAGTATTTTCAATGGATTTTAAAAGCAGTTTGGTTTTTATTTTGCAAAATGAGATGTCTTTTTAAAAAATGTTTGTGGGTTTGTTTTTTAAAGCTGTAGAAATGAACTCAAAACCTGTGTTTGTTGTACAGCCTGAAATGTATTATTTTGTTTTAAAGCTGTGACTTTTCAAATAGAAAAAGGTTGTTTGGTTGTTTCATGAGGTTTTGTATTTTAAGTAAATCCATAGGTGTGGGTGAGAAAGATGGTAAAGTTCAGTTTCATAAAATGTCTTTTCTCCCCCCTCATAGGCACGGGCAGCTTTCCTGACAATGCTGTAGTCGAAGCTACAGGGACACCTCCACCAGAACCGCCAAAGAACCAGGAATCTGCTTTGAGACCTTTAACAACGCTAACACAAAACAGCACAAGCAGGAGCGCCGCCAGCTTTTCTGCCACCCTAGGCGGCGGAAGGTCCCACCCCGAAATGCCACCCCCGCACAGAGGCGGCGGAAGGTCCCACCGCTGAAATACCGCCGCGGTCGCCGCCCCCCAAATTGTAGCGCCCTAGGCGACCACCTAGGTCGCCTAATGGGTTGCGCCGGCCCTGAGCACAAGGGTGCAGATGAAGCATCAGGGCAGTCCAAACCTCATATACGTCAAACCCAAGGAGAAAACAAAAGACTCTGGTAAAGACCAACCACGCAAACACAACTCCAGTTCCTCAGCGGCCACCACCACACCAAGCCCTGAGAAAACTCAGCAAAAACACACACATTCACAAACCCGGAGCATGCGCTCTAGGGGTTGTGAATAAAAAACCAAGGACTAACAGACCATTCTCCCAACACCATAAGCTCCTCACAGCTCCCCCATATTCTAGTATTTGGGAAAAGTATGATGCTTCATTCAGAAAACTGATGAAGATTTGGGGAAAATATGAGGCTTTGTTCAGAAACTGGTGGTTGCTATATCCTCAGGGGTCTAAAAGAAAGGAGAGCTGGAAACCACGTCAAAAATGCAAAAGCTCTGGCAGGAGACTTTTTAAAAAATGCTTCAATTTTTCCAAAAGGGGGCTCTGAGCAGGCATGACTAGCCGTGGAAAGGGGCCTGGGTAAAAAAGGCACCCTCAAGGGTACACGTCAGCTCAGGTGTAAACAAAAGGGGGGACAGCTCTTGGTGGACAAACAAATGGCGGCCAAAAAGTTCCAGGCCAGGGTCTCAGTAAAATTTTTTAAAAAGGCTAAAGAGGTAATGAGGAAAAAGAACAAAAAGAGATGCCCCCTACTGGAGGCTCTCAAACTGGCTTGTCTGAAAATGGGGAGGTGGAACCCGACTCTGACGCAGAGTCTGGTTTAGAAAATTCCCCAGAGGGCTCTCTAGAAGGTTCCCGTCTGCTCCTGATGACCCTCACGGAGGCCCCTCGGAGTCTGACTCTCAAATAGCATCTGATGTAGAAGATGCCGCTGACAGTCCCATAGAGGAACCCCCAAGTAACCCTGAAAATGCAGAGGTGTATCTGGAGAGAGTGAGAAGTTGGCAACGTGAATTACCTAGATTTGGGGGGTCGGTGTATTGTGAGGAATTTCGTTTTGTCAATCCTGAGGGAATAAATTCAGCTCAGCAGGTTGTTGAAGCCATACACAGGGGAATACAGTTAGTTCTAGATGACGTTAATGGTGATTATGATGATTATGCTCAGTTACGTTTAGAGCCGAAATTTAACTAACCCTTTGTTTTCAGTCAGAAGAACTAGGGATGAGCTGTCTGCTGAGGATTTCTTAGCTCAGGCCTCAAAGCTGCTACAGAGCAATAGAGAGTTGCATCTCGATGGGACGTTTTGCCTCGTTGTGACAGTTGTAAAAAACAGGGGTGGGGGCGCTCGTAGAGTTTTAAATTCTATCCGCGGTAGTCAAATCCTCCATAAAAAGAGACAATGCTTAGTAGACCTGATTTACACCGGTACCAATCTGTGTTTTGTGGGTGGGCTCTTGGCCGTTATGTCCGACCGTAAACCTACAGACGCGGAATTGTTAGCGGGGGCGAGAAAGTTGCAGGAGAAACTGGGGGGGTCAGATCAAAAAAAGGTTCTGCTCAGTGACGTAGCAACGTTTGAACAGCATTTAGGAGTCAATATACAGGTGGTGCTGTATGCGGGGAAAGGTGGATGGGGCTTTTTTAAAACGGGGGGCCCAGCGTACCCCAAGATTTTTTTCATCCTGTTGCACGATGAGCATTACTATGGGGTTCTGGATGTGAAAAAGTTCTTCGGTGTGAAAAATTATTGTGAGTTTTGCCACACGGCGTACAGTCACGACCACTCTTACAGGTATCGTTGCCGCCTCTGTTTGAGCGTAACATGCTTGGACAGCATGGGCGTGCAGCTGAGGTGTCCTAGCTGTAGACTGTATTGTCGAGCCAAAGAGTGTTTAGACGGACACGTCGACTGTGCATCGAAAAAACAAGTCGAATGCCCGTCTAAAACTTTGTGTGATAAGTGTCAGTCTTATGTGGACAAGCGGCACAGGTGTAAAGGGAGGCGGTGTAAGCTTGTGAAATCGAGAAAGCTTTTACCAAGTATGTGCATCACAGAAACCTGAGCATTATGTTTATAGTTCAAAACGTATTTTGTCAGGGGGAAAAGAGTCACACGATTAACCTAAACGCAAAAACCCCAGGGATAAATTACAAATCGCTACGCTCGCTCGGCAAATGTACCTCTGCAAAGCTGAATTCTTTCTAGAAGCTTTTGAGGATGCTACCAAAAGACCTTATGGCTACCTGGTGGTGGATTTAAATGCTTCCACACCAGAAGCTTATAGACTAAGAACTGGTGTTTTCCCTCCATACCGGCTGGTGGTTTATACTTTGAAAAGAACAACAGCCGGGTATAAAAAGAGATGAACTATTGGCAGGCCCCTTTGTAACAGCTGGGGTTGCTGACCGAAAACATGTCTAGCTATGTAAAGAGAAACCTGGTCCTTTTAAAATTACTTATCAAATCGTCCCCGCAGCAAAGGAGGGCTAGACTATGTTCGGCCTCTGACGATTTAGTAGCGGCCATCTCAGAAATAGCGCTCAAGCTCCCAACCTCCCTGGGGGTGTAATAGATTTTCTTTAACAGAGCTGCCTACACATGACTTTTACTGGTACCGTCTTTTACTAACACAAATATGAAAGGGGACACATTCATATTGACACATTTAAATAAATACGTTTTATTAATCGCCTGGTTTAACACGACCTTTTACAGCCGCCTGTAAAAATGGACTCCATAAGGAAGTCTGAGCTGGTTCATTCTTCCATTTTGTCCTTTTCCAGATTTTCGTCTTGATATCTGTGTCTCATATCATGCATCAGCTGTTTTTGCTTCTGTCTATTTACTCCCACGGGGCTACCGATGTGTAAGTTCTGAAAGGCCTCTAGAAAGCCATCGTCGAGCTGTTGAGAGATTTTCAGAAAAGAAAGTAAGCACCTCACTGCTTGTTTTTAGATTTACACAACCCGCTGGTTACTAACCCCATTACACCTCATCATCAACTGTCACTTCTTAATCATTCATTTACCTGAGCGACGTCTTTTCCATTCACCTTGTCCTCCGGTGACTCCCCCAAGCTGTGTTCGCCTTCCTCCTCCATGGGGGTGGACGACAAGAGGCCACCACGCTCATCGGGGTGTCTCAGAAGCAGTTGGGTTTCGGGTTCTGTCGTATCCATCAACGGCTGGGCCAAAGGGCCCTCCTCGGTCGCTCCCTCCTCCTCCTTGGAACTGTCGCTGATGTAGCGCTTTCTCCACGGATGGTCAAAGGCCCTCGGGGCTAAAACAAAGTCCAAAGTTCTCCCGGGGGTGGTGAAGGACTCCATGTTTCCACGATTTCTAAAGCATACGTTCTTGGTAAAAGATGGCCTCTTCTGCCCCGGCGCTGGGACTTATGGGGTGATGTTGCTGCACTCTGATTGGCAGAGGGTGCTGGGAGGAGTTTTTAGAGGAGTCACACGACCCTCTTCTGGGCGGGTCACCCCGCCCTGGAACACCGCCGATTGGTCAAATCTGCTCTCGGGGCGGTCCTGTGCGACCGAAACCCATCACGATTGGTAGAGGGCGGTGGGAGGAGTTCTTAGAGAGGTCACATTATCCACTTACGGATGGGTCACCCCGCCCCGGGACACCCCTGATTGGTCAAATCTGCTCTCGGGGCAGTCCTATGTGGCTGACACCCCTCCTGATTGGTAGAGGGAAGTGGGATGAGTTCTTAGAGGGGTCACATGACACACTTTGCTTCCGGTCATGTGTCCGCCTTGAACCCAGAAGTAATACCCCCCATGGGTGGGACTTCAGGTGACAGGTGGTCGGGGCTTAAGGGGTCAAGGGGTGGGATTTAAGGGGCCAAGGGGAGGTGTTATGGTTTCATTGACAGTAGGGTCCTTATACTACTTCCGTTTTCCAGACTATCGAATCCCACCCTGCCTGCATGCCCACTAACAGAAGGGGCCCACAAATTCCACCATCTCCCTAGCATCCAGCGGGCACCATCAACACAGCTCTGTGTCAAGGCATCACCCATCCTCCGTGGCCTGCCACGCCCCTGCTAGTCCAGTCCAAACAATGCACCTGGAGGGTGATGGGCTTGAACACACAACTCTCAGTCCTAATGTGCAACTGCCCTCTGCTCTGCCCCTCTCCGCTGAGCTCTGCTGCTGTATCTCGCTCTGCTTGGCTCTGAAGCTCCCTTGGCGACTCTAGACCTGCGCAGGGGACAGATCATCTTGCCGAACTGCCTGGTATTTTTTATGATGAAAACGAACCGCAGGACTGTTGCCCTCAAACCCAAGTCACACATACGCCTGCTCAGGCTATAATTAATCCAGTCTCAGTTCCACCCGCATCATTCGCCTTTCTCTCTTGAGTGGAAGAGTTTGTTCCAGTTATTGAAGATTTGTGGTCCATGGATTAACTATGGAGTTAAATTAACTGCGGATAATTTAAATCACCCACTTACATTTTCTGGTCCTCTGAATATCCCGACAGAAACCCGGAGCGGATAGGAATGGCTTTTGCTACATTTCATCCCAGGGTTTATCAGTTGTATTGGTTTTAGACTGTTTGGCATTTTCCTGCCATTAATCAAGTTCCTCTCGAACCCACTGCTCTGCAGATCCATTCATAATGCTCCATGGATGGATACACAGGCGGCATCACACTCGTTAGCCACCCACTTACCTGTGGCAGTTGGAAATGGGGCCCATGACCCTGAGCTCCGGAAATGCAGCCCTTGAGGAGGGAAAGGAGCAGCTCCTCCGCTATTCAGAGGAAAACAATAGAATCTAATAGATACTTAATCTGGTCTGATGTGCTTTGTGCAACAGAGGACAGCAGTGCATGTCCATACACAGTCCCCTGGAGATGTAGGGCTGGGGATCATTGCTTGACATGGCCGACTATGAATGGATTGCAATTAGGACTGGGTGGATTGGGTCTTGTTACCAGATGTGCCCATTACTTTGGGGAATGCTCATTTATTCGGGTTACTCTTCTGGGGAAGGGGATTCTGTAATTCTATCAGTGTAGTGTTTGTGTCATTTGTGTTTTTATATGGAGCTCTACTTCTCCCTTCTGCAAGTCCCCTCCCAGTGGAGCTATCCTGCAGGACCTAGGTTCCCCAGGGCTGGGTTTCTCCAGCCCCAGAACCGGATGAACACAACCACACCCCACATACATTAACAAAGCAAGTCTGAGCGGACCGGGTCAATCAGCACTGTCAAGCTGACCCCTTATATGTCTCTGGACTCACTGGGCTGGAGGAAGCAGCACTTTCAAGCTGTTCCCCCCTTATATGCCCCTGGGCTCCATGGACTGGGTCAAGCAGCACTTTCAAGCTGTTACCCTTATGTGTCCCAGATTCAGCACGTCCCTATCCCCAATCTCACAACACAATTGCACTGGCAGTAACCTACTTGATGAGCAAACCCCACAGTATTTTGGGCGTTGCAGAGTGTGATGAGTTGGATCACAAAAACCCCCTTGGGAGCTGCCACCTAATATACAAAGACTACCCCTGCTCCTCTTTACCCTGCCAGTTCAGGACTCCAGCACCCTGTCTTGCTGAGCCAGACACTCCCGTCTGCTCCAACACAGACCCAGGGTCTGAATCACTTGTCCCAGAGCTGCAAGTTTACCTGAAAACAGCTCACAGAAGTGTGCTTGTCTTTAGCACTCAGATGCCCAACTCCCAATGGGGTCTAAACCCAGATAAATCCGTTTCACCCTGCATAAGGCTTATGCAGGGCAAACTCATAAATTGTTCGCCCTCTATAACACTGATAGAGAGATATGCACAGTTGTTTGCTCCCCCAGGTATTAATACATACTCTGAGTAAATTACTAAATAAAAAGTGATTTTATTAAATACAGAAAATAGGATTTAAGTGGTTCCAAGTAGTAACAGACAGAACAAAGTAAGTCACCAAGCAAAATAAAATAAAATGCGCAAATCTACGTCTAATCAAACTGAATACAGATAATCTCACCCACAGAGATGCTTCAGTAAGTTTTTTCTCAGACTGGACACCTTCCAGGCCTGGGCACAATTCTTTCTCCTGGTACAGCTCTCGTTGGAGCTCAGGTGATAGCTAGGGGATTCTTCATGATGGCTCCTCTCCCCTCTGTTCTCTTCCACCCCTTTATATATCTTTTGCATAAGGCGGGAACCCTTTGTTCCTCTGGGTTTCCACCCCCCCTCACTGGAAAAGCACCAGGTTAAAGATGGATTCCAGTTCAGGTGACATGATCACATGTCACTGCAAGACTTCATTGCCCACTTGCCAGCACACACATATACAGGAAGACTAACAGGTAAACACAGCCATCTGCAGACAATGGTCCTTGTTAATGGGAGTCAAGATTCCAAACCATCATTAATGGCCCATACATTACATAATTACAATAGGCCCTCAGAGTTATGTTTTATATTTCTAGTTTTAGATACAAGAGTGGTACATTTCTACAAATAGGATGATCACACTCAATAGATTATGAGCTTTGTAATGATACCTTACAAGAGACCTTTTGCACGAAGCATATCCCAGTTGCATTATATTCACTTATTATCAAATCATTATAAAACTATCCCAGTTACATTATATTCACTTATTATCATGTTTTTATAAAACCATATAGACTGCACAACGTCACACAGGGATCTTTAGCTTAGGTAAAAGAAGCTTTGCTGTAGAGTGAATGGGGGAAGCTAAAAACACAAACGAGTAAAGTTCAGCAAGAGCGAGAGAAGCAAGCAACTTAACCATAAAAGTTATTTATTGAATAATAATGATAACTACACAAGGAGGGCTAAACCAACATAACATAGATGATTAAAGGTTAATACCTAAGGTAGAAAGGAAAACCGAGAGAGAGAAAGAGCGGGGATCTCACCCACTCCATGAGGCTTGAACTGGTCGGGGTTCCCAGATGATGGTGGTAGCTGAGGGTCCTGAATGCTGGAGACAGGCAGAGCCCCCAGCACGGTCAGTCAGGAGAAGATGGAGTTCCAGTGGAACTGATGCATAGTTTGGATCTAAGCATCAGAACCCTGACTAGAGGGTGAGTAGGGATTTTTGTAGAGAAATGACAATGGTTGAAGGGAGAACACTAGATTTGTTTATAGGTAAGCTGATGACTCAAGGGTTTTCTTTAGGCTAGACAATAGGAGCTGATCCCTCTTGGCTATGGGTGGTGTTTTCTTCCAGGGAGCTCACAATGCAACTAGGCTGCTTCAGTATTTGGATATCAATTAAGGATTCATTACTAGAATTGGTCTGATAATTGCTGAGCTGGGTGTGTGCAGACATAGGTTCATTAGCATCTGGAGCAGAGATTCCCATGATGCAGTGCTTCCCTGCTTTTTCTGGTCCCAGAATTCAGTGTGGTTCTCTGTTCTCCATTCTGCACGTAAACTGAGATGTCTTCCTGTCCCATCTTCCATACAGATGAGGCGAGGGGAGTTGTCTCTGCTCTCCATTCTGTATGCAATGGAGATGTCTTCATCTTGTCACCCTTGTCAGGAGGGGTCTTCGACTTCACAACATCCTCTGGCAAAGAGTTTCATAGGTTGACTGTGCATTGTGTGAAAAAATACTTCCTTTTGTTTGTTTTCACCCTGCTGCCTATTCATTTCATTTCATAACCACTAGTTCTTGTGTTATGAGAAGGAGTAAATAACACTTCCTTATTTACTTTTTCCACATCAATCATGATTTTATAGATCTCTCTCATATCCCTCGTAGTTGTCTCTTTTCCAGGCTGAAAAGTCCCAGTCCTATTAATGTCTCCTCATATGGAAGCTGTTCCATACCGTGAATCATTTTTTTTTTTGCCCTTTTCTGAACCTTTTCCAATTCCAACAGATCTTTTTTGAGGTGGGGCGACCACATCTGCATGCAGTATTCAAGATGTGGTTGTATCATGGATTTATATAGAGGAATATGATATTTTCTGTCGTTATCTATCCTTTTCCTAATGATTCCCAACATTGTTAGCTTTTTTGACTGCCGCTGCATATTGAGTGGATGTTTTCAGAGAACTATCCACAATGACTCCAAGATCTCTTTCTTGAGTGGTAACAGCTAATTCAAACCCCATCATTTATATGGATAGTTTGGATTAGTCTTTTCCATCTTGTATGGGTTGGGTTCCCTGGAGGCCTCACTCCCCTGAAGGCAAGGGAATTGAACCACTGAGAATCTGACCCCGCTGTTGGGTGTGTCACGGATTGAGTGAGACGTGGCCGATTTTTCACCCTCTGTCTCTTTGTTTAATCCTCCTCTTTGTGACTCAGCCCCCTGGTCAGGTCACTCAGGATTTCCCCCCCTGCTGGAGTACAGTCCTTCAATTCTCTGTCACTCCTGCAGTGACCCTGGCAGTCTTCCTGTTCACTGCCCCACTGGTCTATGCCTCACCCTCGGTGGCTGGTAGGGGACCCTGGGCCTGCCCTCTACTCCGGGTTCCAGTCCAGGGATCCTCAGCCCAGCAGTTCTTGGCTTTCTTCTCTTCGTCCTCACTGCTCCTTCCCTGGACTGTTTCCTACCACTCCTGGTTCTCCTCCACCCCCCTTCCTCTGGGAGTACAAGCTCCAAATATACCTTCCTCCTCCCAGGGAGTGACTGCAGCCTATGCATCTCTGCAGCCTCCAAACACGGCCCCCTCTTCCCAGGGAGGGGCTGCCCTTTCCCAGCAGCAGCCCTGTCTGTTGCCAGTTTTCTGGCTTTCTAGGCCTGGCCTATTCCTGCCCAGCTGAACCTGCTTGCCATCAATTCCCTGCTCCCTGGCTCTTCCTCCAGGTGTAGCCTATGGCATTAATAGGCCTGCCTGGGCACCTTAACCCCTTCCAGTCCTGTGTGGTGTGGACACCCCGTCACAGGGACCATGATCCTGGCTGGTGCATTTGGGCACCGCTCTAATGTCCATTAATAGGGGGCAGGGCCAGATTCTCCAAAGCTGCCCCGGATCTCTCCAGCCAGCTTTGCTTTCCCCCAGCCCCTTTCACCCTAGAGCCCGAGGTGAAACTAGCTTCTTTGTGTAAAAAGAAGAACAGGAGTACTTGTGGCACCTTAGAGACTAACAAATTTATTAGAGCATAAGCTTTCGTGGACTACAGCCCACTTCTTCGGATGCCACAAGTACTCCTGTTCTTCTTTTTGCGGATACAGACTAACACGGCTGTTACTCTGTAGCTTCTTTGTGTGACATCCTCCTTTGGGTACCTGGCCTGCAAGGAGTTACTCAGCCAATCCCTGCTCCCCTGACAAGAGGCTGCCCAATCAGGAAAGGCCATTGGCTCGGCAGATCAGCTGGTTTGGGGGTGATGTCATGGCAAGATCCTGGCATGTTGGGCTTCCTGGTAGAAGCCTTTAACAGCATTAAGTGAGTAGCACTGGGAGCGACAGCCCAGGCGCTGGGCGTTGGGGGTAAGTAGCAAAGGAAGGCAAATTATCCCCTGGGAGCGAAGCAGTGAGGAGCTCAGGGAGGGAGGCCAGCGGGGGGGTCTGTTGCTTTGGTGGGTTTGAACCCTGGGATCCCAGGCGGGTTGTGCCTGGCATTGGGTTAGCAGGACAATCCCATGGGGAGGAAGTGGCGCGAGGGGGTTTTACAAAACCCATTGGCACCGTTTGCCGTCTTTCTATTCCGTCTCTCCTAAAAGCCCGGGCAGGGGCTGAAAGCGCCGCGATCCCCCCATGCAGAGTGGCTCCCCGTCACTGGGTGTGTCCAGCTGCAGGCTCCCTCTTTGTCTGTCTGTCCTGTCTGACTCCCACGTGCTGGCTCGCCCTCACCCCTTGGGAGGGCCCACTTTGCTTTGCTGCTTGGCGAGGTGCAGGCTCTGGTGCCTGTAGCAGCATCCAGGAGTGGGAGCCACTGGACCACTCCAAGAGAGACGCCCAGCTCCACCCCAACAGCTGGGCACCAGCTCCTTCCTCTTCCTCATCATCCCAGAGCTCATCTGTGCTTGGAGCAGGGCTGCCTGTGCCCAGCTGGTGGGTGCATCCACCCGGGCAGGGAGAAAGTGCAGTGAGTCCAAATCTAAATGCACTGGTTGGTTCTTTCCTTTCAAAAGTGGGGGCCAGTGTTTACTCTGGGGCTGGATTCTGTATATTTGACGTTTTCTTTCCTACTAATCTGTCTAGCCATAACTGGATTGCATGGGGGTTTCTCTCTCTGTCTGTCTGTCTTTCTTTCCTTTTCAACCCCACAATTGGTGCATTGGGCCTGATTCTGATCTCCAGCTGGTGTAAACGAGGAGTAGCCCCACTGAAGTGAGTTTACATGGGGGTAAAGTCAGTGTATGTGGGATCAGGATCAGGCCCGCTGCGTTCAAGGCTCGCGGGCTGTACCCAGAGCACAGGCGGGTCTCTGATCCCACTTCCCATCTGGCTGCAAATCCCTGCCTCCCTGTCCACGCACCCCACCCACCTTTGGGGGGGAAACTCCGTTAGCCCCGAGTGGGGCCAGTTAGGGTCACTCCCTGTTCCGGAACATGCCCCGAGGATGTCGCTTTTGGGGGCAGCCCCACCTGAGAGCCAGCTGGGGTGGGACGGGATTGCAGGGGCCTGGCCCGGGGGTTCCCAGGTGGCTTCCCCTGCCTTGCTAGATGGGAACAGCAGGCACGAAAGCAGCGAGACGTAAGGAAGCAGCCAGGGGACGGGGGGTGCTGTCAGTGTTGGAAAGCTGGGGGGGGGGAGTCTGCTTTATTGATGGAGGCAGGAAACGTTCTTTCCTTGTGATGTCTTTAAATATTTATTTCAGATGGGGGAGGGGCAGGTGAGAGAGAGGAGAACTGGGCAGCAGCTGGAGGGCCAAGAAGTGCATCGAGCTTTTAAAAGCTGAACCAGCCCTGGGGAGGCTGGAGGTTTCCCCACCTGGGGAAGGCTGTGCAGGCAAATCGCACCTGCCCTTCCAGACGCACGGGCGCCTCATTGTTCAGCCCAGATGAGCTCATCTGGCATTATGCAGGGCGGCTGCTGCCTCTGTCTAGCAAACAGCAGCGCTCACAGCAAAACTAACTGGGAGTCGTCAGTGGGCTTGTTTTAACCTCCAGCACCTGCTTCCACAGTCCTGGTGGGCTCCCTGCCCCGCAGCCTGCCTGGCCCTCCGGCTGTTTCCAGCCAGGATGCTGGTGCCCCTCAATCCTGACCTGCAGCCCCCCTGTTGTCCCAGCCCTGGGCTCCCCACACAGCCCTGTCCATGCCCCTCACTCCTGACCTGCAGCCCCCCGGCTATCCCAGTTCTTAGCCTCTCTTGAGTAAAGAGGTACAATGTGGAGATTTACAAAAACAACAAGGAGTCTGGTGGCACCTTAAAGACTAACAGATTTATTAGGGCATAAGCTTTCGTGAGTAAAAACCTCACTTCTTCGGATGCATCCGAAGAAGTGAGGTTTTTACTCACGAAAGCTTATGCCCTAATAAATCTGTTAGTCTTTAAGGTGCCACCAGACTCCTTGTTGTTTTTGTAGATACAGACTAACACGGCTACCCCCTGATACTTGACACAATGTGGAGATTTGTGTGGCGATGCTGAGTGATGGACAAACATCCACTCGGGTCTGGGCGGAATCGTTTCAAGCATTCACTTCAATCAGGCCTTCAGAAGGGCTAGCCCGCGACCCCTACAGCGCATTTCTTCATTAGCAGCTGGGGAACGTGCGTTTCAATGGGAGCAGAGGGGTTCCAATCAAGGTGGCCGGGCTGCATAGAATGTCAGAGCCCCCTCCAGCCTTTGTAACTATGTTGACATGGGATCAGCCCGTGCACGGCTGCAGCAGGGGGAAATTCCCCCTTAGCTGAAATGGCAGCAGCCTGGGTTGGGGGGCAGTAACCGGACATTGGGGGTCTGATCAGTAGATCTGACCGGACACTGGGGGGTGCTCTTTTCCACTGGACAGGGCACCTGGCCATCCTATCGCACGAGTGTCCAGTGCTCCCACTGCCTGACCAAGAAGATGAACAAGTAAGCAGCAAATAATGCTACAAAAAGGGGATTCACGTCACCTAGAGGTACAGGCTGTCCTGGAACAGCAGGAACCAGCCAGCTAGAGAAGGGGAAGTAGGGAAATAAAGAGAGAATGGCAGACAGGGGTTGTGCCATTACTGCCAGAACTGTTCAAACAGAGCAGTGCCCTGGAAACAGGCAGACAGATTGATGGATATCAAGCCGGCCGGCACCCAGCTTAGCCTGCACTGAGGGCTGATAGCCAGCAGAGGGAGCCCACGTACAACCAAAGGAGTGGGGCAGCAGAGAGCCAGCAGCGTGGGATTGATCTCGGATAGGCCATAACGAAATCAGGGCCGGCTCTACCATGTTTGCTGCCCCAAGCAAAAACCAAAACAAAAACCCACTCGGACTGACGCTGCCCGAACCACCAAAGTGGGGGGGGAAAAGAAAAGAAAAGCCGCCCGGACTGTGCCACCCGAGAATGGAGGGAATGCCGCCCCGTAGCATGTGCCGCCCCGTAGCATGTGCCCCCCAGGCACGTGCTTCCTCCGTGGGTGCCTGGAGCCGGCCCTGAACAAAACAATTCCCCGTGGAAAAGGCGTCCAGGAGGCGTGAAGTCCAGCAGGACAGCAGTGAAATGGCACCGTTTGTGGGCAGTGTTGGGACGTTCAACAGCACCTGCGAATCGTGGGTGGTTTACCTCCAACGTTTTCAGCAATTGGTAACCTGCAACACGGTTCCAGACAGACAGTGAGTTTCAGCTTTGCTGTCAGTGATGGGTCCAAAGGCGAGCGGACTGCTGCCTGACCTCTGGTTTCCAACTGGCATAAGTGCCGACTGGCATAAGTGCCAAGTTTCTAATATGCCGGGGAGGGGCACCAGGCCACGCCCCCACTCCACCCCTTCTCCCAAGGCCCCATCCCAACCCTGCCTCTTCCTGCCTCTGCTCTGCCCACACGCCTTTTCCTCCTATTTCCCCTTCCCTGAGCATGCCCCACTAGGGTTACCATTCGTCCGGATTTACCCGGACATGTCATCCTTTTTGTGCTAAAAATAGCGTCCGGGGGGAATTTGTAAATCACTCAAAATGTCCGGGATTTCCCCCCTCCCCGGCAGAGCAGAGCGAGCGGCTGGGAGGGCTGCAGGAAAGTCCCGGGCTGGACTTCGGAGCAGCTGTAGAGGAGCTCCTCCTCCCGCCCTGCATTCTGAGCCGGCAGCTCTCCCCTGCAGCCCGCTCCGGCAGCCCTGTGCAGGGCCAGGGACCGGGTTTTGTGTTGCGCAGGGGAGCTCAGCCATGTGTCCGGCTGGCACAGAGCCCAACACCCTGTTCTGAGCAGCAGGGTAAGGGGGCCAGGGGGCAGGAGAAGGGGCAGGTTGGTTCTGGAGGGGGCAGTCAAGAAACGGGGGGGGCTTTTTGGGGGGAGTGGAGAAAGTTTTGGGCAGTCAGGGTACAGGTAGGGGGTAGGGTCTTGGGGGGGGGTCCCAGGAGGGGGCAGTCAGGGGACAAGGAACGGGGGGAGGGTTGGGGGTTCTGGGGGGGCGGGAAGTGGGAGGGGCTAGGGCGGGGCTCCTCCCGTCCTCTTTTTTGCTTGCTGAAATATGGTAACCCTATGTCCCACCCTCATGCCTCCCCTCTCCCCCCGCAGCGCCTTCTGCATGCCGCAGAACAGCTGATCCATGGTGGGCGGAAGGCGCTGTGGTGACAGCGAGGTGCTGATGGGGGGCTGCCAGTGGGTGCTAAGCACACAACTTTTTTTCAGTACCTATGGTCCATTTTTTTTCAGCACCTAAGTATGCCACACTTAGTGCAGTGATGCAGGGACATTTTTCTTCTATTCCTTCGAAGATAGCAGAACGATATCAGATTCATCAGCAACATCAGGGAAGAAGAGAGTTGGTAGCACAGTTTGTTGCCACTTTAAGGAATTTGTAAGAGCATTGTCAGTTCAGACAAACATTAAGTGATGCCCTGCACAGCCAGTTAGTCTCTGGATTACCCAATGACCAGGACCAGAAGAAGTTATTGACTGTATCGGCACTTACATTCAAGAAGGCTGTTGAAGTAGCAGTTGCAATGGAGACCGCAGAGAAGGATTCTCTGAAATTTAGTGTGAACCAAGAAGTTCACCTCCCACATCAGCAAGACAGAGGACCACGGGAACATAAGGAATTTCCATGTGACCATTGTGAGCAAACTACGCACTCTGAGAAGAATTGCTGGGCGCATCAGGTTATTTGCTGAAAATGCCAGAAGAAAGGACACATCACCATGACACTGACCAAGATCTAGCACTACACGTATTATCAGAAGCGGGAGTCCGAGATAGCATCTGGGTCAGAGATGGCAGTCAGATCTCCAATCCGAGCTGGAGTTAGAGACGACATCTCCTTGATTATCTTTGGAATTTGAACCTATCGGTATTGTAGGCATTTTACCTTGGTGATGGATCGTTGCCCGTTACTTTCCGTTTTTGGACCACATCATGGAATTCTGCCATTAGCTGCTACTTGGGTGGAGCTAGGAGACAGTAAGGTTAGGGTAGCTGCAGACTGCTCAGTAAAGGGCCCTGGACTGGACCACAGAGCAGAGAGCCAGCCTGGGTCCCCTACCAACCCCTGCTGCGTGGCGCTGTCTGGGGCAGTAAGCTAGAAGACTGCTTGGGTCACTGGAGGAGTGACAGGGTCAGGGCAGCGGACGTGAGAAATGCCTGATGCCTCTTGAGGAGCAGAGTCTCCATTCCAGAAGGGAAAACCACTTAGTGACCTGGCCAGAGGGCCGAGTCACAAAGAGCCAACAGAAGCTCCTGGAGCAAGAGAAGGGCTGCAGACTGAGAGACAGAGATGGCGTGCAACCACAGGAAGGGACGTCAGCCTCCCAGAGTTAATCCCCCAAACCGCCCAGAGTTGGCACCTGTCACGGCGTCCCCGGGCGATGCTCTGGAACTGCTCCCTAGGAAGCCAGTCAGGACTCTGGTGAAGTCTCCTCTCTGTGAGCAGACTGTCTTCAGGGCAAGAAGCTCACACGGCTTCACCTTCCTGGGTCTGACCTTGGAGCATTCAGCATCCTCTGCCCCTCTGTGCGCTTCCCACAGCGAGTCCGCCTGGGCGGGGTCCTGGCAAAGCCAGAGGGTCCTGCACCCCCACTTCGCAGTCAGACGTGACTCTTAGCCAGCCAATAAAACAGAGGTTTATTAGATGACAGGAACACGGTCTAAAACAGAGCTTGTAGGTACAGAGAACAGGACCCCTCAGCCGGGTCCATTTTGGGGGGCAGTGAGCCAGACAACCACATCTGCACCTCATTCCACATCCCCAGCCAGCCCCAAACTGAAACTTTCCAGCCCCTCCTCTCCCTTTGTCCCTTTCCTGGGCCAGGAGGTCACCTGATCTCTTTGTTCTCCAACACCTTCAGTTGGCACCTTTGTAGAGGAGGGGCCCAGGTCATTAGTTGCCAGGAGACAGAGTGTTGGCCATTTTCTGTCCAGACAGCATCACATCTGCCCTCTAGGTCTCTGCAACAATCACACCCGCTTCTCCCACCACCTAGATAATTAAGAACTGCATTGGGGAAGCTGAGGCACCCACACACTATTCAGAGAAAACATTATGAACATTCCCACTTTGTCACAGCACCATCCAGTGGTGAGTAGGGCACCCCGTCACACCACGTAAACAATAATATCTTTGTGTTTGGAAAGCTTTTCAAAGTAGGGTGGAGGAATGCGATGTCCTGTCCCTTTAAATGTTCAGAGGGCTCTGTGCTCTCCCCTGCTCCTCAGTGCAAAACCTCACTCTCCTGTTAGTGTCTGTTGGGCAACCAGAACAATAAACGCTGGCACAGCAGACAGCTGTGTGTCCATCACTTCCCTCTGCGTCCATCTGTCTGCCTAGCTCCTTCTCCGCTAGCTCCAGCAACAGCACCGCTCTAAACAGAACATGTTTTCATGACCCTCTGGGCCTTCTCTGGGCTGGATCTTGAGGTCTTTGCTCAGGAAAGACTCCCATTGACTTCAGTGGGAGTGTTGACTGAAGAAGGACGTCACGCCATGGCCTGGGATTGTCATGGTGTTCCCTCCCCCCGTGCAGTCCTTGTACCACGCAATGTGTATCCACAGACCCCTACTCTTGCCCAAAGCCCCCCACTGAACTCAATGGGGGTCAGCAAGGGAGTGATGGTTTCTGCGTGAACCTGTCTGCCCAGGACCTCACACTGAAGGTGAAATTCACCCCGTGTAGAGATTTAGCAAAAGGCCTGTGGGTGGGTGGTGCCTGGGCCTCGTGCTGTGTCTCTGCACAGGGTGAATTCTACCCTTAATGAGTAGGATCAGGTGAGTCGACGCAGGTCCTTTGGGCCTGACTCTGGTGTAAATCAGGGCTAGCCCCACTGGAGTAAATGGAATCACGAGGTGGCGAGAATGGCCCACCGGGGAGTCAGTGGAGTTACACCCTGAGGGAAATCACCATCTCTGGCCCTTTCTCTGCACCTGGGCCCAAGCCAGCTGTTTGCCTTGTTAGAAAACGGTGCAATGAAATGTGTTAGACAAATATCACACACACACACACACACACACACACACACACACACACAAATGTTAGAGAAATGATGATAATATCAGGAAACAGGAATTTTTACATTTTCTTTGGGTCTCTGCTGATGCAGCGTTCCAGAACTTAACTGAAACAACTTCAGGCTTGCGTGAAACCTGGCTTGTGTGTCTGACTTTGTAAAACCTTGGTCCGTGTAAACAGCCGGGTGAAATGGGGACTTGGTAACTTCAGGTGCCTCCCAAGACAACCTAACAAGCAAAACCCAAGGCCGCAAAAACAGACCTGTAAGATAAGAGCAACTGGATGGGGCCAGTGAAATGAACAGCGGAGAAAAGATGATAGAAGTAGACAGATAAAAATAAGTTTTCATAGGATAAGCAATAATATATTCGTTTGGGATTGTTATTGTGATTCATGCATAAGAAGGTTTTAGTCAAGTATCAGAGGGGTAGCTGTGTTAGTCTGAATCTGTAAAAAGCAACAGAGGGTCCTGTGGCACCTTTAAGACTAACAGAAGTACTGGGAGCATAAGCTTTCGTGGGTAAGAACCTCACTTCTTCAGATGCAAGTAATGGAAATCTCCAGAGGCAGGTATAAATCAGTATGGAGATAACAAGGTTAATTCAATCAGGGAGGGTGAGGTGCTCTGCTAGCAGTTGAGGTGTGAACACCAAGGGAGGAGAAACTGCTTCTGTAGTTGGAAAGCCATTCACAGTCTTTGTTTAATCCTGATCTGATGGTGTCAAAATTGCAAATGAACTGGAGCTCAGCAGTTTCTCTTTGGAGTCTGGTCCTGAAGTTTTTTTGGGGTAAGATGGCTACCTTTACATCTGCTATTGTGTGGCCAGGGAGGTTGAAGTTTTCTCCTACAGGTTTTTGTATATTGCCATTCCTGATATCTGACTTGTGTCCATTTATCCTCTTGCGTAGTGACTGTCCAGTTTGGCCAATGTACATAGCAGAGGGGCATTGCTGGCACATGATGGCATATATAACATTAGTGGACGTGCAGGTGAATGAGCCGGTGATGTTGTAGCTGATCTGGTTAGGTCCTGTGATGGTGTTGCTGGTGTAGATATGTGGGCAGAGTTGGCATCGAGGTTTGTTGCATGGGTTGGTTCCTGAGTTAGAGTTGTTATGGTGCGGTGCGTGGTTGCTGGTGAGAATATGCTTAAGGCTGGCGGGTTGTCCGTGGGCGAGGACTGGCCTGCCTCCCAAGGTCTGTGAAAGTGAGGGATTATTATCCAGGATGGGTTGTAGATCACTGATGATGCATTGGAGAGGTTTAAGCTGAGGACTGTAGGTGATGGCCAGTGGAGTTCTGTTGGTTTCTTTTTTGGGCCTGTCTTGTAGCAGGAGGCTTCTGGGTACACGTCTGGCTCTGTTGATTTGTTTCTTTATTTCCTTGTGTGGGTATCGTAGTTTTGAGAATGCTTGGTGAAGATCTTGTAGGTGTTGGTCTCTGTCTGAGTGGTTGGAGCAGATGTGGTTGTACCTCAGTGCTTGGCTGTAGACGATGGATCGTGTGGTGTGTCCGGGGTGGAAGCTGGAGGCATGAAGGTAGGCATAGCGGTCGGTGGGTTTTCAGTATAGGGTGGTGGTAACGTGGCCATCGCTTATTTGTACTGTGGTGTCTAGGAAGTGGACCTCCCGTGTAGATTGGTCCAGGCTGAGGTTGATGGTGGGGTGGAAGCTGTTGAAATCATGGTGGAATTCTTCCAGGGTCTTCTAACCTCGTTATCTCTATACTGATTTATACCTGCCTCTGGAAATTTCCATTACATGCGTCTGATGAAGTGGGCATTCACCCACAAAAGCCTATGCTCCCAATACTTCTGTTAGTCTTAAAGGTGCCACAGGACCCTCTGAAGGTTTTAGTCGGGGGTTTCGAGTAGCTAGGTGCACAGCCGAGCAAGCAAGCTGAGTCTGCGGGAAGTTACGGAATGGGGATAAAAGCCAAGTGACTGACAAGTGGAGAGGGCAGAAGAACCAGGGTGAAGAACATAGCAGAGATCAGAGATTTGGAAGGAGTCACCTGTCCTCAGAAGAGATAATTTGGCCAATTATCTTTCTTGCCTTATCTGTTTTGCCATGTGTATGTGATTCACATAGGTAATCATATTGTCTTAAAACGAACCAAATATTGGCAACAAGAAACCATTTTAACCTAAATGGGAGTGGATCTAGTTTGTCACCCAACAGCATTTTGAATTCCTTTAGTCTTTCAGCAGGGCCCTTGGGCCACAAAAGTCTCATCACGTCGGCCCTCTTGGGTCCAAACTCCAAAGGAAGGTGAGGAGTTAGAATAATACAGGGTGTAAGGGAAGCTATCAGCATCTGCACAAGGAAAGTTTGTTCCTGCCTCCCTCCTGTTCCTGCCAGGAGCTGGCAGAAACCTGAAGTCCCTTCTACCGTTACTGCTGTGTCTGGAAAGTAAGGCAGGCCCCCAGCTTCCCACTTGCCAGACCGTATTGTCTTTGTTTGCCTTGAGCGTCCTCCTGAACAGCAGAAAATGATCCTCTCTCTGGAGGAGACCTCTCCACCGGGTTCTGCTGTCACAGGCGCTGGTATCATCACCGAAGTATATGCATTTACTCCGTATTTACACTGGCGTAACTGAGACCAGCATCTCGGGCCGGATCCAACACCCCTTAATGGGCCTCTTCCCTTTGACGTCAGCCAGCATTGTTCAGCATCTCTGTGCTGCCTTCTAAAAGAGTCACCAAAGAGCTCTAAGAGAGACACAACTCACCCCACCTTGGTCTAGGCTGGTTCCTTCTAGACTGTGACCACACCACACACTGCCCGGCAGTGCCCACTAACCTGCCAGCAGGACTAGGAAAACCTCCCCTCAACACACACTCAAGGCAATAGCTTGCAACACCGACACAGTCCTCAGTGCACCACAATATCTAGTACCGCCCTTATCTCCCACGAGGGATGGGGCAGGACAAAGAGCCCTGCTCCTGCAGACCCATGGGGGGAGACTCCAGAGGCTGGAACAAGCCAACACCTTCCTGTTGGCCCCAGCAGCTCCTGTACAATCCAAGCTGTGTCTCTTTTAACTGCAGTCTTGCAGCGTCACCCCCCCCCGGACTGCAGCATTCCCTCCTTAAGGGCCAATCACATTACTTTCCCCGCCCCCTTGGGTCCTCCCCTCCAATCAGTGCTTAGATACCAGAGTGAATGTGAATAAGCGAAGGGCTTAGCTAGGCACAGGGGTTCTTGTCCTTAGATGTAGGGGGTCACTCACTGAGTTGCTTTCTGGCCTTAATCAATTCTGTATGGGGCCCCCTGTCCACACAGGGGACAATCTGCCCCAGCCCACCTGCTGGCAGTCAGCTCCCCTCCCCCATTGTGTAGGCATGGAAGGGGTTAAAAGCCGCATCACAGCAGTGTGTGTGTGTGGCGAGGGGGTGGTGAAAACCCCTACAGGGGTGCAGAGTAACAGGGTGTTTCGGGCAGCGTGGGTGTGGTGGAACGCTAAATTTGTAGTACACAGATCAGCCACTAGGAGGCACTGTGTGTGACATACCTTACCTGAGCCAGTAACAGCCACACCTGGCCGTGCATCAAAGCAGACACACCCCTGGTATCTCTCCCCAGGATGGATGCTCTGTAGTCAGGCCAAATCTGGCACACAAGCTGAGCTGCTGGGAGCAGCCCTGCAGCCTGCCGGGCACAAGGGGTCCATGACGGTGCATCGCATAGGAATCACAGAGGGGCTCGGCTGGGCCCTGCAGGGTAGGTTGGGGGCATGGCTGAGTGAAGGAATCCGCTGAGCTCTGGTTTCTTTAGGGGAGGGGGTGACCTGGCCCCGGTTGGGGGTGGGGTGGGCAGAGTAGCCGTGGGGAGGTGAACAGCCCCATGTACTGCAAACACTGCTGCCAGCCCTGAGCCCTAGCGGGGGGGTCGGGGGGGGGGGAACACCTTCCTGTACACTGCCCCCCGGGAGGACACGGGCTGGGAGGACTAAGGGGCAGGTGGAGCGGGCGTGAGGAGGTGCTTAGTGTTGTTTGTGTAGTTTGTTTGTCACCGGCATCTCTGGATCTGTCATCCCTGGTTCCCAAACTCGAGCCCACCGTGTGCTTAACTACACTGACAGGAAGTTTTTCCTAATGTCCAACCTAACCCCTCTTGCTGCAATTTAAGCCCATTGCTTCTTGTCCTATCCTCAGAGGTTAAGAAGAACAATTTTTCTCTCTCCTCCTTGTAACAACCTTTTCTGTACTTGAAAACTGTTGTGTCCCCTCTCGGTCTTCTCTTCTCCGGACTAAACAAACCCAATTTTTTCAATCTTCATGTTCTCTAGACCTTTAATTGTCTTTGTTGATCTCCTCTAGCCTTTCTCCAACTTGTCCACATCTTGCCTGAAATATTCCTCCAGTCGAGGCCTTATCACCGCGGAGTAGAGCAGAAGAATTACGTCTCGTGTCTTGCTTACAATGGTCCTGCTAATACACCCCAGCATGAGGTTCGCTTTTTTTACAGCAGTGTTACCAAAATAATGAGGCTTTGCAAATCAACTCAATGGCAGACCCAAATCACCAGGAGGCAGGGCACTGGTGAATAAACCACAGGGATCACCGTGCCTCTGGTACAAACAACGTACCTTGGGGGCCACAAGGAGAAGGCAAGGAAGACAGCCCTTCATCTTGCACCTGGGACGTGATCGGGCAGGGTGATCACATTGATGAGAATGGGATCTCGACCAGCCTTGGCTGAAGTGGGATGAGATAAGTTGCTCCAGACAGAAGGTGAGCCTGGGAAGTTGAGCTTACTCTCTCGAGAGCGTGTTCTGGTTCGGATGTAACCTCTTGTTTTCACTATCTTGTGAATCTCTGGTGATAACCGTGTTGTTTCCATTAGAAATCTCCGTGCTCGTTGCTGACCCAGAGTGGAACCATCCAAGCTGGGGTGCGCACGACTCTCTTGGGGGCAGCAGACCTGCTGCTGCTGTGAGCGGTCAGTGGAGAAGGGGGCTGGGCACTACAGGGGAAACCTTCCAAAGGGCTCGGGAACTGGGTGCACCAATTGTTACCCTGCACGGCAGAGCAAGGTCTGGCTGGCACAGCCCAGAGGAGAGCGCTCGGCTGACTGACAGGCACCTCAGCCTATCAGGGAGCTGACACCTGGTTCAACCCAAGTAAGACTCTCGTGTCGGGGCGGCCAAGGGTAACGAGGAGACTCACGGTCCTGGGCACCCTGAGAACCATCCCAAAGTGAGTGGGGGAGGAATAGGGAAGGGGCAGTGACCCCAGCCCAAATGGATCAGCCGGGGGTTGGCCGTCCTGGCTCGCTCTGCTGTGGCGTAGCCAGGAATGCTTTGCAGGCTTTTCATTCTCCTGGCGGCAGCTGCTTTGGGGCTGGCCCGTGCTAGACAGCAGTACAGCTCAGCACGCTCCCCCCCTGCAACCGGGCGTGCGTGAGGAGCGCCCTGTGCGAGGTGCAGAGCCTCTCTTGGCTTCCCAGCGCCAGCCCCACCAAAGTCAATGGGGAAATGACACTGTCCTTATTTATTGGTCTAGAGGCTGCAGCCGAGCGGCCCCTGTTGGAGATCCGGGCCCCTCTGTGCTTGGTGCTGGGCACGCATGGAGTGAAAGGACAAGGAGCTCCTCATTGAAGCTGTGGCTGTCAAACGGAGGCGTGGCTCCCTCTCTCAGAAGGCGTGCAGCCCCTGGAAAGCCACGCCCAGCCATGCGGCTGCATCCCTGAGATGAGGGCCTCAAGGACATGAGAAACGTCCATTGGTTCACAATATGGCCAGAATCCTGGACCTCCCTCCCATGGCCTATCCCTGTACACTCAGGTGGGTTTTCTCAGAAGAAAACGTTACACTAGCGTAACACAGTGGCTGCATGTATTGGGTCTTCCATTGAATACCTGAGCCGCATAGAGCAGAGGTGGCCAACCTGAGCCTGAGAAGGAGCCAGAATTTACCAATGTACATTGTGTGACAAAGTTCCTCCTCTATCTTGGTGGGTCCTGCGCTTATTGGCGGATTTTCTTGCCTCAGAGATTCACCATGTGGGTTGGGGAACAGAGACCTTCCCCTCTGGGCTGTTCCCTGCTTTGAGCAGGGGGTTGGACTAGATGACCTCTTGAGGTCCCTTCCAACTCTGATATTCTATGATTCTAAGAGCCCACAGTCCAGGTCAATTGGGAGGTTTGGGGGGAACCCGGGCCCGCCCTCTACTCCGGGTTCCAGCCCAGGGCCCTGTGGACTGCAGCTGTCTATAGTGCCTCCTGTAACAGCTGCATGACAGCTACAACTCCCTGGGCTACTTCCCCATGGCCTCCTCCAAACACCTTCTTTATCCTCACCACAGGACCTTCCTCCTGGTGCCTGATAACACTTGCTTGGGGGGGAGAGATAGTTCAGTGGTTTGAGCATTGGCCTCCTAAACCCAGGGTTGTGAGTTCAATCCTTGAGGGGGCCACTTAGGGATCTGGGGCAAAATCAGTACTTGGTCCTGCTAGTGAAGGCAGGGGGCTGGACTTGATGACCTTTCAGGGTCCCTTCCACTTCTAGGAGATAGGATATCTCTAAAAAGAAAAATTGTGCTCCTCAGTCCTCCAGCAGCTCTCACTCTCAGCTCCTTGTGCCTCTTGCTCCCAGCTCCTCACACTCACACCACAAACTGAAGTGAGCTCCTTTTAAAACCCAGGTGCCCTGATTAGCCTGCCTTAATTGATTCTAGCAGCTTCTTCTTAATTGGCTCCAGGTGTCCTGATTAGCCTGCCTGCCTTAACTGGTTCTAGCAGGTTCCTGATTACTCTAGTGCAGCCCCTGCTCTGGTCACTCAGGGAATAGAAAACTATTCATCCAGTGACCAGTATATTTGCCCTCTACCAGACTCCTGTACCCCACTGGTCTGGGTCTGTCACAATTGCTAAATAGCCACCGTAATACATTAGCAGCCCCCCATCAGCTCCCCCACCCCGCTCCCAGCACCTCCCACCCACCAGCAGCCCCGCCAATCAGTGCCTCCCCATCCCTCCCCGCATCTCCCGATCACCTGTTTCGTGGCGTGCAGGAGGCTCTAGGGGGGAAGGAGGAGGAGCGAGGGCATGGCAGGCTCAGGGGAGGGGGCAGGAAGGGTTGGAGTGGGGGCAGGGCCTGTGGCAGAGCCGGGGTTGAGCAGTGAGCATCCCCCGGCACATTGGAAAGTTGGCGCCTGTAGCTCCAGCCCCCAGTTGGTGCCTATACAAGGAGCTGCATATTAACTTCTGAAGAGCCGCATGTGGTTCTGGAGCCACAAGTTGGCCACCCCAGGCATAAAGTAAACAACCTACTACTGCTACCGGTTTTTCAATTTTTTATTTCTATAATCCAAAGTGCTGTAGACGCTGTTTGAGTCTGTGAGTTCACCGGTGTAACCCAGACATCCCCGTGCAGCTGGTATGCTGCACTCTCTGCTGCCCCGTACGTTAAACAAACTCTGTTACCAAGCGTGCAAAGAATCGGTGCGTTCTTTAGCATGACTTAGTCCGGCTGTTTGCAGGCTGGGCTCTGAATGCCGCATTGTGCCCCGTACACCAGCGTATGGACAGTTTGGCTCGTGGCCACCTTTTCCCTGCAGCCCCCACCCCGCTGTTTAAGGCTGGATATGAAATACAGACCCCGTACGATCACCCTGTACAGATGCATTCTCAGTGTGCCGGGCATGGCTAAGGCAGGATCTACTTGACAACGGACTTTAATGCTCTCTTTGGTCCAGCTGTAACGACAGAGGAATTGGCGACAGGATATATGGATGTGGGGAGGAGCTGAGTCCTTTTCCAAGCCATTCGTGGCTCCGAGAAAACCGATTAATGCTGTTTGGTGGGACTAGAGGCAACCTAACAGTAAAAGCCCACTAGGGGGCGGCAGGACTCCTGGGTTCTATTCGCAGCTCTATCCCCGATCCCCCTCTCCAGGCCTCAGTTTCCCCCAAACTTTTTTGCTCCAGGCCCAGAATAGCATTGAGGTTGGTTTACGCACATATCGCTGTAGACCAGGGAGAATTACACCCACCTTCCTTCCGCCTGGGTGGCTAAGACTTAAATGATGACTCTGTAAAATCCGATCAGATGCTCCCCTGAGATGAGCTAGCGCCAGGCAAAGCGCTGGGGGTTTGTCACAAAGGGGGGCAGTGAAGCCAGAGAGCCTCTGATTTTTCTTTTCCCCTTTGTCAAGTATCTTAGGGCCAAGGACCTTCCCCTCCCGGCCGCTCCTCCCCCTCACAAAGAGCTGCTTGAATGAAGTACCGGACACAACAGCAGTTGTTAGTGGTGGAAGAGATCGTGTGAGGCTGTGAACTGGGCTTCCCAGCAGAGCAGACTTCTGGGATTTGGCCACCGCTGCAGAGGATCGTAGCTGGAAGCTGGAGACAAAGGGATCTCAAAGCGCAGCTCCAATCTGGAGTGCACACAACGATGCTGAGAACACGATGGCTGCTGTCTCCTCACACAGGCAGAGCACTCAGAGATGGAGACAGAAAGCCGAGAGTTCATGTATTTTATAGCCACAGGCACCCAAAGAAGCCCCCGGGTTTGGGATCTGCAGCCCACAGGAACTTGGGGCGCCGGCCTTGCAGTTCCAGGAAGGCCCCTTGATGCCGCTCTGACAGGATCAGGGGGCAGACGCGATCCGCTAAGCAAACCCGCAGCCCAGGAGGGCTCCCCAGCTGGGGTGGAGCTGGGGTGAGGTTCTGCGTGCGGAGGAGAGGCCAGGTTGGGGGCACAAAGTGCATTTCACGTCAGCCATTCTCGGCTTCCCAGGGCCTGTAGCCAGCCACGGAGAACGGATTGTGAGTTGGAGCAGCCCTGAGGCTGTTCTAGCCTACAGCAGGGGCGGGCAGGGCCCTGCACAGATCCAGGCCGTAGCGAGGGTAAAAGTACCTGAGCCCACCCCCGTGCCGTTCTTGCCCCAAGCGCAGGGATGGGGTATCTGAGAGACTGGAGTAGCTGACATGTTCCCCGGTCACCCTGCTCACTCGGGAGAGGTTACGTCGAAGGGAGCCGGCCTCCTCTTCCCTGTTAAATCATTCTCATCCGGCTCCAAGGACTAGAAGGAAACCAAATTAAACAGCCCGGCCCCTCCCTGGGCCTCGCCTGGGCAGCTCCGTGGAACCCAGCCCCAGGGGTCTAATCCCGGAGACAACCCAGCTGGGCTGGCTGCAGCATGAGACCGGCCAGAGCTGTTTGCTAGGGACAGCGAGAACCTGCCAGTCAGGGGCACCGTGCCAACGGCCCTATTAACCAGCCAGGCCTTGGCACAGCAATTCCCAAGGCGCCATGTGGCAGGGCCAGCTGCCTGCCAAGGGGCGAGGGGGGTCGGCATTGACGATGGCTCCTTTCAGCCCCCGTCCATGGCACAAGAGGGGCCCAGGAGCTGGGGGGACGATGCTGGGCAGAGGGGTGTGTACCCGGGTGGGGGTGTGTGGAGCCCAGCTGAGGTAGCTCCCGAATGTCAGGGGGCAGATGGGGGGCAGGTAGGAAAGAGGATCATCTTCTGTCCCCCTCCCCCCCTGCAATGACGTTAATGACAATGGTACAGTCGCTGGAGGGCTGCAGGGGGGCCCTTAGAGCAGTGGTCCCCAAACTTTTTACCTCATGGCCCCCCTTTCCCCTGTGTGCGCCCTCCCCACGGAGCCGGGAGCAGGGCTGCAGCGATGCAGACACGGGTAAGGAGGCCAAGGCTGGGGCCACAGCTGGGGAGGGAGGCGGAAAGGGACCCTTGGCCGGAGTCCGAGGCCTGCAGCCGTGGCCAGGCGCAGATCCCTGGGCACGGGGTGGGCAGCTGGGACCCCAGGCGCGGGGCCAGGAGCGAAGCTGGGGGGCGCTCCCTCCATGCTCCCTGTGGGGGCTGGTCCAGACCCCAGCCATGCCCCCCGAATGTTACTCTGCGCCCCCCTAGGGGGCCATGCCCCACAGATTGAAGACCTCTGCCTTTGAGGGAGGGAGGGGTTTCTTCCCCCTTCTCCTCCCGCCGCCAGGCACAAGGTAGCTCTCGTTCTGCTCTGAGGGGAAACAGGGCCACGTTCCTTCCCGGCAGCGCGGAGGTATTCGCCTCGCCGCTCCGAAACACCGAGAGGCGCCGGGGGAAACGTCTGTGCAGCGTCACGGAAACATTCACGCTTCTGCGAGGTGGGGCTGGGGTCTGCGATCCCCGTAACCCCCACGTCTGCAGTGGGGCTATGAAGCCACTGTCATCATCCTCTTGTGGGGAGGGGAAATACACTGGCAAGGTGGGTCACATCTTTGCTCCATCCACACACATGCTGGTTGGCTCACTGGGGGATACCAGTCTACTACGGCTACCAGCCAATAGAGTTACTCTTTTAGCTTGGGTGCTAGAGAGCTGTGCTGTCGGTCCGGGGTTCAGACCCAGCTGAGGGCTCCCACTAGGGCTAGTGCATGTGGCTGGAGCCGGGGGGGGGGCTATTCTTTGTGCCATCCTGACTCTTCCTGTGAAGGATGAGAGGGAGGGTGTCAGTATTTCAGGCACTAGCTGGGGACCTGGGTTCCGTTCCCCACTCCGCTCCAGACACCCTGTATCGGTGGTTTTCAAACTGCGGTACTGGGTCGCGGAACGTAAGGCGCTGGGTCACAGCGGCTCTGGTCAGCACCTCCTACCGGGCCGTTAAACGTCCCGTCGGCGGTGCTGCCCGGCTAAGGCAGGCTAGTCCCTACCTGTTCTGACACCGCGCTGCGCCCCAGAAGTGGCCAGCAGCAGGTCCAGCTCCTAGGCGGGGGTGGAGGGGCACGGGGCTCCGCGCACTGCCCCTGCCCCAAGCACAGGCTCTGCACTCCCATTCGCCAGTTTCCAGCCAATGGGAGCTGGGGGAGGGCGGTGCCTGCGTGCGAGAGCCGCATGGAACCGCTTGTGCACCTCCACCTAGGAGCCGAACCTACTGCTGGCCACTTCCGGGGGGCAGCGCGGTCCGCGGTGCCAGGACAGGCAGGAAACCTGCCTTAGCACCCCTGCTGCGCCACTGATTGGGAGCCGCCTGAGGTAAGCAGGTGCCCCAACCCTGTGTGCCAATCCCCTGCCCCGGCCCTGAGCCCCTCTGAAACCCAGAGCCCCCTCCTGCACCCCAAACCCCTCATCCCCGACCCCACCCCAGATCCTGCACCCTCAGCCCAGAGCCCTGACCCTGTCCCGTACCCCAATCCCCTGCCCCAGCCCTGAGCCCCCCCAAACCCAGAGCCCCCTCCTGCACCCCAAACCCCTCATCCCCGACCCCACCCCAGATCCTGCACCCTCAGCCCAGAGCCCTGACCCTGTCCTGTACCCTAATCCCCTGCCCCAGCCCTGAGCCCCCAAACCCAGAGCCCCCTACTGCACCCCAAACCCCTCATCCCCGGCCCCACCCCAGATCCTGCACCCTCAGCCCAGAGCCCTGACCCTGTCCTGTACCCTAATCCCCTGCCCCAGCCCTGAGCCCCCCCAAACCCAGAGCCCCCTCCTGCACCCCAAACTCCTCATCCCCGGCCCCAACCCAGATCCTGCACCCTCAGCCCAGAGCCCTGACCCTGTCCTGTACCCTAATCCCCTGCCCCAGCCCTGAGCTCCCCAAACCCAGAGCCCCCTCCTGCACCCAAACCCCTCATTTCCAGCCCCACCCTGCAGTCCTCACCCCCGCAACCCAACCCTCTGCCCCAGCCCTGAGCCCCTCCCACACCCCAACCCCTCATCCCCAGCTGCGTTGGGTCACGGGCATCAACATTTTCTTCAACTGTATTGCCAGAAAAAAAAGTTTGAAAACCACTGCCCTGTATGACCTTGGGCAAGTCACTTAGTCCCTCCGTGCCTCAGTTTCCCCTCTGCCCATTGGGGAACAGCCTTCCCCGCTGGCGGGAGGATAAAGAGGAAGGTGCTCGGATACTCAGGGGACGAGAGACCATAGCTAGGACGAGCCCCTGGCTATTTTCCTGAGGTTTTCGCCCTGTTGTGCATTGCCTTGATACGCCCACACTGTAGCGTCTTGACCACAAGAGGGCGCACAACCCCCCCAACTTTAGCCTTGGCAACTCCTCCAAGAGCTACAAAAGTCTCCTGCCAAGGAGCAACTTCAGTTCACAGCAGCCCAGCCCTGCAGCTGCCACTGGCTCTGCGGAGCATCCTTCGGTGCCCTCTTCCCCCAGGCCTGGTGGCTGCACACACAAGAGCCTGGAAAACCCGCTCGGCTGTTGCATTGGCTGGTCCTAGAGGAGGGCTGGGGTCTCTCTCCTAACTTCTCCCCCACTGGGAAGAAGCCTGGAAGGAGCAAGGAGGATTTGGGGAAATCTCTGCATCCCCCAGTGCAACCTTGCAAGAGGCTGACCAGCCCCAGCCAACTATGGAAGGAGCTGCAGATGCTGCCTAGTTCTTTTCTTCCCTTCCCGAGTTTCTGGAGCTCTCGGTAAAGCACAAAGTTCGGTTCCCCTCCCTGGGCGATGCTGCCTCCTAGGAACTAAGAGGAAAACGCCTCGTCCTTCTAGCTGCAAGATCTCAGCCTGCAGGTGAGTCACTGCGCGCAGTTTTACACTTCAGACCCAGCTTAAGCAACTTCTCCAGGGTGGCACCATTTCCCACGGCAATGGGTGGGCCGGTGAACTCAGGGGGTCCCAGAGTGCGGATGAGGGGGTCGGGCATGTGTTTCAAAGCCCCAGCCTGGCTCTAGAGAGGCCGCTCGCTCTACTCTGGGCTTCAGGCCCTGCTCAGAAGGGCTGGGGAAAAGGTTCTGAACTGGGGTCACTCTCTGATTCCCTCTTTGCAGCGTCTTTCCCACCCGGGGCTGGGTTGCTGGGACCGTTGGATAGCAGGGGACACGGGGATTTTTGGCTGCTCCTGGTAATACACTTAAAAGGTCTGGGAGCCAGGACTCTTGGGTTCTCTCTCTGGTTGTACGGTGTAGTGGTTAGAGTACGGGGCTGGGAGCCAGGACTCTTGGGATCTCTCTCTGGTTGTACGGTGTAGTGGTTAGAGCAGGGGGCTGAGAGCCAGGACTCTTGGGTTCTCTCTCTGGTTGTACGGTGTAGTGGTTAGAGCAGGGGGCTGAGAGCCAGGACTCTTGGGATCTCTCTCTGGTTGTACGGTGTAGTGGTTAGAGTACGGGGCTGAGAGCCAGGACTCTTGGGTTCTCTCTCTGGTTGTACGGTGTAGTGGTTAGAGCAGGGGGCTGAGAGCCAGGACTCTTGGGATCTCTCTCTGGTTGTACGGTGTAGTGGTTAGAGTACGGGGCTGAGAGCCAGGACTCTTGGGTTCTCTCTCTGGTTGTACGGTGTAGTGGTTAGAGCAGGGGGCTGGGAGCCAGGACTCTTGGGTTCTCTCTCTGGTTGTACGGTGTAGTGGTTAGAGCAGGGGGCTGAGAGCCAGGACTCTTGGGTTCTCTCTCTGGTTGTACGGTGTAGTGGTTAGAGCAGGGGGCTGGGAGCCAGGACTCTTGGGTTCTCTCTCTGGTTGTACGGTGTAGTGGTTAGAGCAGGGGGCTGGGAGCCAGGACTCTTGGGATCTCTCTCTGGTTGTACGGTGTAGTGGTTAGAGCAGGGGGCTGGGAGCCAGGACTCTTGGGTTCTCTCTCTGGTTGTACGGTGTAGTGGTTAGAGTACGGGGCTGGGAGCCAGGACTCTTGGGTTCTCTCTCTGGTTGTACGGTGTAGTGGTTAGAGCAGGGGGCTGGGAGCCAGGACTCTTGGGATCTCTCTCTGGTTGTACGGTGTAGTGGTTAGAGTACGGGGCTGGGAGCCAGGACTCTTGGGTTCTCTCTCTGGTTGTACGGTGTAGTGGTTAGAGCAGGGGTTTTGGGGATCCAAGAGGCTGCTACTTTTGTGACTCTGAGCAAGTTACTTAGGCTACCATTTTCCAAAGTAGCCACCAGTTTTGGGTGCTCAAATGTTGGGTCCCCAACCTGGGTCCAGCCACGGCTCTCCCAGTACCTGACCGTGCCCCTCTGTAAAACCGGGGCAGTGACACCGTTTCTGCCTGGTTAGTGCCTCAGTGCTGACAAGAGCTGCCCGCATGCAGCGTGTGATGCACTGAGTCACTAGCTGCCAGCCTCAGCCCCAGCCCTGCGCAGGGGGCCCATGGGGCAGGGAGAGCACAGGGGGGGACCGCCAGTGAGCTCAGGCTGGGATTGGAAGGTTTCCGTCGAGGGCTGTGTATGTTCAGGACCCCTCGCCCCCTCCCAACTGGAGCAGCAGTCAGGGCCGGCTCCAGGGTTTTGGCCGCCCCAAGCACCTGCTTGGTAAGTTGGTGCCTGGAGCCGGCCCTGGCAGCAGTGCCCGATGGAAATGCCCAGGGTTTCTGCACCATGTGCCAGGCACAGCTGGTGTTGGCCAGACGGCCCGGCTGGATCTGTATTAAAGAGACTGAAGAACCCGCCTCTCGCTCTGAGCGAATCCGCGCTGGGGTGTGAATGCTCTGTGAGCATTCAGTGCAGGGCTGGGCGTGTGAGAGCCGAGTGGAGCCGTTTCCCACCAGGGCAGCCCTGCAGGTCCCCCAGCAGATGGAGCCGGAGCCGTTTGCCCGGGGGTCTCGGTGACTAAACCCAGTGGAGTTAGCAGGCGGCAGCTGATGATGCCTGGAGCCAGAAGGGGCAGGGAGGGGGCTTGGCGGAGGGAGCAGACTCTTATCCACCGTAGCCAGCGCCTGAGGGGCACACGTGAGATGAATTTGGGGGTGCTCAGCACATTCCACCTGGCAAGGCTCAGCTCCAACGGAAGCAGCCCCATATTAACCCCCTCCACACCACAGCCCTTGTGGAGAGCGCGTGGGGCCTGGCCTGGCTCTCCTTGGCCAGCGGTGTAATACCCCCCCGTTGGCCCCCAGCACTGCTTTACCCCCATGGTGCAGGCCAGCAACACGAGGGGAATGGCCGGTGGGGGCTGGGGCCATCAGGCCTGATTCCCCTTTCCTTGGCACCCCGCAGACCCTGATATATTCCTCTGTGGAGCCGGCCCGACTCCTACCGGGGATCAGCCCCATTGGTTCCAAGAGGGGCCGCCTGGCTCCGCGTGAGCCGTGACGACACAGGGCCAGGCCATCCGCTAAGAGGGTTTTTGGATGGACCCAGGCGACCCAGAGTAGTCTCTCTCGCCTGCCCCGTGTGGGAGGCCAGGCACTCTAAAGGCAGGGCCTGGGGGAAGAGGGGGCCCTGTGTGGGGTTGCCGAATGACCCGGTTCCACCTCTCCGGCCCTCGCGCCCGCAGTAACCACCAAGGGTCTCTCTAGGCCCCAATTGCAGGGGAGTTAACACACGCTGGCAGCCATGTCTGAAATCCCCGGCATGGTCCAGAAGCCTTGTGTTTTAATCCCTGGCCAAGGAGGACCCTAGGGTGCTCCAACTGCACCCACCTCCCCTCGTGGAGGGTCTGGGCCGTGGGCTCCATCCCAGCAGCCTGCGCCGTGAGGTGGCTTGATGTGGTTCTAACATGGCTGTTCCCCAAGACCAACCTGGGCTGCGGCAGGCTTGGGCCAGAGCCATCTTTAGTGATTCTGGAGACCTCAGTTCACCCCCCGCTTGGCAGCGTGAGGCCTTTTGGCTTCAGCACATCTGGCCTCTCCGATGGCCTCAGGGAGTTGTCAAGGCCTTTCCAGTCCGTGGCTGAGCTGTCAGTGTGTGAAGAATCCATGCGCTGAGACGACCCGGATGATGGGATGGATTGCACCCTCAGCAAGTTTGCAGATGACACTAAGCTGGGGGGAGAGGTAGATACGCTGGAGGGTAGGGATAGGGTCCAGAGTGACCTAGACAAATTGGAAGCTTGGGCCAAAAGAAATCTGATGAGGTTCAACAAGGACAAGTGCAGAGTCCTGCACTTAGGACGGAAGAATCCCATGCACTGCTACAGACTAGGGACCGAGTGGCTAAGCAGCAGTTCTGCAGAAAAGGACCTGGGGGTTACAGTGGACAAGAAGCTGGATATGAGTCAGCAGTGTGCCTTCGTTGCCAAGAAGGCCAATGGCATATTGGGCTGTGTACCTATTCGGTTCCAGGAAGTGGGCGGGTGGAAGCCTAAGGGGAGGATCTACAGGATCTGAAACCCAACTGATTTTGGGGGACAACTAATAAAATAACAGGGACAGGAGTGTGGTCACATGGTCATATTGGGCTGTGTAGTGGGGTGGCTACCCTGCTCCTAAAATAGAAGGGGTTAAAAGCAGCCCTGGAGAGGGCTGTGTCTGGGGATGGCTGATTGGGGAAGCAGTTGCAGCTCGGCCATGCCCCAGTCAGGCCCCAGCCGGCCTGTATAAAAAGGCTTGGAGCTAAGAGCTCAGCAGTCTCTCTCTGTGTTCAGGGAGAGAAGGGCCTGGCTGTAGGGAGCTTAACCAAGTGCCCAGAGTGGAGCAGGGCTGGGGAAAGGCCAAGGGAGCTGGGGAGTTCCGGCCTAGGAAAGCCCCAGGCTGCAGGTCTAGGGTGAGGCCAAAGGGGCACTTGGGTTACAGGAGGCAGCAGGTGTGAACCCCTTTGCCGGTGATGAGTGGCTGATACACTGCAGTCTGCCCCAGCGCGTGGGGCTAGATGGTGACTGGCAGTAGCCCAGACTGAGGCAAGGTGGGGTTAGTGGGTGGGGGTTCCCCTGGGTGGGGAGACCCAGAACCTGAGAGTGGGGGTACTGCCAGGGGGGCAGCACCTCAGAGAAAGGGGCACCAGGGTCTGGGAGGGACACTGGGGCCCAGCAGTAGTGGATCACTGGCCAACAGAGGGTGCTCCAGAGGGCTGGTAAGCTAATTCCCATGGATGACCAGCAGGAGGTGCCGCGGGGGTGAGTCCTGCTCGCTTACAGGCTGCATTAGTAGGAGCGTTGCCAGCAGATCGAGGGAAGTGATTATTCCCCTCTGTTCAGCACTGGTGAGGCTGCATCTGGAGTATTGTGTCCAGTTTTGGGCCCCACACTACAGAAGGGATGTGGACAAATTGGAGAGAGTCCAGTGGAGGGCAACAAAAATGATTAGGGGGCTGGAGCACATGACTTATGAGGAGAGGCTGAGGGAACTGGGATTGTTTAGTCTCCAGAAGAGAAGAATGAGGGGGGATTTGCTAGCAGCCTTCAACTACCTGAAGGGGGATTCCAAAGAGGATGGAGCTCGGCTGTTCTCAGTGGTGACAGACGACAGAACAAGGAGCAATGGTCTCAAGTTGCAGTGCGGGAGGTCCAGGTTGGATATTAGGAAACACTATTTCACTAGGAAGGTGGTGAAGCACTGGAATGCGTTACCTAGGGAGGTGGTGGCGTCTCCTCCCTTGGAGGTTTTTAAGGCCCGGCTTGACAAAGCCCTGGCTGGGATGATTTAGTGGGTGTTGTTCCTGCTTTGAGCAGGGGGTTGAACTAGATACCTCCTGAGGTCCCTTCCAACCCTGATATTCTATGACCCACATATTTCCCCCCACAACCCTGCAGAGCCAGGGCGAAAACCATGCTCCGTCAGCTCCAAACCCGGAGGCATCTACCGCATGAGCTAGTGGAGAGCCCTGTGTTGTCTGTGTGTCGTCCCCCCCCGTCCCCCTGTGCAGTCTCTCACCTGCCTGTTCTGTTTCCCCGGCAGCGAGAGGATGGAGAACAAGGCCATGTACCTGCACACCTTCAGCGAGCGGGAGAATGGCTCCATCTTTGAGGAGTCATTTGATGGAAGGAACCTGTCCAAACTGAACCTCTGCGAGGATGGTAAGTGCCGGGAGAGCCTCCCTGAGCAAGGCTCTGCAGGAACTCTCTGCCCATGGAAAAATGGACACCACTCCCACGCCCTGGGGGCATGAGCTCCAACAAGAGATGGTGTTAATCCTCACAGCTGCTTTGGGGTGAGGGGGAGCTCCAGATGCAATGGAACCACTCGGCCCTTTCGCTCAGTGGCCATGTGCACGGAAAGGTAGCAGAGAACTCGCCGTGAAAGCTGTTCTCTGCATCTCAAATTTTTAAGCAGATGGACCAAGGCCTGGATGGGCCCCTGAGCACCGAACTTGCCCTCCCCCCCACTAGAGAGATGAGGCAGCTGGGCAGGGCAGCTCGGGGGACGCTTGCACGGTTACCGTGTTGTACCTGAGCTGGGGATTTCAGTCCCTAGAACTGTCAGGCCAGCACTACGCACTGAAATCCACCAACACAAATAATGCAACAGTTTCCGGGGCGACCATCGCTACGTTAACTCTAGGGATTGCGTTTAGGGGTGCAAGCGGGCAAGGGTGCTGGTGAGAACATGAACCCCAGGCCAGATGAAGCGTGGATGTTGGCTGGATGTCAAAAGCCCCAGAGTCCTACCCATATATCCATTGCCTCTGTTTCTGGTTGGATTGAATCGTAAAAATCCCAGACAAGACAAAGCTCCTAGCATGTGCCTCAAGGGGCTTTCGGGTCCCCTGCCCTCAGGAGGTTTCTTCCACTGGGTCCAAAGAGCAGAGGTTTGTAGGGACCTGTTCAAACCAGATAATCATAGAACCATAGAAATGACAGGCTGAAAGGGACCTCGAGAGGTCATCAAGTCCCGGCCTCTGTGCTGAAGCAGGGCCAAATAAACCCGGACCAGCCCTGACAGGTGTTTGTCCAACCTGCTCTTAAAAATCCCCCATGACAGGGATTCCACAACCTCTCTTGGAAGCCTGTTCCAGAGCTTCACTCCCCTCAGAGTTAGAGCGTTTTCCCTAGTATCTAAATCTCCCTTGCTGCAGACAAAGCCCATTCCTTCTTGCCCTACCTTCAGTGGCCAAGGAGAATAATTGATCCCCACCCTCTCTATAACAGCCCAGAACATAAGTGAAGACGGTTATCGGGTCTTCTTTTCTCAAGACTGCACATGCCCAGTTTTTTTTAACCTTTTCCTCTAAGATCAGGTTTTCTAAACCTTTATCCTTTTAGTTGCCCTCCTGTGGACTCTCTCCAATTTGTCCACTTCTTCCTTGAAGTGCGTTGCCCAGAACAGGACACAGTCCTGCAGCTGAGGCCTCCCCAGTGCCAAGAAGAGTGGGATGATTACCTCCCCTATCTTCCATATGACACTCCTGCCAATACACCCCAAAAGGATATTCGCCTTTTTCGCAACTACACCACAATGTTGCCTCATGTTCATATTGTGATTCACTGTAACCCCCAGACCCTTTGCAGCAGTACAATCCCCTAGCCAGTTATTCCCCAGTTTGTAGTGGTGCATTTGATTTTTTTTTTTTTTTTTTTTTTTCCCCTTCCTAAGTGACATATTTTGCACTTGTCCTTGTTGAATTGCCTCTTGTTGATTCCAGACCCATTTTCCGATTTCTCAAGGTTTTTTTGAAGTCTAACCCTGTCCTCCAAAGCACTTCCCCGCTTGGTGTCATCCACAGATTTTATAAGCGTACTCTCCACTCCATTATCCACGTCAGTAATGAAAATATTGAATAGCGCCCGACCCAGGGAATACATAGTTATGGGAGACTGCTCCCCGAGGGGCTGACAAGTCCCTCTTGGACACCCGGCGTCAGGCCAGGCAGTGTCCGGACGTCCTGCAGCCCAAGCGGGGCCTTGGCCAGACATGTGAACCCTGGGTCCAGGCTCCATTCCGGCTAGCTGCTGCTCTTGGGAACAGGCTGCATTGATTGACCTCACCAGGGCGTGGACTCCCTGCGGGCCAGCCTCAGGGACCACGTCTTAGGGCTTGGGGTGGGGGATGCTCTCGGGCTTTGGGTTTGGATTCAGCTTTGGATATTCCAGCATGCCCTGGTAGAGTGGGGCCAGCTGGAGCACGGACGCGGCTGCCAAGAGAGGGTGGGGCGGAAGGGGTGTGGGGCTGGGACTCGCCTCTCCATCCGGCAGCGTTGCCAAATGGGCGTGGAGAGTCCCACTGCTGGAAGGGGAACTCCGGGCCAGCCCTTCAGCTGCAGAGCTTGGGTCTGTGTGCTCATGGCCAGGCCTGGCTGCGGCTCCAGCCCTTTGGCCCAGACCTTGCTCGAGCACACGGCCATTGCCTGCCGCTGCGTGATGAGTTAGTCGCTGACTGCGTCAGTGCACACGCGGGACACGCACGGCACCAGAGAGCGGGTTGCACGTGCAACTGTCTGTCTGGCGTTTCCTAACTTCCGAGTGCTCGACTTTGCAGCCTAAAGATCATTCTTTGAATGTAGGTTTTTGTATGTGATTATTAATAATAATAATAATGTGTCAAAATGGCAGCTGCTTAATCAGCAGATCTTTTCCCGTGAGAGTCTTGCCGAGCCACCATAGTACACCTCCAGCGAGCTGGAGTCTGTCCCTTCTTGGGCATCAATTGCCTCCTAAATTACAATCCAGAACACTTGGGGGAGGGATAGCTCAGTGGTTTGAGCATTGGCCTGCTAAACCCAGAGTTGTGAGTTCAGTCCTTGAGGGGGCCACTTAGGGATCTGGGGCAAAAATCAGTACTTGGTCCTGCTAGTGAAGGCAGGGGGCTGGACTCGATGACCTTTCAGGGTCCCTTTCAGCTTTATGAGGTAGGTGCAATCCCATGAACAGCAGAGCAGGTTGCTCAGGTGCAACCAACAGCATCTTGGCCCTGCAAAATGTTTATTACTGGGGATAATGCATGGGAAGGGAAGGACCCAGCTTGACTCTCAGATCCCAGGTGAATCTGCAGAGCTGGAAAACCATCACCGATAAGAGCTAGGTATTATTATTTTAACTGGCATGCTGGTCGGATCTGATCCGGAGTCAATGAGCGAAAATGAGCACAAGTTAGAGATTTTAAATGCTAGTTGGTGGAGGAGACTTGTTACTAGGCCATGGGGTCTTTCACCCTGACAAATCCAGCCCAGGTGAGACGTGACCCAAAGCTGTTATTCACAACAAACTGGACTCGGTCAGGAAAGAGTTATGGTTGAGTGTGTGTTTCCGTGGAGACCAACTAACGGCCGAAAATAATATTGCATTGTTTGAAACAAAATTTCTACAGCCCAACCTTAGCAAGTCTGGAAATGGCCAGTGAAAGGATCCAGCCGGTTCCCCACTGCCATATAATTCTCCATTACTGACTCCCACCCCACCCAGCCTTCCCACCCCACCCAGCCTGAACTCTGGAAGGGAGACAGGAAACCCAGCTTACAATGGGACAGCGAGTTTCAGCCTTGAATGATGGGCCTTTGTGACATGAGTTTGTGTGTGTGTGTGGGGCGGGGGTGTGTTTCCATCCTTATCTCAGTGGACAAGCATCCGTCTGGGGGAAAAGCCCCACATCTGTGACTGTCACGAATTGGTGGCAGTCTCAGTGGAGATGCCAAGAACTGAATGGGGCATAGAGAGTCAACATCCTCACTTTGCCATTTAAACCACCAACCCCCCCCCCCCCCCACCACCGGTGTGTGGTAAAGCTGGGATTCTAGTTGGCTCTGACTGGATACTGATGGATGGGCTGGGGGCTGATAGATCGACCTCTGACTTCTGTGGTAGCTGAGGGAAAGGTGGTTGGCAGTCTTGGAGGACAGGGCAGGACTGGTGGCTTTGCTGCAGGGGGCTCCATTTTTAAGCCTTCGTAGGGGGATGGAGTTATGGGACTGGCTCCACCTCTTAGCTCTCCCAAGACCCACCTCCAGCTAGGGAGAGTTTATAAAAGCCTCCTTGAGTGGTGGCTGCCATGGAAGCACATTAAGATTATGTTTCTTGCAGCGGGCGGCTCTGACGCTTTCACAGCTCTAGACTAGGCGAGCTGGGTGTGCGTTCAGAGAGACCCCTGGGCTGTCCCGGTGCATGACTCATAAAAGCATAAGAACGGCCATATTGGGTCAGACCAAGGGTCCATCTAGCCCAGTGTCCTGTCTTCTGACAGCGGCCAGTGCCAGGTGCTTCAGAGGGAATGAACAGAAGGAGGTAATTATCCAGTGATCCCAGTCGTCCAGTCCCAGCGTCTGGCAGTCGGAGGCTAGGGACACTCAGATGATGGGGTTGCCTCTCTGCCCATCCTAGCAAATAGCCGTTGATGGACCTATCCTCCATGAACTTATCTAGTTCTTTTTTTAACCCTGTTATAGTTTTGGCCTTCACTAGATTCTCTCCAGCAAGGAGTTCCACAGGTTGACTGTGCGTTGTGTGAAGAAATACTTCCTTTTGTTTGTTTTAACCTATTTCCTATTAATTTCATTGGGTGACCCCTAGTTTTTGTGTTATGTGAAGAAGTAACTAACATTTCCTTATTCACTTTCTCCAGACCAGTCAAGATTTTGGAGACCTCTATCATATCCCCCTTAGTGGTCTCTTTTACAAGCTGAAAAGTCTGTCTTTTTAACCTCTCCTCATACAGAAGCTGCTCCATACCCCTAATCATTTTTCTTGCCCTTTTCTGAATCTTTTCCAAGTCCACTATATCTTTTTTGAGATGGGGTGACCACATCTGCACGCAGCATTCAAGATGTGGGCGTACCATGGATTTATATAGAGGCAACATGATATTTTCTGTCTTTTTATCTATCCCTTTCTTAATGATTCCCAACGTTCTGTTTGCTTTTTTGACTGCCGCTGCACATTGAGTGGATTTTTTCAGAGAACTATCCACAGTGACTCCAAGATCTCTCTCTTGAGTGGTAACAGCTTATTTAGACCCCATCACTTTATACGTATAGCTGGGATTATGTTTTCCAATGTTCATTACTTTGCATTTATCAACATTGAATTTCATCTGCCATTTTGTTGCCCTGTTGCACAGTTTATAGTAAGATCCCTTTGCAACTCTTCGCAGTCTGCTTTGGACTTAATTAGCTTGAGTTGTTTTGTAGCATCTGCAAATTTTGCAACCTCACTGTTTACCCCTTTTTCCAGATCATTGATGAATAGGTTGAATAGGACTGGTCCCAGTACAGACCCCTGGGGGACACCACTATTTACCTCTCTCCATTCTGAAAACTGAACATTTATTCCTACCCTTTGTTTCCTGTCTTTTAACCAGTTTCCGATCTATGAGAGGACCTTCCCTCTTAGCCCGTGACAGCTTACTTTGCTTAAGAGCCTTTGGTGAGAGACCTTGTCAAAGGCTTTCTGAAAGGTCCCCTTTTGCATTGGGGCAGTGTGTGTTTGCGTGTGTGTGTGTGTGTGTGCTGGGTGGAAACACACACGGCTGAGCAGTTCTATCAGCCTCTCTACCAGGGACAGCTTAAGCATTAGGCACCCCGAAGCAGAGGCTCCTTTTTAAATGTCAGCACCACTTGTCACATTGCATGTTAGTGGCAGATCTGAGCCCAGACACGCAGCTCCCTGTGCCAGGCTCTAACCATTAGGCCATGCATTGCTCCCGGAGCTTCTCATGAATCTGTTGTCTCCAGACAATAGACACCATCACCATGATATTCCTCGCACACAAGGGGAGCTGGGAGTAGAGTTCTCATCCTTCTGTGACTGGCACTCAGGCCCTTGGCAGTAGTAGGTCTTGTATCCTGGGTTTGGCTCAGCCACCAGAGGGCACCCTCACTCATGCACACACAAGAGTGGTGAAGGCGGAACGCAGCAAACAGCTCTGCAGGGTGTAGAATTCACTGCATCGCGAGCCGGCTGTCTTCCTACAGAGCGTTTCTGGCCTAATAGCCCTGCCTGCCAGCAACACGTACTCCAGTGTCTGCCCCAGCACACCCAGTGCAATCCCCCCCAGGTCCCAATCAACCTGGCCAGCCTGGAGACTGTTTCTTCTGGCAGTGCTATGATCACTGCATCTCTGCCAGCCTTGGCACCACGCGCGGCTCTGCTCAGGCCAGTGCTGGTCTCCCAGGAGCTCCCCGGGGAGTTATTGTAGCCAGCCATACATTTAGCCCCAGGTGCATGGAATTGGGTTGCACATTGATCGCCAACAGCTCTGCATTCCACAGGCTAGGTGGCTGGGATCCACTGGCACTTTATCAACCCGTCGCAAGGCCTGTGTGGTCTGGGGTGAGTGCACCGATCTGGGAGGCAGAGCTATTACCACAGGCTTGCATGGAAAAGTTGTAGCTACCACGAGGTGGCAACATCCAGCAGACGCTGCCTGGGTAACGTGTGGGGTGTTCCAGGGGGCAGGATTGGAAGGTCCTGCTTTTTACTGATTGCAGAGGTACGTCCTGTCCAGTGCTCCAAGAGTCCCATTGGTTGGGCTACATTGCATTGGAACATGGGGCTTTGGGGTGACCTCGAATGGACAGAAAACTCCAGTCTGCCTGAGAGGGTTTGTTTGAATGTTTGTACTGAGCCGATAGCTTAATTTTCGTTTGGCTGTTACAACAGGAGATCTGATGCCAGTGTGTCGCGGTGTAGTGATCTTCCCCTCCCCCTCTCTGTTAGAAACACCAAAAAATGGTGGTGATTTCTGGTTTGACTCGTGGAATTTCCCTTCCTTCATTCCCCCTTCCTCATTGATATGCAAAAATTTGACCAAACCCTCAGATCATCCCGCATTCCTTTGACCTGCCTTCTCTAACATAAACCTAGAGCAACATGTATCTGTCTGCCTGGGAGTAAAATCCAAAGCAAGACTCTCTCCTGCACATGCTTCTCCCCCCGGGGAGAGGAGGAGAGAACAAACATGGGCCAGATGTTCGTCGTCTTCTTCTTTCTGTCGGGCAACCTTAGAAAAGCATCAGGCTGGGATTATAATTGAATCTAGCGATTCCAAAAACCCCTCCTCCCCCCAAGGGGGTTGTGTCGATGAGTTTCCATTTGTGGTGGAGAGATCCGCGCCTTCCACGCGTTGTCCGACCACGGTTGAGTGCAGTCCACTGCCTGTGGGCAAGGCAGAATCCTGGGGCTTCTTTCGTCGGCGCTTCAGTCGGGTTTGGGACATGACAAGCGGCCCCCGAGTCGAGCCAGCGAGTGCTGGCGTCCTTGCCATTGGCCTGTAGCACTGATGTTAGTTACTTTCCTTAATGCGGGACTGGAAGGCGCTCAGATACCAAGGTGGTGAGTGTGGGATAAGTACCTACATAGGGCAGAATAATACCAATATTAACTCTTTATAGAGCATGTTTCCTGGATAGATTTCCAGGCTCTCTACACAGGAGAACAGTGGCTGTTATCCACACGGTACACGCAGGGGAAATTAAGGTGCACAGAGGGGAAGGCCTGCAGCCTGGGGGGTTTCTAGGCCGGCGCTCCTCTGGCCTTCCCCCAGCCCTGCCCACAGTACCTTTTTCTGGCCTTTAACAAGGCCTACAGCCTGGGGGGTTTCTAGGCCAAAGCTCCCCAACTCCTCTGGCCTTCCCCCAGCCCTGCTCCAGTCTTGGTACCCTCTCAGCTTCCAGGCCCTTCTCTCTTTACCGCTAGAGAGAGACTCTATCTCTGGCTTCTGGCCCCAGCTCTCTTATAAGGGCCAGCTGGGCCCTCGTTAAGCCAGCCTCGGCCTGACTGGGGGGTGGCCACCAGCTGAGGCCGCTTTCCCCAAACAGCCCCGCTTTTCCTTCCCTGCCACAGCCCTCTCCCCAGGCTGTTTTAAGCCTTTTAAGGCAGGAGCAGGTGACCACCCCACTACAAGGTCAGTAAACAGAACCCAGGTGTCCTGACTCACAGCCCAGTGCTCTGTCCTATAGACCAGGCTGCCTTATGTCTGTGCTTTCTTCTGTAACGTATTTCAAACGGAAGTGAGACCGGAGTGGTTCCTAGAGGGGACTGGCTCCTTCGCGGCGGTGGTGTGGCGGCTGTAGGCGTCTATCGCAACAGTTTGAGTTAGCCTTGGCTGCTGGCAGGCAAACCTAGTAAAGGAGGCAGAGGGATTTGGGATGGATGCCAGCCATCCACCTGAGGGCATTTCCTAATGGACGCGCTGCCACCACCCAGGGTGGTCCGGCTTGTAAAGCTGAGCTGTTTGGGAGACACGCACCTGCACCTGAATCTGTACAATATTTCTGCAGCTAGAAAGGCAGATGGGCCAAATTCTGCACTCCTGGGCCTAGCAAAGCTCCCATAGACTTCATGGCTCAGGTCCTGTAGCTCCTCCGCGCTTGCCCGGCTCAGCCCAGGTCCCAGGAGGAGGAGGGACAGCTGGAGAGGAAGGCTGGTCTAGTGGGTAAGACATTCAGAAGCTCTGAGCTGTATTCCTAGCTGTGCCTCAAACTCCTGCAAGATCACTGCGCTGTAGGAGTAGGACTGAGCCCTCTGGTCTCTATAAATTACTTCTGGTGGATACTTCTCCACCTCCGAGGGGGGTTGTGAGACTACCGCCACGAATCCTAGGGAGCTGCTTTGACAGCATGAGGATGGATGTTATGTGGGGCACTGCCCAGACACAAGGGCAAAGCTTCTGCCCCACCGCGACCGCAAGCAGAGATGTCACACTGAGCTGGGGGGGCCGCTGGGTGCCAAACAGGGCTGTGGCATTAATACTCTTTGGAGCTCGAGTCTGCCTGCCGGGTTTTGTTGAAGGTTGCATTGTATCTGTCGAAGCCAAGTACTGTTGACCTGAATATAGCCAGCTAGTGGGCTAGCCCCAGGGGCTCCACATTCTGAGTCCTTCTGCAGCACTGGACATGCCAGGGCCCTGTGAAGGAGTGTGCCACCCCTTAAGGGGCTGGCTGGGTGTAATCCAGGAGGCTCTGAGGCTGGGTTGTTGGAACGGGGCGCTGCGCTGAGGTGGGAGCAGGTCTGGCTGCAAGGCCTAGGGAAGGGCTGTGAAGTCACTGAGCCTACAGGAGGCGATGCGCTCGCTCCTGGATTCTACCCTGCCCAGACTCAGAGACTTCGCATGAGTTTGGGACCCCAGAGGACGCTGAGACGAGGGCTTTATGGGCGGTCTGTTGTGATTTCTCCTTCCCTGAGACCTGCTTCCAGGCGACCGACGGGTTTGGATTAATTTGTTCCGGCTTCCCCCGTCTCAGATCCTTTATAGGGAACATTTTGACTCCCCAACTGGGTGAAAGTAAGGGTGGGGATCACCTGCAGTTCCACACCTGGACACCAGGGGGTGTGCAGGACCGTGCACACCTTTACAGTCTCCAAGGTCTTTACAAACACAAACTAAACCTCGCACACACACCCTTCGCCATATTTCTTTTCAGTTTTATTGCTAAAGTTGAAGGGTATGTCTACACTGCAATTACAAGCCCATGCTTGGCCTGTACCAGCTGACTCGGGCTCGGGCTAAAGGGTGTTTAATTGACATTCGCGATGGAGTCCGAGCTCCAGGACCCTGCAAGGTGGGTGGATCCCAGAGCCGGAACATTTATGCTGTAGTTCAACAGCCCCTTAGCCCGAGACCCATGAGACCAGTCAGACACCTGCGGCTGGCCCGTGCCAGCTAACTGCAGTGTTTGTGACTGGCCTGGGCTCACGTAGCGAGTTGGTGGCCCAGCTGAGGATACGACCAAGGTGTTGTGCCTGCCTCTTACTCTGACCATCAGACCCAGCCCCCATCCTCCCCCACTTCAGCGTATTCCTTCTTCACCTGTTCTCAGATGTGAGTTATTTATAACAAATTAATTCATGGGGGGCTTCCTCCTTCGACCTTCGGGAGTCCCCTTGGGCCATGAGATGGTACCCTAATGAGCATCTTGGTGGTTTGAACTGTCGAAATGTCTAAAAATACTGTAACAAATGTGTGGCCCTGTCCGCCATCCTAGCTGGCCCTAGGTGCTCAGAACGTCACAGCAGTAGGAGGGATGGAATTTGGCTCCCAAAATGGAGCCCTTGGAGTTAATGGTGCCTCTCCGTTAGTTGTTTGCTGTATAAGGCTTATGACACATTTGAGCTGTTCTGATGCCGTCCTGCCGTGGGCGGTGGCACTAAGACCTACACACCAACCTGCTCGTTACAAAGTGAACCCTGGAAAATGGGATAGCAGCAGCTCTGGGCAAGGCACAGCGAGGGGGCCGGAGCTGGCTGATCAGGGTGCCCCACTGGGCTGGCTACATTGTAAAATCCTTTGTGGGGGGAAAGAGGGGGAGGGAGAAATATTTGCTTTTCCCCTTGGTTACCGATGAGAGCAAACCCTAAGCCCTGGGCTCCTTTTTGGAAGGTTGTGAAAGCGAGAAGGGAGTGGGTGGTTTCGAGGGCTGAGGCCAGCTCCTCGTGCGCCCTCTGAGGACCTGATCTAAGTGTTAATGTCAGAAAAATATTGCAGCTCTCCTCGTTCTGAACCCCCCAGCTCCATCTGTTTGGCCAGTGACAGAATGCCCTGGCCAGCAAATGGGAACCGCATGCTGCTAATGAATTGCAGATTGACTTCCGCAGGAGAGCTGGGGATGCTGCATTTCACAGCTTAATCCCTGCTCAGCATCGCCTCTTAAAACAACGTTTCCTCGAGGGATCCGGCCCCGCCCGCGGTCAGGGAGTGACCTCAGCGTTTTATCATTTCATACGCCGGCTGCAGCCCCTCGCAGCTCTACACCCAGCGTAACCCTTTGGAGGCTGCAGTCGTTTGCATGAGGATCCAAATTGCACGCAGGCTCTGGGGCGGTTGAGGCTGGCGTATCGCTAGCAGCTCCTCCTCCGCACACTCTGTCAAGCCTGGGTTTCAGTGGGTGGTGAGCACCTGCCGTTCCGCTGCGAAGTCAATGGGAGCTGTGGATACGCCTTGCCACTGCAAATCAGAATCTCACTGCCGGACGGAATCAGCACCACCCAGTAAATAGTGAGGCCAACTGACCGCCAGGGTGCCTGGGTTCTCTTCCCGTCCCTCGCTGTACGGTGCTGCACGGGGCACTCGGATCATTTCACACATGGGGACACAGAGGCTCCCGGAGTTTATGGGCCAGGCTCCCCTCCGTGGCCTCTGATGCTGGGTCCCTCGCCAGAGACGCCTTGGTCTTGCTTGCCGGACGTGCTGACCATCAGCCGCTCCAGCGGACTTGATTTGAAGTTGTGGGTGCTCTGCGGCTCTAAAAAGCGGGGCCAAAATGTCTCGAAAGGGGCACCCCCCAAGAACAGGAGGGACCCAGAGTTAGAGGCCACCTTTGGAAAATAGGAGTCTTGAGCTCTTGTGCCTCAGTTTCCCCCGCTGTATAATGGGAATAACGTTACTTAATCTACCTTCGTGAAATGCTTTCAGATGAGGTGCCGAATGCTGTTCCACAGCAGTGCTCAGTACTGTATTGTTGTTAAACCCTCTGTGACCGCCTGGGAGGCTATGTGTGACGTTGTGCAGTCTATATGGTTTTATAAAAATATAAGTGAATATAATGTAACTGGGATATGCTTCATGCAAAAAGTTTCTTGTAAGGTATCATTACAAAGCTCATAATCTACTGAGTGTGATCATCCTATTTGTAGAAATGTACCACTCTTGTATCTAAAACTAGAAATATAAAACATAACTCTGAGGGCCTATTGTAATTATGTAAAGTGTGGGCCATTAAGGATGGTTTGGAATCTTGATGACTCCCATTGTCTGCAGATGGCTGTATTTACCTGTGAGTCTTCCTGTATATGTGTGTGCTGGCAAGTGGGCAATGAAGTCGTGCAGTGACATGTGATCATGTCACCTGAACTGGAATCCATCTGTAACCTGGTGCTTTTCCAGTGAGGGGGGTGGGGGGTGGAAACCCAGAGGGACAAAGGGTTCCCACCTTATGCAAAAGATATATAAAGGGGTGGAAGAGAACAGAGGCCTTGGCTACACTCTTGGATTCACAGTGCTGTCACGGCAGCGCTGTGAAGCACGAGTGTAGTCGCGCCACCAGCGCTGCGAGAGAGCTCTTCATGAGCTCTCGCAGCGCTGCAAGTACTCCACCTCTCCGAGGGGAATAGGTTGCAGTGCTGCAAGCGAGCGTGCAGTGCTGCAGGCGCTGATTACACTGGTGCTTTACAGCGCTGCGCTCGGGGGGGTGTTTTTTCACACCCCTGAGTGCAGCAAGTGCAACGCTGTGAATTGCCAGTGTAGCCAAGGCCAGAGAGGGGAGAGGAGCCCTCATGAAGAATCCCCTAGCTACCACCTGAGCTGCCACAAGAGCTGTACCAGGGGAAAGAATTGTGCCAGGCCTGGAAGGTGTCCAGTCTGAGAAAAAAAACTTACTGAAGCATCTCTGAGGGTGAGATTATCTGTATTCAGTTTGATTAGACATAGATTTGCACATTTTATTTTATTTTGCTTGGTGACTTACTTTGTTCTGTCTGTTACTACTTGGAACCAATTAAATCCTATTTTCTGTATTTAATAAAATCACTTTTTATTTAGTAATTTACGCAGAGTATGTATTAATACCTGGGGGAGCAAACAACTGTGCATATCTCTCTATCAGTGTTCTAGAGGGCGAACAATTTATGAGTTTGCCCTGCATAAGCCTTATGCAGGGTAAAATGGATTTATCTGGGTTTAGACCCCATTGGGAGTTGGGCATCTGAGTGCTAAAGACAAGCACACTTCTGTGAGCTGTTTTCGGGTAAACTTGCAGCTCTGGGACAAGTGATTCAGACCCTGGGTCTGTGTTGGAGCAGACGGGAGTGTCTGGCTCAGCAAGACAGGCTGCTGGAGTCCTGAGCTGGCAGGGAAAACAGGAGCAGGGGTAGTCTTGGTATATTAGGTGGCAGCTCCCAAGAGGGTTTCTGTGATCCAACCCATCACAGTATGTCTGCACAGCAATGCAATACCTGCGGCTGGCCCGTGCTAGCTGACTCAGGCTCACCCGGCTGATTCACTGCAGTGTAGACTTCCGGGCTCAGGCTGGAGCCCAGGTTCTAGGACCCTGTGAGGTGGGAGGCCCCAGAGCTTGGGCTAGGTCTACACTGCAGTGAAACAACTGGACAGCCTGAGCCCTGGGAGCCCGAGTCAGCTGGCACAGGCCAGCTGCACGTTTTTCTTGGCAGTATAGACATAGCCAGAGTTGGAAGTCTGGCAAAGCTAGAAAGGAGATTTAATTTTAAAAGAGGGTCTGCTGCATCAAAATTCCACTGGAACTGAGACATGGAAGACCTCAAGCAATTGAGAATAAGCTCTGTCAGCAGTCTCTGGTTCAAATCTGGCCCAAGTAGGTGCTAGCAACCAGCAATAGTTAATATCTGATGGCATACTTGGTAGCCATCATTAACTGGGCTAGAAGGGAGTCATGGTCTGTCTTCTAATAGGCACAGGGTCAATGTTGGGCCAAAAACTGACCTTAATGCAATGTTAAGGATGGGGAAATACAGAATTAACCTTAACTCTGCCCCTTTGTGATTCTGCTTTAGGATATGCTCTCATTTTATTTCAGCATAAATTATTTGTCAATGAATACAATAAAGGATTGGAAAAACAGGCCTTCAAGTGAGAGACTCAACAAGCTTGATCTGTTTCTCTTACCAGAGAGACGGTTAAGGGGTGACTCGATCCCAGTCTGTAAGTACCTACCTGGGGAACAAATATTTAATAATGGGCTCTTCAGTCTAGCAGAGACAGGTCTCACACGATGCAATGGGAGGAAGTTGAAGCCAGACACGTTCAGACTGGAAATAAGGTGTCCCCTCTTAACAGAGTAATTACCCATTGGAGCAGTTTCCCAAGACTTGTGGTGGATTCTCCATCACTGGCCATTTTAAAATCAAGACTGGCTATTTTGCTAATAAGAGCCGTTCTAGTGCAAACGGGGATTAATTCAGGGCAGTTCTCTGACCTGTGTTATACCGGAGGTCAGACTAGATGGTACCTTCTTGCCTGGAATCTGAATCCCAGGGGGTGGGGATAAGATGGATGTATCTCCACCCTTGGAACACATATGAAGGAATTGGACACTCATTTCTGCTTCTTCCCATCTCTTTTAGGAGATTACATCTGGCTAAGATATAATATCAAACTGGCTGGAGCCCTTTATGCAGCCTAGCCTCTGTTTGCCAGAAGTTGGGAATGGGCCACGGGGGATGGATCACTTGATGATTCCCTGTTCTGTTCATTCCCTCTGGGGCACCTGGCATTGGCCACTGTCGGAAGACCGGATACTGGGCTAGCTGGACCTTTGGTCTAACCCAGTACGGCCGTTCTTATGTAAAAACAATCTATTATGGAGCTATAAGTGGAGAGACATCGGTAGTGACTCCACAGTTAGGGTTGTGCTGTGATTTCCATTCTGGCAGGACTAAAATATATCAAGGGCTCTTATTATCTGGTCAGCTCGGGCATGGAAGGTGGCAGCTCCTAAAGTCAACAGCAGTGCTCTGACAGGGGCCTGGGGAGACCACATCCCAGCGAAACCGCAAGGCAAATTAGGGAGGCGGCAGGCCATGATTCAGCTGGGAATTTGGCCAAGACCTTAGGCTTAAAGCCCGTGTGAGCTTGTCAGCTGCAGCTGGTCAGGGTCAGACGACCAGCACTCAGATTTAATATAAAAAACAAATACCAGAGGCAGGATGGGGCAGTGGGTGATACACTAGACTGGAACCCAGGAGATCTATTCTTGACTCCGTGGCTGGGGAAGACATTTCATCTCTCTCTCTCTCTCTCCCTCCATCCTCCACCTGTTTCCTTCTTCCCACCCTCTGCCAGCCTTGCCTGTTTATAATGTAATCTCTTCAGGACCGGACTGTCTCTTCAGAGCGCCCAGCACAACTATTAGCGGTAAATATGCCCACTGGCCCGTGATGGGACATTAGATAGGGTGGGATCTGAGTTACTACAGAGAATTCTTTCCTGGGTGTCTGGCTGGTGAGTCTTGCCCACATGCTCAGGGTTTAGCTGATCACTGTATTTGGGGTCGGGAAGGATTTTTCCTCTAGGGCAGATTGGCAGAGGCCCTGGGGGGTTTTCGCCTTCCTCTGCAGCGTGGGGCATGGGTCACTTGCTGGAGGATTCTCTGGACCTTGAAGTCTTTAAACCACAAGTTGAGGACTTCAGTAGCTCAGACACAGGTCAGGGGTTTGTTACAGGAGTGTGTGGGTGAGATTCTGCGGCCTCCGTTGTGCAGGAGGTCAGACTAGAAGATCATAATGGTCCCTTCTGACCTTAAAGTCTATGAGTTGCTAGGTGCTACTGTAATAACCCAACACTTCTTTGAAGTTCGACTGACTTGTCAGGTGTTGCCTTTTTCTTAGTCTTCCTTTGCGTTTTTACTGGCTGGATTTGGCAGGGACTCAGAGAGGAAATACCACGATCACTTGGGGATGCAGAGACTCTGTTAGCACAGCTGGCAGGGGCCTGGCTGTTCAGTGCACGAAGACCCGGCTGTGACATCCCAAACGTGAAATGCAACGTAACCAACCCTGTAAAGCCTTGTCTGTGCATTCGCCATGGCTGGAACCAGGCAGTGCTGGGAAATCTTGTAAGATTTGCAGCTCTGTTTCCAGAGCAAACTACTTGAGATAAGAAGCATCCTAGCTTTCAGCGGCTTGTCCATCTCTGGAGTCATCTGAGGTCACCCAGCCACTAGTTACACCTGCTTTGCACACTTATCGAAGCCCGAGTGCTCACGCTGTCTGTACGGAGCTGTTTGCTAGAGGCACAATGAATCTGGTTTGCAGGGAGCTGCTCCACGCTTTTCTGGATGATTCTGGTTCAGATGGGGTCCGAGCTGCACATGTGGGTTGGGATTTCACACACCCCAATGTACGGGGGGCTGCTCGGAGCAGGGCTGTTAGTTTCAAACATCAGAGAGATAATAGCTCTGAATGTGAACTCACCTGCAAACCCACCATGCTTGCCACCAGTGAGTTTTCCATCTGAGCCCATGACCTGGCCCAGATGCCTGTAGAATTCAGTTTGAGTTTCAAATTCAGACAGAGCCTGGAGCCAGGTGAGTCCTGTCTGCTTACGGGCTTCATTGCAAATGTTAATTTTTCTACCCAGCTCTGCTGATACCTTGTGGGAACCCCTCCGAAAAAAACCCCACTGGGCCAAATTCAACCCTGGTGTAAGGGGGCACAGCTGTGGAGTCGAGGGCGTTCCACCAGGGCTGTGGTTGTCTGATTTTATTGAAATAATGGCGCCTGATCCTCAGGGGCCATCAATCATGGAGCTACACTGTAGAGATATTCTTCTGCTCCGGCTGTGACGCCTCCCCTGGAATCTGTGCCGGTTGCGATCTGATCGACCCAGGATCATCCCAGCACAGCAGAAGGCCAGCCAGATGTTTCCACAAGCAGAGGGTAGTAACTAAGCTGTGAGGACAGCCTAAATCCTTGGCTTGCCAGATTAGGTGAAAATTTGCCTGTGGAGAGAATCTCTGGCCGCTGCCAGGAGACCGGAAAACCAGATGTGCTGGTGGGTGTAATTTGGGGGGGAATTACTCTGCATGTGCCTGGCATGTGGCAGTGGGGCTGATCGCTTGTTCAGAGGGGCCCCCTGGGCCCTCCACCAGCATGGAGGGGAGATCTGAGTTTTATAAATTCCAAAACAAGGCTGGAAAATACCGCTCAGCGGCTCAGCCCGTCTTACATCCCCTTGCCCACAGAATTACTCCTTAAGGCAGGGGTGGCCAACCTGAGCCTGACAAGGAGCCAGAATTTACCAATGTACATTGCCAAAGAGCCACAATAATACATCAGCAGCCTACACCTCCTGCCCACTGGCAGCCCTGCTGATCAGCGCCTCCCTTTCCCTCCCTGCACCTCCTGATCAGGAGGCTCTGGGGGGGAGCAAGACCACGGCAGGCTCAGGGGAGGGGTCAGGAAGGGGTGGAGTGGGGGCAGGGCCTGTGGCAGAGCCAGGGGTGGAGCAGTGAGCACCCCCCGGCACATTGGAAAGTTAGCGTCTGTAGCTCCAGCCCCGGTGTCGGTTCCTATACAAGGAGCCACATATGAACTTCTGAAGAGCCGCATGTGGCTCCGGAACCCCAGGCTGGCCACCCCTGCCTTAAGGAGTAACGCCTGATCCCCTCCCCCAGCAACAAACTCAGCAGTGCCCATGCTGGTCCAGGGCAGAGGCAGGGTGTGCAGAGATAGACACACCCCATGCTGCGTGAAGCTTGGTGCTGCCGGGTTCCCAGCGTGGACAGTGGGTTTGGAGGAAGAGAAGGGTTGAGCTGAGGTATAGATGGGAAGGGGCTGCTGCAATCTTGCAGACCCACTGGCCGTTCCCCCTTCTTCAGCAGCCAGGCACTGGCACCAGGGCTTGCTCCTGAATCCTTCTTGCTGCCCAAGGCGTTCCAGGATAGCCACAACAGTGACGATTGGATCGGCTCCCTTGTTAGTCTTAAAGGTGCCACAGGACCCTCTGTTGCTTTTTACAGATTCAGACTAACACGGCTACCCCTCTGATACTTGAGAGTCTGTTCCTCTGCGCAGTCACGCTAGTGCTTAAGGGCTACTCCCCTAATGCCTGGCCTGGGCTACTCCCCTAATGCCTGGCCTACGCTCTCCTTCCCACAGCTTCCAGACCTTGCTCTTCCTCTGACCGTCTCCTGAGACACTCAATAAACCCCTGCCATCGTGTCCTCCCTGGGTCCTCCCTTTTCAGTGCCCTAGGAACCTGGTGCTTCTTGCACTGAACACCTGTGCAAACCAGGAGTGACCCCTTGCAGGGTTTAACTAGTAGACGTGAGGTCAGGCAGTCAGAGAAGAGCCATGAGAATGGATTAAAGGATTAAAAACCTGCCTTACGGTGATAGTCTCAAGGAGCTCGGTCTGTTTAGCTTAGTAAAGGGAAGATGAAGAGGTGATTTGGTCACAGTCCAGAAGTACCTGCATGGGGATCAATATATTTGGTCTTCAGTCTAGCCAACAAAGGGCTAACGAGCCCCCGTGGCTGGATGTTGAAGCCAGACACGCTCAGGCCGTGAATAAGACGTACATTTTTAACAGGGAGGGTAATTAACCATTGGATCAATTACCCAAGAGTCCTGGAGGATTCCCCATCACTGGCAATGTTTAAGTCAAGACGGGATGTTTTTCTAAGAGAGACGCTCTAATTCAAACAGGAGTTGTTCTGGGGACGGCCTGTGGCCTGTTGTTACACGGGAGGTGAGACTAGCTGATCTCAGGGGTCCCCTTGGAATGTATGAAAAGCCCCCACAAAAATTCAACAGAAATGGGGGGGAACAAAATCATTTTTATCAAAATATCACCTCCCAGCCAGCACTAGGATGGGAACAGACATGGTGGGCTCGGTCGGGGTCACTTCAGAGCCAACCCCTTGTACCAAGTAGTCCTGTGCTGAAGGACTGTGGCCACTGGCAGCGTCTGGCTTGTGAAGTAACTGCCTCCTGAGGTGATCAGCACTTGTGCCGGGCTGCATGTATCCTACAAGCGTTACACCTGACGCCCCTCCTAAGTTCCCTCTAAGGCTGCACCTAACTCCCCCAGCTCTGGGGCTGCAGTGGGGAGAGGCGCCTTCCCTTGGCTCCACCCCCAGCCCCAGAGCTCTCACTAAGCCCAGGTGCTGCTGTGAGGAGAGAGGGCTGGGGGGAGTCCTGTCTCCCCGCTGCAGCCCTGGGGCAGCCTGCGCCCCAAACCCCTCATTCCTGGCCCCACCCCAGAGCCTGCACCCCCAGCTGGAGCCCTCACCCTCTCCAGCATCCCAACCCTCTGCCCCAACCATGAGCCCCCTCCCGCACCCCAAACCCCTCATTCCCAAGGTGATGTTCTGTAGCTCGGGGGAACACCCTACACCCCCATGTTGATTCTTGTAAAGTGACTGGGTGGTATGCAAAGTTTGTCACGTTGGGTGTCTTCGGAAAGCTCATGATGCTATAGTGATGTTTTAGGAATTGTTACAGTGATGTTATAGGTTATAATTTCATGTATATAGTTATGAGGCTGAAAATGTATCCTCATGGCTTAAAGCAAGCCCATGCGTGAACATCCCAGGAATGCGGGTTCTCAGAGCGGAGCAGGGTACGGCTGGCTCCCAGAGTCGAGGATTGGAGTGAACCTAGCAGATCACCGGTCCAGACAACACCAGGAGAACGTCACAGTGAAGCAGTGAGCAGGTGTGTGTACTCACTGCTTGTTACTCCAAGTGAAGTTCACACTTTAAGCACTGATAGTTGTGATTTTAAGTAAGTCTTCAGTGCAGTGGCTAAGGACAGTCAGGAGGAGGTCACAGTTTTGTTATCTTCTGTTTGCTTATTTCAGGAAAAGGGAAGTAGGAACAGAAAAGCAGGAAGTGAAAGTAGTGAAGCAATTGTGAAGTTAGACTCGCAGGAGTCGGCAACCTTTCAGAAGTGGTGTGCCAAGTCTTCATTTATTCACTCGGATTTAAGGTTTTGCCGTGCCAGTCATACATTTTAACGTTTTTAGAAGGTCTCTTTCTATAAGTCGATAATATAGAACTACACTATTGTTGTATGTAAAGGAAATAAGGTTTTTAAAATGTTTAAGAAGCATTCATTTCAAGCACATGACTTATGAGGAGAGGCTGAGAGAACTGGGATTATTTAGTCTCCAGAAGAGAAGAATGAGGGGGGATTTGATAGCAGCCTTCAACTACCTGAAGGGGGGTTCCAAAGAGGATGGAGCTCGGCTGTTCTCAGTGGTGGCAGACGACAGAACAAGGAGCAATGGTCTCAAGTTGCAGTGGGGGAGGTCCAGGTTGGATATCAGGAAAAACTATTTCACTAGGAGGGTGGTGAAGCACTGGAATGGGTTACCTAGGGAGGTGGTGGAGTCTCCTTCCTTGGAGGTTTTTAAGGCCCGGCTTGACAAAGCCCTGGCTGGGATGATTTAGCTGGGAATTGGTCCTGCTTTGAGCAGGGGGTTGGACTAGATGACCTCTTGAGGTCCCTTCCAACCCTGATATTCTATGATTCTATGATTTCAAATTAAATTAAAATGTAGAGCCCCCCCGGACCGGTGGCCAGGACCCGGGCAGTGTGAGTGCCACTGAAAATCCGCTCGCGTGCCGCCTTCGGCACCCGTACCATAGGTTGCCGACCCCTGAGTTAGCGCTTTCTAGGCGTCAGTCTGCAGAAAAGGAGAGGGAGCGCCAGAGTTTATTGCCACTGAAAGAATTGGGGATAAAAGAAGAAGAGGCAGCCAGAGAGGAATCTGCATACAGAAGAGCCATGGAAGAGAAAGAGAAAGAGAGCGAAAACTCCAACTGGACCTGCTAGAAAATCAGAACCAGAACCCCCCGACCCCAACGACGCCCATCACTCCAAAAATCCACACATGGGAACACTTCTGCCCTGCATACAGTGAAGATGATGCTATTGCTGAACATCTGACTACCTTTGAGAGGCGGCGCGTGATACATGAAATCCCTGATGATAAGGGAGTTCCTACTCTGACTGCAACATTAACTGGTAAAGCTTGAAATGTATTCAATGGAATGCCTATTGGGAAACAAGAAGACTTTTTATCAATACATTGGAAGCAAGAGGAAGACCAAAGACAGGGTAGGCCCACTGCTTAGTGAAGAGGGAGAAACAGTAACAGGAAACTTGGAAATGGCAGAGATGCTTAATGACTTCTTTGTTTCGGTCTTCACCGAGAAGTCTGAAGGAATGCCTAACATAGTGAATGCTAATGGGAAGGGGGTAGATTTAGCAGATAAAATAAAAAAAAGAACAAGTTAAAAATCACTTAGAAAAGTTAGATGCCTGCAAGTCACCAGGGCCTGATGAAATGCATCCTAGAATACTCCAGGAGCTAATAGAGGAGGTATCTGAGCCTCTAGCTATTATCTTTGGAAAGTCATGGGAGACGAGAGAGATTCCAGAAGACTGGAAAAGGGCAAATATAGTGCCCATCTATAAAAAGGGAAATAAAAACAACCCAGGAAACTACAGACCAGTTAGTTTAACTTCTGTGCCAGGGAAGATAATGGAGCAAGTAATTAAGGAAATCATTTGCAAATACTTGGAAGGTGGTAAGGTGATAGGGAACAGCCAGCATGGATTTGTAAAGAACAAATCGTGTCAAACCAATCTGATAGCTTTCTTTGATAGGATAATGAGTCTTGTGGATAAGGGAGAAGCGGTGGATGTGGTATACCTAGACTTTAGTAAGGCATTTGATACGTTCTCGCATGCTGTTCTTATCGATAAACTAGGCAAATACAATTTAGATGGGGCTACTATAAGGTGGGTGCATAACTGGCTGGATAACCGTACTCAGAGAGTTGTTATTAATGGTTCCCAATCCTGCTGGAAAGGCATAACAAATGGGGTTCCGCAGGGGTCTGTTTTGGGACCTGCTCTGTTCAGGGGGGAGGGATAGCTCAGTGGTTTGAGCATTGGCCTGCTAAACCCAGAGTTGTGAGTTCAATCCTTGAGGGGGCCACTTAGGGATCTGGGGCAAAATCAGTAATTGGTCCTGCTAGTGAAGGCAGGGGGTTGGACTCAATGATCTTTGACAGAACAAGGAGCAATGGTCTCAAGTTGCAGTGGGGGAGGTCCAGGTTGGATATTAGGAAAAACTATTTCACTAGGAGGGTGGTGAAACACTGGAATGCGTTCCCTAGGGAGGTGGTGGAGTCTCCTTCCTTGGAGGTTTTTAAGTCCCGGCTTGACAAAGCCCTGGCTGGGATGATTTAGTTGGGAATTGGTCCTGCTTTGAGCAGGGGGTTGGACTAGATGACCTCTTGAGGTCCCTTCCAACCCTGATATTCTATGATTCTATGAATATCTTCATCAACGACTTAGATATTGGCATAGAAAGTACGCTTATTAAGTTTGCGGATGATACCAAACTGGGAGGGATTGCAACTGCTTTGGAGGACAGGGTCATAATTCAAAATGATCTGGTCAAATTGGAGAAATGGGCTGAGGTAAACAGGATGAAGTTTAACAAAGACAAATGCAAAGTGCTCCACTTAGGAAGAAAAAATCAGTTTCACACATACAGAATGGGAAGAGACTGTCTAGGAAGGAGTACGGCAGAAAGGGATCTAGGGGTTATAGTGGACCACAAGCTAAATATGAGTCAACAGTATGATGCTGTTGCAAAAAAAGCAAACATGATTCTGGGATGCATTAACAGGTGTGTTGTGAGCAAGACACGAGAAGTCATTCTTCCGCTCTACTCTGCTCTGCTCTGGTTAGGCCTCAGCTGGAGTATTGTGTCCAGTTCTGGGCACCGCATTTCAAAAAAGATGTGGAGAAATTGGAGCGGGTCCAGAGAAGAGCAACAAGAATGATTAAAGGTCTTGAGAACATGACCTATGAAGGAAGGCTGAAAGAATTGGGTTTGTTTAGTTTGGAAAAGAGAAGACTGAGAGGGGACATGATAGCAGTTTTCAGGTATCTAAAAGGGTGTCATAAGGAGGAGGGAGAAAACTTGTTCACCTTAGCCTCTAAGGATAGAACAAGAAGCAATGGGCTTAAACTGCAGCAAGGGAGGTCTAGGTTGGACATTAGGAAAAAGTTCCTAACTGTCAGGGTGGTTAAACACTGGAATAAATTGCCTAGGGTGGTTGTGGAATCTCCATCTCTGGAGATATTTAAGAGTAGGTTAGATAAATGTCTATTAGGGATGGTCTAGACCAGGCCTGCACAACTCGTAAAGCAGCGAGGGCCATATTACTCAAAAGAAAACAGCTGAGGGCTGAACCCCCCCCCCAGCACCGCCCAGCCCCCCAAAACAACACCCCCCACCCCCTGGAAACAACCCCAGCACTGCCCACCCTGCGGAAACAAACCGTCCTTCCCCAGCGCCCCCCCACCAAAACAGCGGTATTGAACCTTGGTAATATGTTATAGTGGGCCCCCCAAGGTAGTATAATTTAAGGTAAAAGAAAAATGTCTTTTTTGCTAGAAGTAGAATAAGATCTTCCCCCCACTTTGTAATCAATTGCCCTGTTGAATGAATGAGGTGTGAATGAGGAAGGCGTGGAAGGCAGCACCTCCAGACAGCTGCAACCCTTGGAGAGGGGATGGGAGCCAGACCAGATCAGCAGAACAGGTCAGCCACAGATTCGCCACTTGCCTCCTCAGCCCCCCTCCCCCTGGCTCGCCTACTTACCCCCCGCCACTGCCCGCCCGCTCGCCTCCTCAACTGCCTCCTCCCCCGCCGCTGGCTCACCTGCCCCCCCTCCAGTGCCCGCCCGCTCGCCTCCTCACATCCCCCCCCCCGCCACTGTCCGCTCGCTCGCCTCCTCAGCCCCCCTCCCTCACCCGCCGCTTGCCTACTCACCCCCCACGGGCCGCACAGTGATCTCACCTACTCACCCCCCACGGGCCGCACAGTGAGCCCACGCGGGCCGGGCCGCATGTTGTGCAGGCCTGGTCTAGACAGTATTTGGTCCTGCCATGTGGGCAGGGGACTGGACTCGATGACCTCTCGAGGTCCCTTCCAGTCCTAGAATCTATGAATCTATTGAAGATGCTTTAGACTATTGTAAATTTAAAGATACTGTTTTGCGAAGTTTTCAGATTATCCCTGACACACATAGAGTTAAATTTAGGAATCTTAAGAGGGCTATTGGGATGAGTAATGGGGAATGTGTAAACAAAATGAAAGATTTGTTGGGAAAATGGGTCCGGGGTAAAGAGGTGGCGAGGTTTGAGGGAATGTGGATTTTGTTGTTCAAGAGCATTTCCTAAGCGTACGTAAGGCTGATGTGAAGCAGTGTCTAAGGGACAAAGAGGTAAAGTCTGGGGAGGAGATGGCTTTTTTAGCTGATGCCTTCGAACAGAATCAGGTGTCTATTGAGGGCGGGCCACAGAAAGGGGTTAAAACTGGTGGGAAGGGAGGATCCCATTTTGCCCCTGGGAGGAGAGGAGATTGGGAGCCTAAACATTCTCTTACCCCAAAACATTCCTCTAACCCTCATCCCAAATCTCCTGTAAAAGCAGAAGAGCCCAGAAGGTGCTACCAGTGTAATTCCACTGATCACCTGAGGAATAAATGCCCTGTGCTGGGAGGAAGTCATGGCAAGGGATTCAAGCCATGCTGATGATCCAGGCAGGGGGAGTTCTTAGACTCAGCCTCTCACGTCCACAGAATTTGATGCAGAATTCCCTCAGGAATATGGGGCCCGGTACAGCTGTGATGGTGGGACTGGGAAGGGGCCGCTGGACAGTAAGGGATCTGTGGGTGGGGGAGCTGGGCAGGGAGTATGGTGTGCAGGGTGCTGTGTAGTTGTGGTGGGATGTCAGTGGGAGGGGTCTCTAGGCAGGGGGTGCTGGGCATAGGGATCTGTGGGGGAAGTCTCTGGGTGAGGGGGCACTAGCATAAGGGCAGGGCACTGGGCAGGGGGGCAGTGTGGAAGGGGCCACGGGGGCAGCGCAGGGCTGGGCGGGGCAGCGTGCGTCTAGCAGTTTGGGGTTTGTAAATAGTGCCCTTGTGCTGGGCTGAGTGGGGCCACTCCTGCTGTGCTGCGTCTCATTGCCCCCAACCGGCCCCTCGCTCTGCGGACCGCCCCCCATCATATGCCCTATTTCCCCAATGGGGGCCCACAAATACATTTGGCGCTGGGCCCACAAAAAGTTAATCCGGCCCTGGGTAGAGGGAGGGTTGCCAACTTGGTAATATTTAAAAACCGGACACTCCAGCAGGAGTGCCGGAACATCCCCGGCCTCGCCTCTTTCCCCCAAGGCCCTGCCCTGTCTCTTCCCCCGAGGCTCTGCCCCATCCTCTCCTCTTGCCCCCACATCCCTCGCTGCTTTTCCCCTCCAACCCCCCCATCTGGGTCAGGTGGGACACAGCTGCTTTGCTGCGGCTGGGAGCTGTAGCTGCCCGATGCAGGTAGGAGGCGGCCCCAGCTGAGTAGGGGCTGGCGCGGGTGATGACCCAGTGCCTCCCTGCCTCCCCCGCCTGCAGTAACTGGATTTTGGGTGTCCAGTCAGTAGAGTTGACCGGACGCTGTCAGGTCCCCTTTTTGAATGGACTTTCCAGATGAAAACCAGGCACCTGGCCACCCTAGGTAGAGATGGCTCAAAAGCAGCCGGCCGTCTGACCTCCTCGATAGGTGCAAGACCTGCAACAGCTGGTGGGATAGAGGAACACGTCATCTATTGCCTGATCGACGTGCTCCTGGTATGTTTGCAGAATCCAGGTACAGCCTGATGGAGATAGGGGGCTAGCAATGGATAGAACTGTCCTAAGTAATGGGCCCCTGCTGGGATCAGGGTCCTGTTGTGTTTGTGCTGGACAGACACTTCAGTAGACACGGCCCCTGCCCTGAGACGTGTCCAGTCTCATTCCAACTAAATTCCACTTGACAAGATAAAGTTGCAGTAGCATCCTTAGGTTTTAGCAAGTCTTTGTTCACTTCCTTGTTGGTACACAAACTTTGGCAACCTCAAGGGGTGTGTGTGGGGGGTGTCTCCCAGCCCTGGGCCAGTGGTGCCATGGACTAGTGGAATGAGCACAGGGCTAGGAGCCAGGAGTTCTTGAGCTTGTGTATCCATCTGGCCACTGATTCCCTCCAGAGACTTGGAGACTTAATCCCTGTACCCGTTTTCCCTTGTGTAAAAACGGTGTTGATAATGCAGCCCCATCTCTGCAGTCCCTGTCGTGAGGTTGTATTTAGTGTTTGCACAGGGCTAGCAAATGGCTGAGTATTGGGGTTCGGGGGAGACAGTGTGGCCTAGTGGGCTCCTGGATTAGGATTTGGTGACCTGGGTTTCCATCCCAGCTGTACCACTCACCTGCTGGGTGACTTTGGGCAAGTCACTGCACCTTCCCGTGCCTCAGTTTCCCCATGTGTACAATGGGGTAATGGTAGTGACCTCCTTTGTACAGAGCTTTGAGATCTACTGATGCAAGTGCCATATAAGAGCTGGGTATGATTATGATGACCACAGTCATTAGAGACACTTGGATAGACCCAGCCTCTAATACGTTTAAGGAGGAAAGGTGCAATGTAACAAGAGGGGCTCCCCTGTCTGTTTGTTGTATCCACTCGTTGTCTCTTGTCAGATATGTGGAGTGTAAGCTCCTGGGGGCAGGGGCTGTCTTTTTGTCCGTTGTTTGTACAGCGCCTAGCGCAACAGGGTCTTGGTCCATGACTGGTGCTCCTAGACACTATGGTAACACAAAGAAATAACGATTTGCAATACCTGCGGAAGGACATTCTGCGTCTCTGGACAGCAGTAAACAAAGGGCTTTTTGTCGGGATTTCCCGAGCACAGGTCTTAATCAGTTTCTCTCTCTCCCCTCTGTTTTATCTGCACTCCGGCCGGCCCCATGTTATTTTTGCCCTCTCGAAGGCATGCGATCGATTTGTTACTGGGAACTTGCTGCATCCTGGCCTTATGTCTCAAGGCCAGGCGGTTTTGTTCCAAGCTCTCTCTCGAAGCAGATGCTCGAGGTGCGCCTGGCCCGGGGGTATGGCTGGTGGTCTCCTGGCAGAGCCGGTCTGGCAGGTCCAGGGGCTTGACAACGTTGCGGTGTGAGATGCGCACGGGCGGCGCAGGTGTTTGCTGAGCCGTCGCGCCTTTGGAGGCCTAGCTCTGGGAGTTAGCGTTGGGCTAGGCGCTCTGACCAGCTCCATGGCCGTCCAAGTGCCATGGCTTGGCCCGAGTCACGGCTGGCCCTGTGTGGATGGGAAAAGAGGGATCCCTGAGATCCTTCTCCTCCCTATGTCCACACAGGAGGCAGCTGCCATTTGAACGGGGGTATGGCTGACTCAGTCCTGCCAGCCCAGAGAGGGGGTGTCTGAGCAAGGCAGGAACGGTGGCCAAACCCCCCAATCCCGCCCCGGCTCCAGATGTCAACAGGAGGGGAGTGGCTGTAAATGCCCTGGCCAGTTCACTGCCCCCACCCCAGGGTGCCTCATTTATAGGCCTAACTCTTCCGTCTGCTCTGCTGAGCACAAGAGAGGCTGTCCCAGCCGCCACCCCCAGGCTGCAGAGGCCAGAGTTTGCCCCCCTGCACAGTGGGGTTCACACCCAGAGGTGTGGATGGTTTTTACAGTGTTCGGCAGTTCCCAAGGGTTGCTAGGAGGCGGCCCCGCTTACCTTTGTTCAAAGGTTTTACAGAGATGGGCGGGGGGGGGGGGGAAAGAGGGCCAAGTTGGCTCGTCTGCTCCTGCCTTGCAATGCGCTGAGGCGCGACTGGCGCGGCCACCCGGCTCCCTCCCTAACCCGTCGTCGGGGACGACCCTGGGATCGTTTCCTTCCAAAATCCCAGCCGCAGAGCTGCCCCCGCTCTGGGCCCGCTGCTGGCCGCACTGCTCTCCGACGCTGCTTGGTGATGACAACCTGACCGCTGCACTGGGACGGCTCTCGGCTTGTTCACAGCTCTCACCCGCCTTCTCTTTTTCATTCCTTTCTTTCTCTCCCGCTTTCCTTTGGGCTCGCTCGTTTTCCTGGTGATCTGGACACTGGCTCTGCCCCACAGAACAGGTCCGATCCTGCCCCCATTGATGCTAGTGGAAGCTGTCTGGGTTCCACCCAATCAGCCTTTACAGCCAGCCCCCAGGTTCCCACGCTTTCGCCTCATTCTGGGGCCAGCGGGTTTTCCTCCAAACTTGTTAATTCTTAGCATTGCAGCGGAGCTGGATCGGGGCCTGGCGGGTGAGGGCGAGCAAGCTGAGAGGAGAGGAGAATTCTGTTTCTAACGGGTCTTTGTCCGTCCGTCCCCCTAGGTCCAGGCGGCAGGAGGAGGGGAGCGGGGCGCTGTGGCCGGCTGGGCTCCATCGCGGCTCTGAAGTACGCGGTGGTCGGACTCTACCTGCTCGTGTTCCTGATCCTCGTCGGCGTCTTCATCCTGGCAGGTAAAGGCACCTCCGGTCTGCCTCCCGCTCCGAGGAGGAGCGGAAAGGGGTGGGAAATGTCGCATTCGTACCGGAGCCTCCGGGGCCGTCTCTGGGCTGCCACCACTTTCAGCCAAGCGGGGCCGAAAATGCTCATGGTCCGGTACGAGCTGCATAAGCTCACAGCAGCGTTGGGTGGTTTCATAGAATCTCAGGGTTGGAAGGGACCTCAGGAGGTATCTAGTCCAACCCCCTGCCCAAAGCAGGACCAACCCCAACTAAATCATCCCAGCCAGGCTCTGGCTCCAGCAGGGATCAACGCAGGGAAGTTCTCTGGCTGTGCTATCCGGGGGAGGGCGGTGTGGGAAACGGGGGTCAGACGGGATGATCACAGTGGTCCCTTCTGGCTCTGGAATCTTGTCATGAGTCCTCAGGACCCAAATGCCCAGCGGCGGGCGCCCTGTGTGTCTCACTCTTTCACTACGTCGTCCCTCAGGGCACCTATCAGCCTGCAGCTCTGGGCACTGCCTTTAGCGACCACACGTAGGACTGGACAGGAGATGGGCTACCGAGAGCTAGGAGCTATTCCTGGCCCTGCCACTGACTTGCTGCATCATCTTGGGCAAGTCATGTTAAAAACAAAAATCTCCCCGTCCTTCAGTTTCCCCATCTTCCTAGTACGGGGATAACAATAGTACCTCCCTCCCAGGGCTGTTGTGAGGCTTGATCAGTTAATGCTTGTCAAGTGCTTTGAGATCTTCAGGCACTAGAAAAAGGCAAAACATAGCGAGTGGGCCAGATCCTCCTCTGCTTTTCCGCGGCCGCGTTCTTTCTCCACCAGTCACTGCACCTCAGAGATTTCCCTCAGAAAGCCCTTAATCCCCCCAGCGTGTCTCCAGGATCCTGTGTTTACTCCACCGCCCGGTGTCTTGGGTGTAATCGTACCCAATGCTCAACCAGGTGCAGCGTGAGTAATTCTTGGCTCCAGAGGGCTGTGTCGCATCAGGTCGAGGCATACCACGCGGAGGATTAATGAGCAGCCTTGACCTGCCCCGGTCCCAAGCTGATGTATTGGTTTTGTGGGTTGGGCTGTTTCCACCCGAATGTTTTGCAAAGCCACTTCCACTACAATCGCTCCCAGCTGCCACGAGGCCAAATTGCGATGCAGCGCTTGGCGGTCTGGGCCTTTGATTTCACGCCGACCCTTGGAAGAAACAACCCACCCGCTTCTTGTTTAGTTTGAGAGGCCTCCCACCGAGAGCAGCATGGGCCTCCCGAACCCAACACCATGGAAATGAAGTCCTGACCCCACACAGCTCTGGAGAAACGCCATCGCTCTGGGCCTGGCTGGGATGCACAGAAGGTTTGTACAGCCCCTAGCAGAGTGGGGCGCCGTTCTTGGTTGACCCTTACGCACCACCATAATAAACATGATTATTAATCATCATAAAGATCTCTGTGTGCATTTCAGCCGCATCTCCCAAGACTCAGACCCACAGGGCTACCAGGGATCTTGATCAGTCACACAAGTCTACTCAGTGCAAGGATCGGAAGCCTGCAAAGGAAACCCAGGTGTCTCACAGGACATGAATCAGTAGGAGGCGCTTTCCCTCTGCTAGTGCCAACTCCAGTGCACCAGACTCCCACAGGCCTGATAGTCCTTGTAAGCCTGGGACGTGAGAGGCCGAGTCTAAGAACTCCTCCTGCCTGGGTCATCAGCATGGCTTGAATCCCTTGCCATCAGCACCGCTATCCTGACCTTTATCACTTGAGCTACAGGAGGAGCTCCATCAGCCGGTGGCAGTAGGCTGTTACCCCTCTAGCAGCCTAGCAACTGTGCCGGTGAGTTTCTCGAGCACACTCCTGAATGCGGATCTCCCACGAGGCACCATGAGACGTCACTGTGAGGCCGTTGGCCTGGCCTGCTGCCACATACTTCTTGGAGGAAAGCGAGCGTGCAATATCTGCAGTGGGGAAGGAAACCTCACACAGCTGGGGTGCAGTACTGGATCTGGGTTGAGTTCTTACTGCTAGAACGAGCTCGGGCCAGGCGGAAAGAATCAGCCTACCAACTGTGAGCCCCAGAAACCCTGCCCTGGACTAGGAGGCAGGCACAGAGGAAACTCCCTAAAAGTCGGGGGGGCCATCGGCGCCAGAACTGTGGCCCTGCCCCCCACACCACCCCTTCCCCCGGAGATTCTGCTCCTGTGCCACCCCTTGTCCCTAGGCCCCGCCCACAACCTGCCCCTTCTCCCTGAGGCCCCGCCCCCACCAAGTCCCTTTCCCCTCCCCCTGCCCTTGCGCTGTCCCTTCCCCCAAGGTCTTGCCCCTGCGCTGCCCCTTTCCCCAAGACCCTGCTCCCCACTCACTCCTCTCCATCCCTTCCCCCCCGCACATCACTCACCCTTATGGCTGGTAAAAAGTGATGGGGCCATGGCCCCCGGTCCTCCCTGTTCCTGCGCCCCTGCTAGGAGGTTGACGTGAGCCTGAACTTTGAAACACCTGGCAGAGACACTGTGCCTACAAAATCCATCCTCGAATGTGCACTCTGGGATGCCTCGTCCTACATGGGCCACTTGCTTAGCTGCATGCATTCAGCGGCCAGTTCTGGACTATAACGTACAGCACCGAATCCCTGGGCACTTAGAACACAGCGGGACCTCTCAGAACTTTGCAGCAACGGGGGACATAGAACCCAGCTCCACCTGTTTCAAAACCCCTGGCCTCTTCGGCCAAAGGAGAATCTCCACTGGGAATTCACAGTATAGGGTCACTGAGACACATGTCAGCACCGGTCTCATTCAATCCAGCAGATGGTGTTGTTAACGCATACACCGCAGCCTGTTCACTACTGCATTTACTATAGCTGGGCACTTAAATGGAAGCAGAGCTAGAACTTGGTCCCTTCGACAGTTTACAAAAGAATCTAAGCAGTATCTTCCTTCTGCCCTCTTTTCACAGCCCCCCTGGCCGGAGCATGAATTAAGAGACCATTTGGGTTGTGACTTCCAGACTGGTTTGCAAGCACGTATAGATCATCTACAGCAGGGATCGGCAACCTTTGGCATGCGACCCGTCACGGAAAGCCGCTGGCGGGCCGGGATGGTTTGTCTACCTGCAGCGTCTGTTCCCGCTGGCCGCGGTTCACCGCTCCAGGCCAATGGGGACTGCGGGAAGCGGCGCTGGCCAAGGGATGTGCTGGCCGCTGCTTCCTGCAGTCCCCATTGGCCAGGGATGGCGAACTGCGGTCAGTGGGAGCTGCGATTGGCCGAACCTGCGGACGCTGCAGGTAAACAAACTGCCCTGGCCTGCCAGCGGATTTCCCTGATGGGCCGCGTGCCAAAGGTTGCCATCCCTGAGCTACAGGATCCATGTGTGACGCTGCACTCGACATGATTTTATGAAAATATGCTAATGAGTGTGAATATAATGTAACTGGAATATGCTTCATGCAAAAGGTCTCTTGTAAGGCATCATTACAAAGCTCATAATCTACTGAGTGTGATCATCCTATTTGTATGAATGTATCATTCTTGTATCTGAAACTAGAAATATGAAATATAACTCTGAGGGCCTATTGTAATTATGCAAAGTGTGGGCCATTAATGGTGGTTTGGAATCTTGATGGCTCCCATCAACCAGGACAATTGACTGTGGATGGCTCTGTTTGCTTGCAGGACTTCCTGTGAGTCAGGCTGGGAGGAATGAAGGCTTGGGGTCTCACAGGACATGTGACCAGGTCACCTGGTACTGAAATCCATCTTAAACCTGGTGCTTTTCCATTTAGAAGGGGGGGGGGACCCAGAGAGACAAAGGATTCCCACCTTGTGCAAAGCTATATAAGGGGGTGAAACACAACAAAGGAGGCTGCAGTCATGAGAAATCCCCTACCTACCACCTGAGCTGGAACAAGGACTGTACCAGGGGAAAGGACTGGGCCCAGACTAGGACGGCGTCCAGTCTGTGAAAGAAGCTTATTGAAACATCTCTGAGGGTGAGATTTTATCTGTATTCAGCTTCTTACTGTATTAGACTTAGACTTGCGTGTTTTATTTTATTTTGTTTGGTAATTCACTTTCTTCTGTCTGTTACTACTTGGAACCACTTAAATCCTACCTTTTGTACTTAATAAAATCACTTTTTACTTATTAATTAACCCAGAGGGAGGGGAGAGCAAACAGCTGTGCATGTCTCTCTATCAGTGTTATAGAGGGCGAACAATTTATGAGTTTATCCTGTATAAGCTTTATACAGGGTAAAACTGATTTATTTGAGGTTTGGACCCCATTGGGAGTTGGGCATCAGGGTGTTGGAGACAGGAGCACTTCTTAAGCTGTTTTCAGTTAAGCCTGTAGTTTGAGGGGACGTTGTTCAGACCTGGGTCTGGGTTTGCAGCAGGCTAGTGTGTCTGGCTCAAACCAGGCAGGACACTGGAGTTCAAGCTGGCAAGAAAGCAGGGGCAGAAGTAGTCTCAACACATCAGTTGGCAGTTCCTAAGGGGTTTTCTGTGATCCAACCCGTCACACCATGCAGCACCCGTCTGTCTTCCAACTAAACCCTCTGCTTTCTCAATAGTGACAGTCTTCTTCCTGGAGAGCAAGGCGGCCTGGAAGCAGGCCATCAGCCTGCTGTCAAAGCACAGGATGCGCGGAGCTCTGGGGTGGGGAAGGGAACTCTTGGAAGGCAGGGTGGGCCTCATGTCAGTTGTTTGTATGTTTTTATTCTCTCCCTGCTGGGAGTATTTAAAATGTGCAGACAGATCATGTGAATGGAGGCAAACCAGACCCTGGCTCCCCATAACACATACACACAAACACCCCAATGGAGCTTCCCCAATGCTGGGTGCCTATGGAAACACCAACCCTCTCTTCCGCAGTGGTAGGGGAACCGCATCGGCTGATCCCCTTCCCTGGTATTGCTCCTTTTCACTTTGTAAAAGGGTTTAACCCACGGGACTCGAGCCAAATCTCCAAAGTCAGTATGCTGCCAATAGTCGCTCTCCTGGTAGGGTTGCCAACTTTCTAATTGCACAAAACTGAACACCCTAGCCCTGCCCTTCCCCGAGGCCCTGGCCCCTTCCCCGCCCCTTCCCCAAGGCCCTGCTCCCCCCTCACTACATTCCGGGCAGCAGGTTGTGGTGCGGGAGGGGGTGACCAGGTGTCTGGGGTAGGGCCGGGGATGAGGGATTCAGGGTGTGGGAGGGGGCTCTGGGCTGGGGCAGGAGGTTGGAGTTCGGGGGGGGTGAGGGTTCTGGGATGGAGGTGCGGGCTACGGGATGGGGCCAGGGATGACAGGATTGGAGTGCAGGAGGGGGCTCTGGGTTTGAGGGGTGCTCAGGGCTGGGGCAGGAGATTGGGGTGAGATGGCTCCCAGTTAGTGGCGTAGAGGGGTGCTAAGGCAGGCTTCCTGCCTGTCCTGTCACCACGGATTGTGCTGCACCCCGGAAGCAGCCAGCAGCAGGTCCGACTCCTAGGCGGAGGTGCACAGGTGGCTCTGCACGCTGCTCTCAACTTCAGGCACTGCTCCCCCCAGCTCCTATTGGCTGGTTCCTGGCCAATGGGAGTGCAGAGCCAGTGCTCGGGGCGGGGCAGCACGTGGAGCTCCGTGGCCCCCCCACCTAGGAGCCGCACCTGCTGGCCGCTTCCGGGGCGCAGCTCGGAGCCAGTACAGGTAGGGACTAGCCTGCCTTAGCCGGGCAGCACCGCCAACCTGACTTTTAACGGCCCGGTCGGCGGTGCTGACCGGAGCCGCCAGGGTCCTTTTTAGACCAGGTGTTCAGGTCGAAAACCAGACACCTGGTCACCCTATCTCCTGGGCGTGGGTAGCACTAACCATTGGGCCCGAAGGATGCTTGGGGAGGCTGCCTGGTCAGAGAGTGACTCCGCCCCAGAGTTAGGTAGCATGCCGTCGGGAGATTTATGGGTTTTGTTTAAACTTAGCTGTAGTGGCCTTCTTACCACATCCTGTCTAGGAAGCCTGGAATTTGAAGGGCAAGCTTCCTGGGTTCAGTCCTTCCTTCTGGGTCAGACAAATGTAGGAGGACGTCAGCTGGAGCCTTTAGTCCCTTCTCCCGGCCCCTCCCGCTTTTGGTTGAATATTGTTATTGAACCAAGGAGCCTGACCCTTTTCGTGCCAGGAGTTGTGCAGGGATGAGGGAACTGGCCCCATTATTCCAGGTATATTTACAGTTGTCAGCTCCACAGCGGCTGTATTAGACAGGCAGCCACAGGAAATCTGTAATGTAGCCAACTCTGTCATAGGCTGTGCCTGCCCTGCAGCGCCCCCTGCTGAGTTAGCGCGGTGCTGCGGGTACTCTCTGCCTCAGTTTCCCTTCTCAGTAAGTCAGTAGCTCCATTCAGGCACCTTTGATGCAAGGTTACCCTCCTTGGGGTTTGTTTATTAGAAAAATCCCATGCAAAAGAGTCCCAAACGAAAAGTCCCAAATAAACAAAAGGTGCTTCAAGTTTCCAGGTTCCTCTGAAGCCTGTGCTCTAAGCTGTATTCCCAGTCCACTCAGGGTTATCCCTCAGTCTTCAGTGGGCATCTTCCCTGCTATGGGGGACGAGGGAGCATTTAAGGAGGTCTCCCAGCTTACCCCATCGTCTCTACAAGGCTCTTGGCCCCAGGCCCTTGAAGAAAAAGTAACAGGGTTTCCTTCCCAACCCTTCTTGTTCCTGGGACCACGTCCTCTCTCCCAGTATCTCCCAGGTCCTTATATCTATAATCAGAGCTTTCAACTCTTAAAGAGCCATGCCAGATGGCAGGGTGGACTGGCCAGTAGGCAGTACTGCCCTTAAGGGGGCAGACTACCCCATCATAAACTCTCACAATTCTATCACGATCTCTAGCACTTTGCTCTAAAGCCCCAGCTCCTGGAGTCAGGTGATTATGTTAGACTCTCAGCTCTCCTGTGGAAAAAAAAGGAAGTTTCTAACTTTCATGGTGGTAGAGAAGAGCTTGAAATTGCGATCGCCAAAGGCTCCAAAACCAGGAACCAAATAAAAAGGATTCCACGCTGGTTTATTTTATAATCTCTTGATTTTTAACCCAAGCTCATGATTTTGGGGGACCCGACGCATGAGTTTTGAATGTTTGGAATTGGTCAGACTGAATCTGTGCCCTAAATTAATTAAGGCACCTAATTAAGACCTTTAATCGGAGGCACTCAAAGTGCTCTACAAACAGATTAATTCATTCTCATTGAACTGGGGATCACAAGAGGGTAAGACTTCAATTTTTAAAGATGGCCTCTAATTTTGGCTGCGCTGTTTACTGAAGACACTTACCCACAGGCGCTTGGCTTTCAAAATTGCTGAGTACTCACCCACTTCCATTGAATTCACTGCAGGATGCTCAGTCTAATACACTGGCAAAGTATGTGTTATGTTCCTCCCTAGTGGCTGGTTTACATAGAGGATAAAAACCAGCTACTGCTGACAGCGAAGGGAGTTACTCCTTTAGCTCAAGTGATAGAGCCCTGTGATTTGGTACGGAAAGTCCTGAGTTCAAACACGTCCGGGGAAGGTTACTTCAGCAGCTCTAAAAATCTGTCCTCCTCCTTCTGTTTGAAGTTGGGCTTCCAAAATTGCAGGCTGTCTTTGAACATTTGGCCCCAGCCACGCAGTAAAACAAAATGCAGTAGTCCTGGCTTCCAACCCCTGAGTCCACGTGAGAATCTAGAATAATAAAAATAAAGCCATGTGGGGCAGGGGTTGGCTGTAGCAGCCCTCCATGCAGAGAGCCCTGCCCCCTTCAGTGGGGCTCTATGCTAGTACCTAGGTCCCTGCTAGCGGATCCCATTGTTGGATGAGGGCCTATGGGTGAAATTCACCCCTGTGGACAAGCCCCAGCACAAAGCCCTTAAAATAGGACATGGCCTAGCCCCTTGTGCTGGCTCCCTGCGTAGGGTGAATTTCACTCACAGTGAGCACAGACAAGCAGCAGAAGCCCAAAGGAACGGAAACCAGATTGCTAAAAAAGTGGCGGCATGGCTACGGGGGAGGGGGAGGGAATAGTGGGAGAGGGGCCAGGGGCTAGCCTCCCTGGCCGGGAGCTCAAGGGCCGGGCAGGATGGTCCCATGGGCTGGATATGGCCCGCAGGCCGTAGTTTGCCCACCTCTGCTCTAATGGCTCAATAGTGTAACTCAAGTAAAGACGGCATAATAGGAATGAAAGGAAGTGACTCCAAAGATGAGGGTTGGGAAGGAATTTTGCCCCAGGTCAGGCTGGCAGAGACCCTGGGGTTTTTTCCCCTTCCTTTGTAGTGTGGAGCATGGGTCATTTGCTGGTTTGAACTAGAGTAAATGGTGGATTCTCTGTAATTTGAAGTATTTAGATCAAGATTCAAGTTCTGCAGTAACGCTGCCTGAGGTAATGGGCCGTTACGGGAGTGGGTGAGGGTCTGTGGCCTGCAATTTGCAGGAGGTCCGACTGGATGATCACAATGGTCCCGCCTGACGTGAAAATTTACGAGGGACCCTGGAGATCGCCGAGACTGGGTGGGGTTGGAGTGAGTCGATAGCAAAAGAAAAATCCTACCCCAGAGGAAACCATTTGGCTTTAAAGAAGAAGCTGCAAAAATCCATCCACTTTTCGAGTAGATAAATAAATGGTGGAAGTCTGAAAACATGAAAGGATGGTGTGTGGGGCCAGCAGTTCATACTCCGGTGCCTTACAAGTGAGGACATTTGCCTGCTAAAGGCATTCTCCTGCAGATGGGACCACGGTTCCTCCCTTCTGCCTATCTTTGGCCCTGGTGTCACAGGGCTATTGTTTAACCTCGCCGTCCTGGCCAACGCCGGGTTTCAATGCCCCTGGCTGACTGGGGACCTGATCCAAAGGTCATTGCCGTTCATTCCAAAGAGCTCAAGATCAAGCCCCCGTCGCCAAGGGCACTAGGGGTGTGCCCCGTAGCCAAGGGAAGCGGATGGCGTGGTGGGGGGCTAATAGGAAGCTATAGAACCATTCACCATGAGTTCACATCCTGCCCAGTTTGCTGGTGATCAAAAAGTGTTACCCGTCGTCTGATAGGCACCGGTGGACTCAGCTCAGTTCCCCCGGGGACCAGGTATCCACATTGCAAAAACCAGCATCGTAGTTCGAACAAGCCTAGATGTTCCTTCCTGCAGGGGGTACGGTCCCAGCAGAGAGGCTGAGAACTGAATAGACAATGGAGCCTGAACTCCATTTGTGTGTCCCCGGGTTCAGATCGCAGCAGGGATGGATTCTTCATGCAGAGACGAGATCCTGCAATAATGCGTCCTGTAACTGGACCTTTCCGAGTCACCCCTGTAAACCTCCCCCCAGTCTTTCCGGCCCCGTTCCTTGCCCAGTGCAACCTTATTGTTCCGGTGGCAACACTCCAGCCTGTCTTGTTTGTCCTCGAGCAGCTGTGTCCTCCCAGCTTTCCAGGAAAGCAACAGGTACTTCCAGCTCTAAGGGCTTTGAATGTTTTGCTGCTGCTGCTTACGAGCTTAAAAATGCGGAGATCTCCCTCCCAGTGACCCATTTCCCGAGCCAGGCGAGATCTGCATTTTCGAATGGTAGGATTTTATTTCCTCCTGCCACTAAAGACCCCAGGAGCCTGCCCCAGCCTGGAGCACTCAGCTGGCGTTCTCTGAGGTTCCTGCACTGCCAGCATCCCTGTGAAAAATGTTCTTGTACCACCGGAATGTAAAAGTCAGACCCGGGCCCCTAGTTCCCAGCAAAGTGCCCAGCTTGTGCAAGAGGAAGCAGGACCTGAGGTGAGCAAGTCAGGGACTTACTGAAGGGGAGAAGCTTCTGTTCCTACATTGAGAGCACAATCCTCTGCTCTGCCCATCTCCACTGAGTGCAGCAGAGATAAGGAGGCTGCAGGGGAGCAGGTGTGTGATGCGCTTGCAGAGCCGGGAGTGAGGAAAAAGAGATGATTGGCTGGATGGGCTGTCCGTCACCCAGAGAGACAGGGGAAGGACTTCTCTTCCCCGCAAAGGGTTCTGGGTAGGGAAGCCGTCTATAAAACTCCCTGGCTTCTGTCTGAGAGCCAGGCTTGGGGGAGGACGTTTTGCCTGGAAGATTTGGTGTCTGTTATGTTACGGAAGATATTTCTTGTTGGTTTTTTTTTTTAACTGAAAATAGTGCAATTATTACTATTTATTATTTAAATCTGTCTCAATGGATCTGGTTACTTTATTGGGCAACCTTGTTGCTGTACTTGGCTACAGCTATTCTAAACTGACCTCTGCCTGTAGCCGCCCTCTAGAGACCACTAGCCATGTGTCAAGGCAGTGCTGGCGCACAATATGCTCTGGTCACTCCCCCTTGCACCCATAGCGTTTACCCCCCAGCTTGACTCCTTTATGCCAGGGGTGTGAGTGGGTGGCAGAAGGCAGATACGCTGGCTTTATGCCACCTGGGGAATCTTCAGCTGGTTGTTTACAGCAGCCGTGTGGCCCCTTTGCCCCACATTGTGGTGGTGCTCAGTTTTGAATTAAGTAAGTGGTGTGAAGTTGTGGGTTGCTGGTCCTGAAGACTCCAACCCTCTAGGCAGAGAACAGCTCCCGCATAGGCAGTGATGAGGATAACTTGCCCTGCAGTTTCGCTTCCAGGTCATCTATTCAAATCTGGCGCAGCTCCAGTCTTGACCAGCCGTCATCCCATGGGATGGCTTGTCGCTGACCCAGGTGGTGGATCTCAGCCCAGTTCCTAGCGCACAGATACCACAGTAAACCTTTTTATCCGCCCCAGCGAAGATCGTGTGGGCATCAGAGCTGGCTGGGGATTTTCCATCGGAATGATCTTCCAACGCAAAATGCCTTTTGCAAAATTGGAATTTTCCATGGGGAAATTTCAATTTGTCCCCCCAACAATTGTTGTTCTTTTTTTTCCATTGGGAGAAACTAAATGACAACATCTCAGCTACATGGCTGGAAGGGTCTCGTCAATCTCACTTTAAAGGGAGAAATGTAAATTGATGAGACCCTTCCAAGCAAGCAGCGAGGGAGCCAAAAAATCCCATTTCAGTTCTCCCAAGACAGAAATTTTTGGAATTTCTGTACCATGAAAAAGTGAGTTTTTAACTTTTCATCCTGGATCAGGACAAAAAACATCAGAACTCTTCCCAGGGTGGAAATTCCATTTTCCAGCCAGCTCTACTCCCCAGTCACCTCGGAGGTGGCTGCAGGTCAGAAAACAGACAAATTCCCTGGGGGAATGTTGTTGGGAAGATGATATGGCCCATGACCTAGGCTGTAGCTCTTGTGGGGATAAATGACTTTAGTCTGCAAGGCTGCCTGGCTGGAGCCCGTCATACATTCTAAAGCCATAAGGGACCATCATGACCATCCTGGCCGACCGCCTGACTAGCACAGGCCAAAGAATCTCGGCGTGATTCCTCCATGAAGCGTAACAGCTTAGGATTGTGCTACAGCATTCTGCAGGCCCTAAAGTTTGTGCTCGGAGAAGTTGATCCATAGTAGTCGTGACACTTTGGGTATCACCCAGGCCAGGCCATTACCACCTGCCCTGGATCATTGGGTGCCTTCATGCTGGGCTGTGATATCTCAGAGCCCTGACCTCTGTAGCCAGCCCACAAACACCTCTCACGCTGGCTTCAGTGCCATCAGCCTAGTTAGTTCTTGCAGCATGACCCCCCAAGCAGCCCTTCTGGTCCCCAACTCCGTCCATCCCAAGTTCTTAGCTACCAGACACTCGGACTTTACCCCTCTCATTCGTCACCCCCCAAAGGTGTGAAATGAGCGCCCAAGACACTAGCTTTTTATGGCACAGACATTCCACGCAGTTTGCTTGGGGTAAGAATAAATACAAAGTTTATTTATTAGAAAAATCACAGATTCAGAGACAAAATAGTAAGGAAAAGCGAACACAAGTGTCAGAAAATAAACATAAAGATGCAACTAGCGGCTTTATACTTGCAAACCAGAGAAATTTCCTGTTCTAGTACAAGTTACTTATTGCTTTTGACCAGTTTCTCAGTGTGTTTCACGGACAGCACCCATCCCTCAGCTTCCGGATGATGGCCTCACTTTCAAGCCTTATTTTTTAAAGGCTTTCTCCCCTGCCCCCTTTCCCTACCCCCCTTTTTTTCCTCCTGGCATGGTGACTCGTGGTTTTTAAAAATAATCTGATTTTTAAAAAAGGGCTCCAGAGGCAATCCTGGTAATTACAGGCCAGTGAGCCTAACTTCAGTACCAGGCAAATTGGTTGAAACTATAGTAAAGAATAGAATTTTCAAATACATAGATCTGCACAATATGGTGGGGAATAGTCAACATGGCTTTTGGAAAAGGAAATCACACCTCATCAAACTATTAGAATTCTTTGAGGGGGTCCATAAACATGTGGACAAGGGTGATCCAATGGATGTACTTGGACTTTCAGAAAGCCTTTGACAAGATCCCTCACCAAAGGCTCTTAAGCAAAGTAAGTTGTCATGGGATAAGAGGGAAGGTCTTCTCATGGATTAGTAATTGGTTAAGAGACAGGAAACAAAGGGTAAGACTAAATTAATTTTTCAGAATGGGGAGAGGTAAATAGTGGTGTCCCCCAGGGGTCTGCTCTGGGACCAGTCCTATTCAACATAGAATCATAGAATATCAGGGTTGGAAGGGACCTCAGGAGGTCATCTAGTCCAACCCCCTGCTCAAAGCAGGACCAATTCCCAACTAAATCATCCCAGCCAGGGCTTTGTCAAGCCAGGCCTTAAAAACCTCCAAGGAAGGAGATTCCACCACCTCCCTAGGTAACGCATTCCAGTGCTTCACCACCCTCCTAGTGAAATAGTGTTTCCTAATATCCAACCTGGACCTCCCCCACTGCAACTTGAGACCATTGCTCCTTGTTCTGTCATCTGCCACCACTGAGAACAGCCGAGCTCCATCCTCTTTGGAACCCCCCTTCAGGTAGTTGAAGGCTGCTATCAAATCCCCCCTCACTCTTCTCTTCTGCAGACTAACATATTCATAAGGGGGGAGGGATAGCTCAGTGGTAAACCCAGAGTTGTGGGTTCAATCCTTGAGGGGGCCATTTAGGGATCTGGGGCAAAAATCTGTCTGGGGATTGGTCCTGCTTTGAGATAGATGACCTCCTGAGGTCCCTTGCAACCCTGATATTCTATGATTCTACATAAATGATCTGGAAAAAGGGATAAACAGTGAGGTGGCAAAATTTGCAGATGATACAAAATACTTAAGATAATTCAGTCCAAAGCAGACTGTGAAGAGCTACAAAGGGATCTCACAAATCTGTGACTGACAACAAAACGGCAGGTGAAATTCATTGTTGATAAATGTAAAGTAATGCACATTGGAAAACATAATCCCAACTATACAGATAAAGTGATTGGGTATAAATTAGCTGTTACTACTCAAGAAGATTCTTGACTCTATGTGGATAGTTCTCTGAAAATATCTGCTAAATGTGCAGCAGCAGTGAAAAAGGCTAACAGAATGTGAGAAAAGGGATAGATAATGAGACAGAAAATATAATGCCACTATATAAATCCATGGTATGCATGCAGTTTTGGTTGCCCTATCTGACAAAAATAAGTATTAGAATTGGGAAACATTTCCGAGAAGAACTTCAGAAATGACGAGAGGTATGGAACAGTTTCTATATGAGAGGAGATTAAAAAGGTATTGTTCATCTTAGAAAAGAGACGCCTAAGAGGGGATAGGATAGAGGTCTGTAAAATCATGATTGTGGAGAAAGTGAATAAGTAAGTGTTATTTACTCCTTCACATAACACAAGAACCAGGTTTAAAACAAACATAAGGAAGTATTTGTTCACACAACACATAGTCAACCTGTGAGACTTGTCACGTAGAAGATGATGTGGAGGCCGAAACTATAACTGGGTTCAAAAAAGTATTAGATAAGTTCATGGAGGATGGATCCATCAATGGCTATTAACAGAGATGCTCAGGGACACAACCCCATGCTCTGGGTGTCCCTAGCCTCTGATTGCCAAAAGCTGGAAATGGACGGCAGGGAATGGTTCACTCGATAATTGCCTGTTCTGTTCATTCCCTCTGAAGCACCTGCCACTGGCCACAGTCAAAAGACAGGATACTGGGCTAGATGGACCATTGGTCTGACCCAGTCTGGCCGTTCTTATGCTCATGATTATTTAGGGTGGGGGAAATTCCCTCTTGAGTTGGTGGCCAGGATGTCTCAGTGTTTTTCCATTAACTCTAACAGCCCATCATTTGCTGCTAGGTGTTTAGAGCTAGTCTTTCCTGGCTGGGCAGGCAGTGCCCGTTCCTGCCTGACAGCCCACTGCCCCACTGTGAGGCGGAGCTGAATGCCACAGCACAAATATAAGCATGATTTTATATCTACACCAATACATACATCCCTAACCACAAAAGAGACAGAGGCCTGTCAAGTTCAGAATATTACAAGCTTTCGTAAATCTCCCGATATCGGTATAATGTGATAACTTCGTATACAACCCCTTGATTCAACTGCTTAATCTCTGGGGTTCACCTTCCCCATTCTTGGGTGTCTGGACCCTGATTGTCACAGTCGTAGCGTAGCTGAACGGTGGCAGATCTGTGCAGAAGAGACGACGACGTTAAGCAGCAGCATGGTGAAGTCTGAAGAAGCTGCTTTCCATTGCTTCAGAATATATACGTTGCTGGGCATGGCCATTGCTATCAGTCTAGTGAGCGAGATGGCTCCCAACAGCTCCTCCCTGGGTGTACATTTCTCGATAAACAAGGCACCCACTAAAAGAATCCGTCGCATGTGACCTTTCCAAGTGACAGGGGCCTTGCCTTTATCTGCTTGGGAAGCACCAGGCTCAGCTGTTTCATTACAGGTGACATTCACACCACGTAAATAACAACCATGTGATTTAGGCCTGAGCACAAAACAATTTGGCATCCTGGTATTTCCAAGAACATGCTGCAGATTCCCTGTTAGGGAGAGCAACTTTCCTAACTTGGCTCAAGCCAGCATCACGTGACTCCCAATACGCTCTATGTAAAGGGACAGAAGAATGAGCAAACCACTAAAAATATCTTGAATTACCTTGGAGCCTTGCAAAACAGGATGTAATAGGCTGGAGATTTCGGCTGGTTTAAAATTTGGCCTGCTTTTGCTATCCTCTTTTGCAAGTCTCAAGAGGTCGTGCAGTTCTTTTGGCTAATTCGTTTCTATACACTCCTGAGGACATAAACAATCTTACTCAATCTGTATCGGTCTGTTCTAGCCACTCGACAGAAGAGAGAGGGGAATCGTAAAAAGCAGAGAAGGAAAAGAGTGAGTCAGATTTATAGAGCAAGATCCATAGACTTTTCGAGCCAGAAGGATTCATTGTCTCCTTTGAGTACAGGCCCGAGAGCCCACCCAGTGATTTCTGCTTCTAACACAACTTATTGTTGAGCCAGCTGTATTTTCGAAAGACATCAGTCTTGATGTAAAGACTCCAAGTGATGGGGAATCCATCACAGCCCTTGGTTAGCCATTCCAGGGGCTACTCACTCGTACTGTGAAAAATGTGCATCTTTCCCGTTTGAATATTTCTAACATCAGCTGCCGGCCCATGGATCTTGTTTTGCCTTTGTCCCCTAGACTAAAGAAGCCTCTAGCGTCAGACATTTCCGTCTGTGTAGAACATGATGAAGCCATGGATGGTCTTGTTAAGAGAGAGAGCGGAGCGTCAGATCTACCCGGTTGCGTTCCTGACTTTGCTACAGACTTGCTGTGTGACCTTGGGCGTGTCACTTCATCACTTCGTGCCCCAGGTTTGCTCCTCTGTACACTGGGAATAACAATTTCTTACCTACGTCACATGCTTTGTGGGGTTCCTGCATGAGTGCTTATAAAAGACAGCGAGATTTTCGGATGGAGGGGACTAGAACAGAAATGCAGAGTATCTTGTGTATCTCTGGCCCATGCATCACTGTTGCCTGGCTTCCCCCGGCCTTTTTCCAGCCCACTTCAAAGGGCTCGGTGGAGAGCATCTCCATAACTTCCCTTTGGGGCACAAAGAATCTCCACAGTAAAGGTTTTGCCTTTTGTCTGACAAGGGAGAATACCTTCCGCGATGAATTCTACCTGGGAAAACACTAAAGCAAAGACTAGACCTCCTGCTTCACTGCCCAAATCAACTCCATCTCCCTGATCATGCTATGTTCAGACCAGCGTCCATGTCTCAGGTCCAATCATGGGTCACCAGCGGGGATTGGACCTGAGACCTTCAGTGCTAAAAGCATGGGCCTCTGCCACTTGATCTGAAGGAGTAACTTCATTAGCTGGTAACAGTAGAAGGCTCTTATCTTCTATATGGACAAGCAACAAAATGTGTTACACACATTGAGCCGGTGGCTTATACCAGGCAAATCCTTCCCATAAAGAGCAACAAACTCAGCTGTCAAGGAGGTCACCTCCCAGCAAGGATGGGGAGCAGGGTTAGCTGGCCATCAACTAACATAAACAGTGCATAAAAGTTGCAGGTGTATCTTCGGAGGCATATGACACCTTCAGGAAAGTTCACCTGGCCTTCTCCAACAGCCTTTGAATCTCAGTTCCATTGATGCATTGGTGAGCAATTTAGCCCTGTTTCCCAGAGATTGTCTCCAAAAGCAGAATTCTCAGGGCTATTCATAACAATAAGAGTTCTCAGTCCTATCGCACTTTGTCTTAAAGTACAGAGGGGAAAGGGAGAGAGAGAACACTCTCCTACCACTGAAAAGTGGCGGACTGAGGGCTTGTCTTCACAAGGACATAAAGGTGTGCTAAAACTCGCAACATTAAACACCACTCAGTGCAGATAAGGACAAAGCCTGTTTTATTATTACATCAGTACTTAGACCAGAGCCCTGTGCAAACCCAGAGAGGCAGACCCTGCTAAGATGGTTTCCAGTCTCAACAGCTAGTCCAGAAGGAGACATGCCGTACCCAAGACCACACAACAGGTCAGCCACGGAACCACCCCGCCGCTGACCAGCACGTCAGTGACTTAGGCAATCCCAGAACCGTCGGACTGACCAGTGTTCGCTGGAGAACTCTCAGCCAAGCAGCCAACCAGCTCGAACCTTGCCAGAGTGAATGACATCAAAGCCTAAGGATTTATGGTTGTTTGGATCTTCCAGCACCTTCCAAAGAAAATAACATCTCCCGCTAGCTTGTATCTGAGAGGCATTGTTTTTCCCAGATGAACAACATTCCTTCCCACCCTGCTTTATGAGAGGGTCTCCGCCTTCCAGGCACCATGTCAGAGGGGATAAATCAGAGTCTAACCCCTCCAGCAGCCCTTGGACAGAATGGACATTCCTTTCGTAGCTGGAGCAGCCAGGATGGGGGGGCCTTTCTGTTCTCCACCTGACCAGCGTCTCCTGAAAGGAGAATCTGCTTGCTGAGAGTGGGAGCTGATACACACAAATCAGGTCTAGCCCGCCGAGAAAAGGGGAGGGGAACCCCAGGGCGGGCGATGCTCTGGCAGGGCTGTAGACTGGAAGGCACTTCTTAACTCCTCCGTCTTCTGGTTGGACACTCTGCTGCTTCCAGGGTGGTTCCTGCCCCAGATGGGAGCTTCCCCAAGACCTGAGCCGCCACAGAACCAGCCTCTGCTCTCAGTTACACCAGTGTGGTTCCCACTGATCTCAGTGCAGGTGCACGAGTGTGAACAGAGGGAGAATTCGACTCCTGGTAAAGTAGATTGAGAAAGGGAGACCGAAGGCTTATTTGGCCTTAACTGCATGAAGGATTTATTGAAATGAACAGAGCAGTGAAAGGAGCAGGGCTCAGTTGCTCCTCCGCCAGACCGAGGGCTGTTTGCAGCAGGTTCAGCTCAATGGTGAGAGCAAAGAGCATTGGCATCATAGCAATCGGTATTCCTGTGACTTAGGGACACAAAGCAAGTGGGTGTGCCCCAATCTGAGTGTTTGGGTGTGTGCATTGGTACACCCGCGTGAGTATACGTGAGACAGACGATGAGTGCACAGGTTACTAAGACGTGCGTGTGTGAGAGAGGGAGATTATGGGCAAGTGTGTCAATATAACTGTAAAAGTGAGCACGAACGCGCATGGGTGCCTGTCAGTATGAAATGTCATGTGGCTAGCAGTGATGCGATGGTGTGAGGAACATGCATGTGTGTCGAGACGCATGACAGCGTGTGGGTGAGGATGCGCCTTTGTGCTTCATGTCCATCGACATGGAAGGGGTCTCTGCTCTCTGACCCCCGTCCTTGCTGCCTCTGCCCCAGGGTCTCTGCACTCATCGTCATTGGAAATCTAGCTTGTATTATCTATAAATGATGTTCAACGTGATCTGTCCCTGTCCACACTGAATGCCAGGAGGTGTTTAACATCGACTCCTCAAAGTCATGCTCTAACATGATCGTGTTTTCTAGTGGATCCGAGCCCTCAGGCAGGTCCTGTTCTTTCCCACCCCCCAGTCCAACCTCAGCCCTGGGCCCCACCGCCCGGAGCTCACTAGATCACCTGTCTGCAGAAGGTGTGCGGGAAGGGGAGAGCCCCATTGGGTGATTCTGTAGCTGGTTCGCCCACCTCTTGATGCATTTCAAGCCCTGCGGGTTACAGTGGCACCTAGTTTTAGGACTGATCTACAGGGATTTTGTAGCGGTGTAACTATTTCAGTTAGGGATGTGGGTTTGGGATTGGCTGGGTGTGTCTCACTTAATCAATTCCCTGCCATTGCGGGAGGCCTTGGTCCCTCCTGTTCTCTGCCTGTGACACATAATAGCTTAGTGTCCTGAGAGCTGTGGTCCAATTCTGTTTGTGGAGGTTGGTGCAGGGGTGCTGGAACAATTTGTATAGTGGGGGTGCTGAGAGCCATTGAACCAAACTCTAAACGGTGTATATGATGGAAACCACTTCAAGTCAGGGGGTGTGGCAGCATCGTTAGTTTCAGCACCTATGGGTTGGCGTGCAGATGCTGGGTGGTGTTGGTGGTCTGTGATCTCCAGGCGGTCAGATAGATGATCCGGTGGTCCCTTTCTGGCCTGCAACTCTATGGCTTTATGAAATGCACATTGTCAGAAAAATCTTGTTTCATTCCCATTTTGACTTTAAAAATAGATGACTGCTTTTTAAAAAATTCAAATTTGGAAAATGAGAATTGAAATGTTTTCTTCTGATAGCGTGGAAACGGAATGTGGTGCTCATGTCGAAACGCTTGGTTTCCATTCTTTGCTTTAATGACATTTCATCAAAATGTTCCCGCAAAATGTTTCCATGTGGATGACACGGCATTTTCCGACAGAAAAACATTCCGCTAGAAAACTGTCAATCAGGTTTTCCAAACTAGTTATACAAGTATAACCCCCAGTGCGGATGGGATTAGACTGGTACAAAGGTACCTTATATTGGTGTAACTTCGTCCCATTATTATTATTATTTATCTGTGTTATTGTACTGCTTAGGCACCCGAGTCATGGATCAGGACACCATTGTGTTAGGCACTGTACAAACACAGAGCGAAATGTCCCAGAGAGCTACAAGAGTCAATGGATAGATACAAACAGACAGATGGGGGAGTACAAGGAAACAATGTGATAATATCTTCATCAATGATTTAATGATGGAATAGAGTACACTTATAAAGCATGTGGACGATACCAAGCTGGGAGGAGTTGCCAGTGCTTTGGAGGACAGGATCAGCATTCAAAATGATCTGGACAAACTGGAGAAATGGTCTGAAGTAAACAGGATGAAATTCAATAAGGAGAAATGCAAAGTGCTCCACTTAGGAAGGAACAATCAGTTGCACACGTACAAATTGGGAAATGACTGCCTAGGAAGGAGGACTGCGGAAAGGGGTCTGGGGGTCATAGTGGACCACAAGCTAAATATGAGTCAACAGTGTAACGCTGTTGCAAAAAAAGCAAACATCGTTCTGGGATGTATTAGCAGGAGTGTTGTAAGCAAGACATGAGAAGTCATTCTTCTGCTCTACTCCACGCTGATTAGGCCTCACCTGGAGTTTGTGTCCTGTTCTGGGCGCCACATTTCAGGAAAGATGTGGACAAATTGGAGAGAGTCCAGAGAAGAGTAACAAAAATGATTAAAGGTCCAGAAAACATGACCTATGAAGAAAGATTGTAAAAAGTTTGGAGAAATCTGAGGGGGACATGATAATAGTTTTAAAGTACATAAAAGGTTGTTAAAAAGAGGTGAGAGAAAAATCATTCTCCTTAACCTCTGAGGATAGGACAAGAAGCAACGGGCTTAAATTGCAGCAAGGGCAGTTTAGGTTGGACATTAGGAAAAACTTCCTAACTGTCAGGTTGGTTAGGCACTGGAATAAATTGCCTAGGGAGGTTGTGGAATCTCCGTCATTGGAGATTTTTAAGAGCAGGTTGGACAAACACCTGTCGGGGATGGTCTAGATAATACTTAGTCCTGCCATGAATGCAGGGGCCTGAACTAGATGACCTCTCATAGTCTCTTCCAATCCTACGATTCTATGAATATTGGTTGGCATGGCAGGCTTCCTGTATGAGAAGCACCTTTATGGGCTATAATTGCATCCAGCCTAGCAGGCGCTGAATCACTTTAACTAGACCTGTTGTCAGAGACCAGCACATGGGCGGTCATGCCTAATGGTTGGAGCAGGAGTTCGGCCTACTGGGCAGAGCAGGACTAGAAGCCCAGCGTCAGAACTGGAGTTGGAAGTCCAGAATAGGAGCTGAGGGTCAGAACTGGAGTCAGAGGCCGGATGCCAGAACCAAGGGTCAGAGCCGAAGTCAGGAATCGTCAGCGAGGGTCAGAGCCAGGTTACCTAGAGTTAGGCAAGAGCAGGGCTGGGAACAAGCAGGCGCAGGAGGCCATCTCTCAGCCATGGGTGAACGCTTTGAGCAGCTGCTGGGCTTAAGAGCCACTCTGCTGACTCCTCCCACCTGTCAGGCAGCGCAGCCAATCAGGAGCCTACTGCAGCCACCTGTGTTCCTTAGACACGTTTGGTGGTTCTCCGTACAAAGGTGAATTTCACCCCACCGGGGGAATGATGTTTGATTGGCAAAAGATTTGCCAGCTTTATTTTTTCCCCCTGCTTTGACAGAAACACTTTTACCAACCGCCAAAGTTTCCCCCCAAAGCTTGCTGGACGCTGCAAAAAAATACCAGCTTGAAGATTTTTATAGCACAATATCCCTGGGCCTGTATATTTCAGTTTAGTCACTAATGGCACATAAGGGTGCTTTGGGCAGAAGTGGGACTTAAGTGGGGCCATCGACCTCATGCTGTCTCTCTGCCCAGGGGTGAATTTAGGCCACAAGTGTTTGTTGAAACCCCCCACCCCAACCCCCATATGTGCAATGTTAAAATCTCCAATAACTCTCAGCAGAGGCTCTTGGCTTGGCTTTGGACAAGGTATTTCCTTTCATCTTAGGCAAAGCTCTTAGCACTGAGATCTGATGCAAGTTCCAGTAATCATGCCCCAGGGGCTAATAACAAGTAACTGTGCTTGTAATGTCAGAGTCCAGTTTGCTAACCTCAATATTCGTGCTGACCTTCCGGCTCCTTTCATGTCTGTTTCCATTGGATTCATCTAATATACTTTGGATTGAACACAAAGGTCCATAATCTTAACACCACTGTTTCCTCCTCCATGGAGAAACTCAATTTGTCTTTTAAAATATTCTTGATTAAACAAGTGGATTACCAACAGACCCCGCATAGAAAAAAATGGATTGTTTCAAACACTAATGCCCCATCTACACATCAAAACTATCCATATTTAAGTATAGTTTTGGCGTCACCGTGTTATAACATGGTTTTTCCCCCCTGCCTGTGTGAAGCAAATCATCTTAAAACATCCGCAAAACTCATAATCCTCCTCCAAAATTCTCTTTTATCATAGTCGTAGATTCGAAGGCCAGGAGGGACCATCTAGTCTGACCTTCTGGATGACACAGGCCGGAGACCTGCCCCACAATAATTCCTAGAGCAGAGCTTTTAGAAAAACAGCCAGTCTTGAGTTAAAAATTGTCAGTGATGGAGAATCCACCACAAACCTTGGTTTCATCCAAAGAAGTGGGCTGTAGTCCACGAAAGCTTATGCTCTAATAAATTTGTTAGTCTCTAAGGTGCCACAAGTACTCCTGTTCTTTTTCACAAACCTTGGGAAATCGTTCCAGTGGTTAATTATTCCTCTGTTTAAAAATGTATACCTTACTTCCAGTCTGAATTTGTCCAGCTTTCACTTTCAGCCATTGCATTGTGTTAGATCTTCCTCTGCTAGAATGAAGAGCCCATGATTAGATATTTGTTCCTCAGGTATTTCTACTCTGCTGTGAGGCCTACACAAATCTTGGCAAGTTAGCCTGCTGGTGTTCTGGGAACACGGCATATCATGTTGACCAGTATTGTCTCATTATTTCCTTGTACTCTCCTATCTGTCTGTATCCCTCTGTTGTCTTATACTGAGTTTGTAAGGCCTTTGTGGCAGGGATGGTCTTTTTGTTCTGTGTTTGAACAGCCCCTAGCACAACAGGGTCCTGGCCTATGATGAGGACTCTTAGGTGCTACAGTAATACAAGTTAATAATAATAATTAATTACTATTTGCAGTAGTGCCTAGAGGAGCAAGGGTCAGGACCTTATTTTAGGTGCTGCACATCCGTAAAATGAAATGACACTCCCTGAGCCAAAGAGCTTACAGCCTAAACTGGTGCTGAGACGTCTGGTGGAGAAGCATGTTTTACTCACCATGGTTAAAAAGTAGGGCTTGTCAAAAGGTTTCTGTTGAATAGAATAATTGTCTTTTTGACAGAGAGAGAGAGAGAGAGTGTGTGTGTACGTACAAGAACTGTCTTCTGGCCATGGAAAATTTCAATTCTATGTTGAAAACCCAAATGCCCCACAACCAAAATGTTTTTGGCTGAAAATTGAAATATTTCTATCCTGAAATGCCTGTTGTAGTTTGGCTTCCTCATGCAGCTCATTCTCCTCTGTGGGTCGGGCTCCCCAGCTGGACTACATCTTCCAGGATGCATCACTGCCATGAGACAGGGCCTCCCTCCAGAAAAGGGAGCCCATGATGTATCGCGGGAGATGAAGTCCATTGAGGGAGCCTGGCCTATTGAGGAGAATGGGGATTATGAGGCACCAGAACTACAACTCCCAGAAGGCACTGCAGCAGCATTTCAGAATCAAAATATTTTGATTTTTGGATGAAATGTGGTTTCATTTGGTTTGGTTTCAAAATTCCAAAATTTACCATGGGAAGAAAAAAAAAATTTTGGACCAGCTCCAGTTAAAACATGATTCTCTTCATATATTTTTAAAAAGGCCACAACCATATTTAAACGTGGTTATTTTTGTTGTGCAGATGCCAAAGGATCAGTTAACATTAAAACACAAGTATCAGAGGGGTAGCCGTGTTAGTCTGAATCTGTCAAAAGCAACAGAGGGTCCTGTGGCACCTTTGAGACTAACAGAAGTATTGGAGCATAAGCTTTCGTGGGTGAATGCCCACTTCATCAGACGCAAGTCTTGGGCATTCACCCACGAAAGCTTATGCTCCAATACTTCGGTTAGTCTTAAAGGTGCCACAGGACCCTCTGTTGCTTATTACAAACACAGCCATCATCAGAGCCCCAGTTTCAGGATGGTTGTTCCCAACCCTGACCCGATTAAACACAGTCCCGATATGCAGCGAAAATGGGCTTGCCAGATCACAAGCAGAGAAAGTTTAGATGAATTCAGGTACAATGTATTACCTGTAGGGAATGTTTTCAGGTTTGGACATGGCCAGAAAAGAAATCTCTGCCTCTATATATTTTTGTACCGCTAGGGCCTGGTTTTTCTTTTAGAACTTTTACTCCATGCAATCAGTGGGGTTTCTTCAGGCAGGTGTGTTTCGGAAAGGAAATGCTAGCATGGCCCAGAAACAGGGCTTGATCCCTTAGAGCCGCATCCGACACCCAATGAAGCCGATGGAAAGATCCCATTTGCGTCAATGGACTTTGGATCAGGCCTCTGCAGCTCTAGATGACACGTGCCGCATATCCTTAGGGCCGGGCCAAATCTCAGCAGTTGGCTCCAGGTCCAGAGCTTCCGGGAAGAGGCAAGGTACCAAACGCCCCCGAAAGCTGAGGGCGCTCGCATCCAGCGGGTCTGATCAGAGTCAGGACATTGTAACTCACTGGGGCAGAGGTGACAGACACTTGCTGTGAATGGGTGAGGTTTGGGGCTGGGGGTGTGCATGGAGGAGCCTGGGGCACCCAATGAGCTCGGGGAGCGCCTGGGGATCTGGCAGAGGCAGGCGCAGCGGGTGGGGCAGACGCCTTGGCCTCGGAGAGGCGTGGCACGCTGAGGAAGTAGCAGGGTCCGAGTGTCTGCAGCGACATGGGGTATGGCTACGCTGCAGCTGGGTGGAGGGTCCCGGAGTCCAAGCCTGCCCAATCCCCTGGGTCCGAGCTTTGGTGGCCAGCCAGAACCACCAACACCATCCACTCTGCTACCGTTAGCATGCTAGCTACCTGGCCCGGGACTCTCGCTCCCAGCTGTGGTGTAGCCATAACACATGGTGTCCCTGCTCCCCACCCCGGTAGCTAGAACAGCCACCCTCCCACCCACCTGGTGCCTGGCTCCCCACCTCCACTGCTGGCAGCATCTCCTGCCCTGGAGGGGAAACAGCTCTCCTCCCCCAATCCCAAAATGAGACATCTCCACCAGGCTGTCCCTTCCGCGCCCAGCCTGGCTCCAGGGGCCCCCTCTCCCCAGCACTGAGGGGGCTGGGCCAGAGGAGGCCTGGAGCCCAGGCTGCCCCTGGGTACAGAGGAAATATTGCGGTGGTGGAACCATCAATCGCCCCACCCTCCACTATTTCCTCCGTCGCTCCCCCAGTTCCGCCACCTCTACGTTCAGGGAGGGTTTTGGTGCACCCTGAACGTTGACCCATTCACCCAGAGAGATCCACTCCCCTTTCGACCTGTGTAAACAACCCCCAGTTCCTTTCATCCCAGTACGCTCCAGTCTCTGGAATACGAGAGCACGTCAGTCCTGGGCAAAGGTTTGCTTTCAACGACGCTGAGCCCAGACTGTTGCTTGAGCCTTTCATTCGGACGGTGTCTGTTCGCTGCACTCCTCCCAGCTCCCTCTCAGCTCTCTGAAACCTCTGGGGCTCGGGAACTAACCCTTGGCCTGCATATCTGTGCTAAACACCTTCTCTCTCATGTTTTCCCCAGCAAACATGATGAAAACACATGAGATCATTGGGATTTATATAGACAGGTCTGGCAGCTTCTTCCTATATATTTGGCCTGTGGGATAGCAAGTCAACCTAGGGCTCTCCTTCCAAGAAAAGGATATTTGTTGCCTGGTTAAGCATGAGAGAAGTGTGGCCTAGTGTTCTAAGCAGAGGAGTTGGAACCCTCTGGCTGGAGCAAGTCACTTCATCGTCCCGTGACTCAGTTTCCCCACCTGTAAAATGGGAATTGTAACATTTCCCTCCCTTACTGGGGTGCTGGGAGGATGTGTAAAAGCTCAGGCTAGTACATTAGGGATGATTATTTAGGGTCCATTCCTGAACATAAGAACGGTCACACTGGATCAGACCAATGGTCCATCTAGCCCAGTATCCTGTCTTCCAACAGTGATCCATCCCCTGTCGTCCAGTCCCAGCTTCTGTCAGTCAGAGGTTTAGAGACACCCACATCATGCAGTTGTGTCCCTGACCATTGTGGCTAATAGTCATTGATGGACCTATCCTCCATGAACTTATTTAATTCTTTTTTTAACCTAATTATATTTTTGGCCTTCACAACATCCTCTGACAAGGAGTTCCACAGGTTGACTGTGTGGTGTGTGAAGAAATACTTCCTTTGTTTGTTTTAAAGGTGCTGCCTATTAATTTCATTGGGTGAGCCCTGGTTCTTGTGTTATGGGAAGGGGTAAATGTCACTTCCCTATCCATTTTCTCTGCACCAGTCATGATTTTATAGCTCTCTAGCATATCCCTCCTCAGTCGTCTCTTTTCCAAGCGGAACAGTCCCCGTCTTTCACTCAGGCAAAACTCCCCCGAATGACTGTATACGTATTCTAGCTGCCCATTATGACAATAACAGTTCCTTGTGCTGTGGTCCTGCTTTGACCCTCATTCCAGCTCCCCGTTCCTCCTCCCCACATCTCCTGTTCCCTGAGAACCAGCCTTGCGAGCAGTTCTCATATTAAACCCAGTTTAAAACAGGTATTAGGAATAAATGAAGGTGTTAAGTTGCGCATTTCTTCAGCACAACGCAGGGAAAGATTCTCTCCCAGTGTGCTGAATGGCAACCTGCCTCATCTACCCCCACACAGACACACACCTGTGTGCTCACACATTCACACTCATACACATACACTTTTGCAAACTCACACCTGTGTGCACAGAGACACACACACCTATGTTCACATGCATTCACACAGTAGGTGCATGCTTACATTCACTCACACTCCTATGTGCACACACACACACCTGTGTGCATACACATTTGCATGTTCAAACACCCTTCTAAGCAATGCTCACATTTACACATACACATTTTTACTTTATGTATACACACAAAAACTCACACAAACACACTTACATGTACACACACTATTCTATTCCCTATAGATTTTATTACCACATCCATCACTGTAATATAAGCACTTTCCAGTAGTGAAATAAGCAATGTGACCACACATTGACACACACACATCTGTGTGCACACTTAGAGCACACACAGACACCTATGTGCACACAACCCCCATGTGAATGGCACACGCACACAAGTACACACACTCATTTGATCTGGAAACTTATGCCTTTGAGCAGGAAATTCAGCTCTGACCAGAACATAAAACTTTCTGATGGTAGCTCCCTTTCTCTCCATTGCAACACTGCACAAGCCCACTAAACATAACACCCGGAGTGTCTGGTAGCAAAGCTCCCTGGGTTGCTCATGCTTAGGGTGACCAGATGTCCTGATTTTATAGGGATAGTCCCAATTTTGGGTCTTTTTCTTATATGGGCTCCTATTACCCCCCACCCCCATCCCGATTTTTCACACTTGCTGTCTGGTCGCCCTAGGTATGTCTACACTACAATTAAAAACCCTGGGCTGGCCCATGCCAGCTGACTTGGGCTCCCCGGTGTGGGACGCTGGGGCTGTTTAATTGCAGTGTAGACTTCCCGGCTCCGGCTGCAGGCTGAGCTCGGGGACCCTCCCACCTTGCAAGGTCCTAGAGCCTGCACGCCAGCCCGAGCCTGAACCTCTACCCTGAGCCCTGTGAGCCCATGTCAGCGGGCACAGGCCAGCTGCGGGGTTTTAATTGCAGTGTAGACGTGCTCTAGGACTCCTGAGTTCTATTGCAGACTCTGTCCTGAACTCACTGGGCAAGTCACCTCACCTCAGTTTCCCCATCTGTCAAAAGAGGATAATTGAGAGAGAAGGTGGGAGAGGTAATATCTTTTATTGGACCATGGGAGAGACACGCTCTTCTTCGGGTCTGGACCAACACGGCTATGACAACCCCGCATACAAATGCTGCTCCCCTGCCTCCCAGTGGAGGGTGGGGGGAGGAAGACAGGAGAACAGTGGGACCTTACAAAGACAAATGGGCTCTGGGCCTAGTGCACCAAGCAAACACCAGCTGGTAGTCCTAAATGCTCCAAACCCTCTGTCTCCTCAAAGCGCCTCCTTTAACATACCTGGATGCTGAGTGCAGCATCCCGGCCAGGCCTGTGGCCAAGGGGAAAGAACTCCACTGCGATCCGAGGGGAGCAAAACAAGCTAACAGAACAAAATGTCCCATGCTGTCTTGTTGTAGCCGAGTCAGTCCCAGGATATTAGCAAGACAGGGTGGGTGAGGTAATAGCTTTCATTGGCCCCACACCGTAAGCTGGAAAGCTCATCTCTCTCCCCAGCAGACGTTGGTCCAACCGGAGATATTACCTCACCCCAAATGTCCTGAACACAACAGCAAGGGTCAAACTCGGCCGCCTCCCGGATCCGTTCCAGGAACGTAAGCTCCCGCTGCGCTCTGCCAGCCCCGGCACGGTGCAGCTGCTTTGGCTCCGTGGCACTGAACTCTGGGCTGTGTGTGCCGGGTTAGTCATGCCGCCGTCCACTCCCGAGCCCCCCGGGTCTGTAATTTATGCAAGGCTCCAATCCAATCCCCCAGCTCAACCCTGCCCTGTGGTATTATGGGAGCTCCCCTCCACCTCCCCACTGTGCTGTGCTCCCAGCTCAGGCCTGCCTTGTAGCGCTCCAAGAGCTTTGGTGGGGTCCCCTTGCTCCCCCACCTCCCTACTGTCTCCTTGGCTCATTACTGCCCATGAGCACTAGAGGATCTCTCTGGTTCTCCCTTGTGCCCTGCTGCGTTTCTGCAGCTCCCATCTCCCCAGGCTCGGCTCCCCATGCTATGGCATTTTCAGTGCTTTCTCCTGTCCGCTTGAGTCCTGCCTTGTTGAGCCAGACACACTGGCCTGCTGCAACACAGACCCAGGGTCTAGACCACGCCCCCAAAGCTGCAGGCTTTAACCAAAAACTGCTCAGCAGGTCACCTATCTCCAGCACCCAGACACCCAGCTCCCAATGGGATCCAAACCCCAGATAAATCCATTTTCCTCTGTATAAAGCTTATACAAGGTAAACTCATAAATTGTCCACCCTCTATAACACTGATAGCGAGAGATGCACAGCTGTTTGCTCCCCCAGGTATTAATCACTTTGGGTTTACTAATAAACAAAAGTGATTTTATTAAGCATAAAAAGTAGGATTTAAGTGGTTTCAAGTAATAATAGACAGAACAAAGTAAGTCACCAAGCAAAATAAAGCAAAAACACGCAAGTCTAAGCCTAATACATTAAGAAACTGATTACAGGTAATATCTCACCCTCAGAGATGTTCTAATCAGCTTCTTTCACAGACTAGACTCCTTCTTAGTCTGGGCCCAATCCTTTCCCCTGGTACAGTTCTTGTTAGTTCCAGCAGACATCTCAAGTGGTAAGCAGGGGTTTTCTCATGACTGGCAGCCCTGTTTGTCCTGCTCCACCCCTTTCTAGAGCTTTGGCACAAGGTGGGAATCTTTTGTCTCACTGGGTCCCCACTCCTCCTTCTAAAATAGAAAAGGACCAGATTTAAGATGGATTCCAGTATCCTGTGACATGGTCACATGTCACTGTAAGACCCCAGCCTCCATTCTTCCAGGGCTGGCCCCCAGTTACACAGGAAGGTTTGCAAGTAAACAGAGCCATTTACAACCAATTGTCTTAGTCAGTGGGAGCCATCAAGATTCTAATCCACCATTAATGGCCCACACTTTGCATAATTACAATAGGACCTCAGAGTTATACTTCATATTTCTATACAACTTCCACCTGTTCATGCTCTCTGTATGTGTGTACATATATCTCCTCAGTATATGTTCCACTCTATATGCATCCAAAGAAGTGGGCTGTAGCCCACGAAAGCTTATGCTCTAATAAATGTGTTAGTCTCTAAGGTGCCACAAGTACTCCTGTTCTTTTTTCATATGTCTAGCTTCAGATACAAGGATGATACATGCTTACAAATAGGAGGAATATATTCAGTAGGTTATAACCTTTGTAATGATACCTTGCAAGAGACCCTTTGCATAAAGCATATTCCAGTTACATCACATTCACACTCAAAAGCATATTTCCATAAAACACATGGAGTGCAGCGTCACAGAGGAATCTGGTTTTGTTGGTCCTGGACAAAGTGAGGCAGCAGTTTAAACCCTCTTTGGATTTAAAGAGGGCCAGCCTAGCCCCATTGAAGTTGGTGGGGGATCTACCACTGACTTCACTGAGGCCAGGCATTAGCCACCATGCTTGGATTATTTAGTTGGCAGATTTTGTCCCCAGATGCCGGTTGCACAACATTGGCGCTCCTCTTTGCGGCTGTCTCGGGGAGTGATCAAAGCGATTCTGCCTGGGCGGGATTCACTGAACTCTAGCCTAATGGAATTACGAGCCGGGTTGGGAACTTTACTCAGCTCTGAGCCTGTCATCACCTCAGCAGAGCCGGGTAATTCAGCGAGATCCGAATTCAGCTCGGGGCCAGGCTGTGTGGCGGTGAGGACAGGACACTAGCATCACAAATGCACCGGGGTCTGGTCTGCATGGGTACGATCGGCTGAGCGAACAGCTGTGAGCAGCGGTCCACAGGAGGTGGCAGCCAGACAAGGGAATCTGCAGTGTGAGCAGCGCGCCGGCCCCGGGGGAAGATGCGGTTTGGTCGCTAATGTTTGCTGATGAGACGCAATGTCCCGGCCTTCCCTCCAAACCACAGAAGACCCCTGAAGGCTCTTTAATCTAAACACAAAGGCTTGTGTCAGCCAGAATCCACAGTGAAAAGTGTGGTAATGATCTGGCTGGGTGACCGCTGCCTCGTGTGGGATGGAATCAGAGCTGCCCCACCACATGTCCTAGGCCTTGGGAGGTTAATAGTGCTTCTCCTTCAGCTTGCATGGCAGGGGCCTGGCCTTTGGGGGCTGTACGGCTCTGAGTTCTAGCCTCGCCGTGCCGTTTTCTGCTGTAATTCCCCAGCCTCAGAGGGCGAGAGCAGCAGGGTCAATGAGGCATGTGCTATGTAAGAACCAGAGCTGCCAGCAGGCCCTGAAGGGTGGAGCTGTTCGGGTCATGCTGCTCAAACAGACTGGTTTTTCCACCAGTTCCGGAGTGTTTTCCTTCCTTCCCTGGGTAGCATGGACAGAGAGGTGGAGAAGGACAGAGGGGTGACAGCAAAAACAGGCAAGTGGCTATTTGGGGCTCCGAGCACTAGTTTTTAGTTGACTGCAGCCCCATCGTGGCATTGGGGGGGGGCAATATGTTTGCTTGGCCCACAGTGCCCAGGCAGCATTAACTAGCTCTGGCCGCCCATCTAAGCAGGCTCTCTGGCATAGAGCAGAGTCTATTCCTTCTATCCGGGCTTGTTCCGCTCGCTATCCCTGGCTGTAAACCCACCGTATGTTTTGGGGTGATATAAAGTCTCTGTCCCCCTCCGCACTGAGAGACCCAGGTTCAAATCCTGCCACAGCAGGCAAGAAGTTTCGTGGCCCTGTGTGCACCCTCTGACCACCCAGGCCTGCGCTCAACCCATTGACTCCCAGGGGAGATGAGGGTTTTCAGCATCAGGGCAGTACCAGAGAGCTAGTACTGGACTAGCAGGGTGGCATATTAAGGTGCAGGCAACATCTTACATTTTTATAGCATCTTCCAGCTCTGGGGTGGAACACCAGCCACGCTGAACCAGCAAGACCCCAGAGCGGCTTAGGGTAGGGTGAGCAGTGAGGTTGCAGTGGAATGTAGGGGGAAAGAATGTAATTAGCCAATGGGGCATTTCACCTTACTTAACAAACGCCCCGTCCAGCCGCATCGCACCACCCTAGTGCTGTCGTGTGATGGGTGGGACTGAAAAGGGAGGGTCAGATTCCAGGAGGCTCTTAGTTTGGTGTGATGCTCCGGAATGCAAAACGGGGGCCAGGCTACCAGACGAACACCTCTCAGCATGTGACACTGGCCTCTGGCCACGCGCAGCAAAGATCTCTTTCCTACAACTCTGCCTGCGGCATCACTGATTGCCAAGGAAACAAGCTACTGACTTGGAGGGAAAAGCGCCACCTACTGAGTCACCAATGCCGCTTCCTGGGATTCCTTTGGCAGTCTCCCATCCAAGTACCAAACACACCCAAAAACTGCTTAGCCCCCGAATGAGTTCAGGACCCTCACATCCTCTTTTCAATTGATCAGAGAGTTTGGCCATTGGGGGTTCCTTGCCAGATCTGCCTCAGCACAGCTTTGGAGAGCTCCGTCTTCCTGGCTGGGTGATCTGGGAGAGTCTGGTAGCGAGATGTATCTTGTTCTTTCTCAAAGCCACCTGCTTGTGGCTGTGGATTCCTCACTCCTCTGTCCTGCCGGATAATTCAGTCTTCACGCTGGAAACCGTCTTCCTAGGAGCTCTCTGCTCGGCTGCGGACTTCGCGTGCTCTTGATTTTTGTTTGAGGGGGGAGATTCACCATCGCAGCTCAGAAGAGCTTATTCTTTCTCTGCAGTAGATCCCCTCGCCCGCGGAAAGTATCCCTCCGCACGCTAAACTGTCAGTGTGTTTGGTCAGCCCCACCCGCCTGTTAAAGGGACGCTGGCAGGTTGAAAACAGTGGGTCCTCTGGTCCCGCAGAACTGCTCCTAGGTTCTGATCCGAAGCCGCTGTGAATCGTTCCACTGATTTCAGTAGGAGCAGCCAGACTGGATCAGACCCAGGGTCCTGTCTCCGATAGTGGGCACTGCCAGCTGCTTCAGAGGAGTAAGAACCCCACTGTAGCAGACGAGGGATAATCTGCCCCTCGTGTAGGTCTCATCTCGACGCGAGCATCTCAAGCCCTGACACATGTCCTTTGGATCAGGCCCTTATTACAGGACTGGAGGGGAAAGGCAAAAGAGGCTGTAATGCACCTCTACTCACTCCCAATCCTAATGCCGACTGGAGGCCAGTCCAGTTCCAGGCACAACTTAGAGCAGCACCAAGGCTGCTCTACATTTCGTCCAGCCACCCACAGTCTCATGGGTGGGGATTGTTGGAGCCCAGCGGCACTCCTGCCAGGCCACATGTCCCCAGAAACACCTCCTGCCTGGGCAGCCGCTGTGCAGAGCAGCGTAGCTGGGGCTCCCATGTATTTAAAGATCCTTGCACTTCCCTCTATATGTCACTTGGCAATTGCCACCCGAAAAGACGAGCAGAAAACAGGGATGATCATACTTCACAAGGGCTAATGATCTGAGGTGAACGACCTGATCCCACTGCTGCTGACCTACCTGACAAAGCCCCCTTTGGATTTCGGAAGGATCAAGCCCCAAATGAACAAGGGCATTTGGCTGGACAGGGCCATAATTGTGCGAAGTGTTAGGAGCCTGATTCGTGCTTGCTACCCGCCGGATTCTGGGGCTTGGTAAGTAATAGCTCTTGCAACAGGCTGGTAGCAATGGGGTGCTGGGTTGGAAGGACCCGGCTGTCTTGCTATGGGAAGTATATCTGAAAGTGGCCCGTTAAGCTTGGTATCGTGTCACCAGGGCCAGTGCAAAGTGTTTCTGAGGAATCCCTGTAGCTCACCAACTTGTGCTATAGCGTCTCATGGGAGGAATTCCTTCCTGACCCCATTGCTGATCACCTCTTGCCCTGAAGCATGAGGATTAGTAGCCTCTGTAGTTTTATCCCAGGATGTGGAACTGCAGTTGCTGCTTTTATTCTGTAGAGACACTAGCCTCTCTATGGTAAAGATAAAACCCAGTGTGATGTCCCTCTTCAAGGTCTGAAGCTAGGATCTCCATCCTTGAGTTAAAGGAATTACCCTATTAGGTAACGGTAGTAGGCTATTATCCTGTAATAGACCAGCCACTAGAAAGGCACATGACACACACTTTGCCAGTGGGTTACCTAGCTTTCCAGCAGAAACCCAGTCCTGACCAACTTCCATCCCCATCCCTCTGATTTAGCCAAAACTAAATCAGTCCATCTGTAATTTCTCATGCATGATCCTATGCCAGGGTACATATTTTGTGGAAAGTTTGAGGCAAATGGGACAAGGCGTTTTGGAGATATGAGAGTTGTTGTTTAAGAAAAAAAAAACCCATGAGGTGTTTTCATTTCTTTAAAGTTTCCCAATGTTTTTTGGCTGGTCCTCGCATCGCAATGCCCTGGCCTGGTACCTCCCCGTTTGTTTCAGCCTGTTGGTCTCAGGCGAGTTCTGGGGTGGGGTGAGATCACGTTATTCATTGTGATGGATGGATGCATTAGGAACGCCACGGCGTGCTGGAGGAACGCATGGCACCGATACAGGCCTTGGGAAGGCTGCAGCTGGCTGCTGTGAATCTGAAAAAGCCCAAGCCAGCGTTTCACAGCAAGCGCATATGTTGTAGTGTTTGGGGCAGTGGTTCTCAGCCTGTGGGCCACTTGCGGCCCAGTCAGCACACAGCTGCAGCCCAGGTGACATCCTCAGGGCCACACAGGTAGTATGTATATTGTGTGGATGCGGCCGACATCACACATAGAGAGCTGCATATGTGCCCCACAATAATAAATAGGTTGAGAACCACTGGTCTGGGGGAGGGAGGTTCATTTCCTGGGTTTAACATTTGTGTCCTTTCCCCTACAATGTGCCAATACGATTGTTTTCCCTCTTAACTCTGCACCACTGATACATGTTGTAACAAATCCGTGTTGGGATTGTCTTCAAGAACTTTTCCATTCAGCTTATCCAGACTATCTCCCCAAGTTCTAGGAGCAAACTTCCTCCAGTTCTCTGGGATCTGAAAACTCAGTTCAACTCTGCGTCGTCACTCAGGTTCCGCTCTGAGGTGCGTAGCAGCTCTATGCCAGGCCCAGGGGCAGGGGTTTAGGTACAGGGTGATACCACAATTCCAAATCGTGTCACACCGTACACAGCTTATAGAATCATAAACATGTAGGAGTAGAAGGGACCTCGAGAGATCATCTAGTCCAGTCCCCTGCGCTCATGACAGGACTTAATATTATCTAGACCAGCTCTGACAGGTGTTTGTCTGAACTGCTCTTAAAATTCTCCCATGACAGAGATTCCACAACCTCCCTAGGTAATTTGTCCCAGAATTTAGCTACCCTGACAGGAAATTTTTCCTAATGTCCAGCCTAAATCGCTCTTGCTGCAGTATAAGCCCATTACTTTCTGTCTTGTCCTGTCCTCCGTGAATAAGCAGAGCAAATTATTACACAACTCTTTATAATAACCTTTTATGTACTTTAAAACTATTATCATGTCCCCCTCAATCTTCTCCAAACTTTTTACAATCTTTCTTCATAGGTCATGTTTTCTGGACCTTTAATCATTTCTGTTGCTCTTCTCTGGACTCTCTCCAATTTGACCACATCCTTCCTGAAATGTGGTGCCCAGAACTGGACACAATACTCCAGTTGAGGCCTAATCACTGTGGAGTAGAGCGGAAGAATTACTTCTCGAGTTTTGCTTACAACTCTTCTGCTAATACATCTCAGAAAAGATGTTCGCCTTTTTTGCAGCGGCGTTACACTGCTGACTCATATTTAGCTTGTGATCCACTCTGACCCCCAGATCCCCTTCTGCAGTACTCCTTTCTAGGCAGTCATTTCCCATTGTGTATGTGCGCAACTGATTGTTCCTTCTTAAGTGGAGTACTTTGCATTTGTCCTTATTGAATTTCATACCATTTATTTCAGACCATTTCTCCAGTGTGTCAAGATCATTTTGAATTTTAATCCTATCCTCCAAAGTGCTTGCAACCCCTCCCAGCTTGGTATCATCCACACACTTTATAAGTGTACTCTCTATGCCATTATCCAAATCATTGATGAAGATACTGAATAGACCCAGAACAGATCCCTTTGGGACCCCACTAGATATGCTTTTCTAGCCTGCCTGTGAACCATTGGTAACCACTCTGTGAGAAGTTTTCCAATCAGTTGTGCACCCACCTTATAGTAGGTTCATCTAGGCTGTATTTCCCTAGTTTTCTTATGAGAAGGTCACATGAGACAGTATCAAAAGCCTTACTAAAGTCAAGATATACCACATCTACTGCTTCCGCCCTCCCACCCCCACCCCCACCCCCCATCCACAATGCTTGTTAGCCTGTCAAAGAAGGATATTAGGTTATATACATTTTTCTTCTCTACTAACATCTACTTCTTGAATCTAATTGGTTTTGGCATCATATGGAGCATGTAAGGACCAGTTGCTTTGCAGATCATGTAAGGCCCTCACTTCATCTACATTTCAAACTTATCAGTGCAGGGTCTTCCCACTTATCTCAATTAGCCTGAAAAGGCCATCTGGGAGTCCAGCATGCAGCCTGTGACACCCTTGTTTACAGTTTAACCTTGCACTCAAATCAAGCTAGATGCAAGGTTAATCACCCCAGCAAGATCTCTGCGTACAACATGGTCTCCTAGGAGACATGTTAGACTGGACTGGACAAGACACTGGAAAGCATCCCATAGGGAACAGTGCTGCAATGGCAGGAAGAGACAAGAGTGGATGATGATCTAAAAAGCCTTTTTTCCATCTCTCTGCTGCCTGGGAAGATACATGACTCCTTTCTGTTATGGCAACAACCTTCCCATCACAGAGATGTAAATACAGGGGCACCTCACCAAGAACTAGCCAGAGGAGTGATTTCTGCTGGCAACTAGAATTTCAATGGGCATTCCCCCCCCCCCCCGCCCTTCACCACAGACTATTATCTAAAATCCAGCCATCCTGTTCCCCTTCAAGCAATACCCTGCGCAATCAGTCCCCTACTACTAACCTTGCAATAAGTGTGAACTTGAGAACTTCACCCAGTGTGTTTGCTGGGGGTGGATCCAAGCCAGAAGCCCTGGAAATCTCTCTCTCTCTCTCTCTCTCTCTCCTCTGTATATACAGGCCTCAGTGTGTGTGTATGTGTGTGTGTATGCGCGTGTGCTCTGTATAGACAGGCCCCACTCTGTGTGTGTGTATGTGTGTGTGTATGCGCGTGTGCTCTGTATAGACAGGCCCTACTCTGTGTGTGTGTGTGTGTGTGTGTGTGCGCACGTGCACTCTGTATATACAGGCCCCAGTGTGTGTGTATGTGTGTGTGTATACGCGTGTGCTCTGTATATACAGGCCCCACTCTGTGTGTGTGTGTGTGTGTGTGTGTGTATGCGCGTGTGCTCTGTATATACAGGTCCCACTCTGTGTGTGTGTATGTGTGTGTGCGCTCTGTATATACAGGCCCCACTGTGTGTGTGCTCTCTGTATATACAGGCCCTACTCTGTGTGTGTGTGTATGGGTGTGTGTGTGTGTGTGCACACACATGCACTCTGTATATACAGGCCCCACTCTGTGTATGTGTGTGTGCGTGTGTGTGTCTGTGTGTGTGTGCGCACGTGCTCTCTGTATATACAGGCCCTACTCTGTGTGTGTGTGTGTGTGTGTGTGTGTGTTCACACGTGCACTCTGTATATACAGGCCCCACTCGGTGTATGTGTGTGTGCGTGTGTGTGTCTCTGTGTGTGTGCGCGCGTGCGCTCTGTATATACAGGCCCCACTCTGTAATTTGAACCAAATGTCCTCATTTTGTTTCTCCTTTTTATAAACAAGAGGGTAAGTTGCTAGGCGATTCCCAGATCCGGTGGCTTTCGGCCAGGTGAATCCTAATAACATTTTAACTGATGATGATTTTTTATGTGGTTGGGTTTGGCTTTGATCCCTCACACCTCAGGCTGCACAATAAATAGAACTTGAGTGAAGGGAATGAAATCCCGAGCCCGGATCCACAGCACGGTGTTGTCCCCGTTCCCTTCTCAATGGGTCCATCTCTCAACACAGGTTTGGGGAATCTTTGATCTTAACTGTTTCACCTGCTACTTCCAAACAGAATTTTGAAAACCGAGCTCCTTTGGGCCTGATTTTCAGAAGGGCAGAGCACGGCCATTCCTGATGGCTTGCACTGGAGTCCTGGGTGTTCAGCGCCTCTAACGACCAGGCAAACACTGTGTCTCTGTGTGCGTGCGTGTGGGCACGTGTGCCTGCTTAGCGTATATACACATTGTTTAAGTGGCAGTCACATGCCTGTGGTCAATTGCAGTTCCCAGGCGCTGTTCATGGACTCATAGACTTCAAAGCCGGAAGGGACTACCGGGATCATCTAGCCTGACCTCCTGCACATGGCAGGCCGCAGAACCTCACCCACCCACTCCTGTACTAGACCCACAACCTCTGGCTGAGTCGCTGACATCCTCAAATCTTGATTTAAAGACTCTGAGTTACAGAGAATCCACCCTTTAAACCATTCAAACCGGCAAGCGACCTGTGCCCCACGCTGCAGAGGAAGGCGACTTTCCGCCAGGGACTCTGCCAATCTGACCTGGGGGAAAATTCCTTCCTGACCCCATAGACTGTGTCACCTGCACTCAGGGCCGGCTTTATGAACTGCGGGGCCCAATTCGAATACCCAGCAGTGGTCCGGGGCTTCAGCGGCACTTCGGCGGCGGGGGTTCCGCTCCGGGTCTTCCGCGGCACCAAAGGACCCCCCGCCGCCGAAATGCCACCGAAGACCCCCGGGGCGGACTGCTGCCGGGTGAGTAAAAAAAAATAATTAAAAAGGCGCCTAAGACGCGGGGCCCTCTTAGGCGCGGGGCCCGATTCCGGGGAATGGGGGGAATCGGCCTAAAGCCGGCCCTGCCTGCACTCTGCCCCCCAGTCCATCTCCCCTGGGACTCATTCTAACATCCCAACCCCCCTGAGCCATTGGACACGTTTTCCATTTATTTTTAAGCAAAGCTGTCAGAGACTGTGATAGACCCAGACCAGTTGGGAACAGCAGAGTAGCAGAAGGGAGATATACTGGCCACTGGATAAGCAGTTTTCTGTTCCCTGAGTGACCAGAGCAGGGGCTGCTCCAGGCTAATAGACCACCTGACTCCAATTAACCTGCTAAGAGTCAGGTGAGGCAGTGAAGCACCTGACTCTAATTAAGGCCCCTCTGATGCTATAAAAGGGCTCACTCCAGTCAAGCCAGGGGGAGCAAGAGGAGAGGAACTGGGTGTGAGGAACTGGGAGCAAGAGGTGTGCAAGAAGCTGAGAGTGAGTAGGCGTACTGCTGGAGGATGGAGAAGTACAAGCGTTATCAGACATCAGGAGGAAGGTCCGGTGGTGAGGACAAAGAAGGTGTTGGGAGGAGGCCATGGGGAAGTAGCCTAGGGAGTTGTAGGTGTCGTGCAACTGTACCGGGAGGCACTATAGACAGCTGCAGTCCACAGGGCCCTGGGCTGGAATCTGGAGTAGAGGGCAGGCCCGGGTTCCCCCCACACCTCCCAACTCCTGATCAAACACAGGAGGAATTGACCTGGACTATAGCTTCTACCAGAGGGGAAAGTCTCTGGACTGTATCCTGACCCACAGGGTGCATCTGTGAAGCGAGCAAATCCGCCAAAGGGCCAAGGCATTGCCTATAGATAATAGAATCATAGAAGATTAAGGTTGGAAGAGACCTCAGGAGGTCATCTAGTCCCACCCCCTGCTCAAAGCAGGACCAATTCCCAACTAAATCATCCCAGCCAGGGCTTTGTCAAGCCTGACCTTAAAAACCTCTAAGGATGGAGATTCCACCACCTCCCTAGGTAACCCATTCCAGTGCTTCACCACCCTCCTAGTGAAATAGTGTTTCCTAATATCCAACCTAGACCTCCCCCACCGCAACTTGAGACCATTGCTCCTTGTTCTGTCATCTTTCACCACTGAGAACAGCCGAGCTCCATCCTCTTTGAAACCCTCCTTCAGGTGGTTGAAGGCTGCTATCAAATCCCCCCTCACTCTTCTCTTCTACAGACTAAACAAGCCCAGTTCCCTCAGCCTCTCCTCGTAAGTCATGTGCCCCAATCCCCTGATCATTTTTGTTGCCCTCTACTGGACTCTCTCCAATTTTTCCACATCCTTTCTGTAGTGGGGGGACTAAAACTGGACACAGTACTCCAGATGTGGCCTCACCAGTGCTGAATAGAGGGGAATAATCACATCCCTCGATCTGCTGGCAATGCTCCTACTAATGCAGCCCAATATGCCGTTAGCCTTCTTGGCAACAAGGGCACACTTCTGACTCATATCCAGCTTCTCGTCCACTGTAACCCCCAGGTCCTTTTCTGCAGAATTGCTGCTTAGCCAGTCAGTCCCCAGCCTGTAGCAGTGCCTGGGATTCTTCCATCCTAAGTGCAGAACTCTGCACTTGTCCTTGTTGAACCTCATCAGATTTCTTTTGGCCCAACCCGTCTAGGGCTCTCTGGACCTTATCCCTACCCTCCAGCGTGTCTTCTACCACAGACAATGCAACAGATGCAGCCATGTGAGAGGCCTCCAGGGGAAAGCCAAGTATTAACCCAGGAAGGGTTTAATTTATACCCTCACATTCCGAGTTGTCTAGTTAACCTTGACAGCCCTTTAATCTCTGCTTCCTCGTTTGACGGGTTGACAGCTCCCGGGAAGCGCTGCAAACCACTCCCGGAGCCGGTGGAGCCAGGCTGCTGGTGTTAATTAGAGAGCAAAGAACTCAATCCTGGGCCCCGGTTCCTGGCCAGCCGGGAAACCTGACTGTGCAACAATTACAGACTAAAAATAAAAAGCCCAGCTGGGCAGTTTTTAGCACCGTTTAGGGACGGGAAATGGACATTTTTAGCAGCCAGAAGGTTAAACGTAGGAAAACTAAATCCAGACCAAGCTGTAATCTGCTGCCCCACAACACCTCCCCAGCTTTCTGGCAATGCTGACTCCCAGACCCATGTGGCTCAGAACCTTGCCCCAGAGCCAGGGATGTTCAAGGCACTCAGCTGAGACATAAAGCAATGTATGGGTCACTAGCCAGACTTTAGTGTATTCCCAGGTGTAATGATGCTGGTTCTGGTGGGACCCAACTGAGAGTGCCAATTCAGGACAAATTGCTTAGAGCAGGGCAGTTACAGCCCAAGGCTGGGGTTTTTCCACCTCCAAGGCAAACCAAACCAACCAGACAGAGAGGACTTCGGTCTCACCCCACTGGCTAACCACAAGTCACACAAGCAATTCCCTTAGACACTCCAGTTTCCCAGTATCACCACCAGTGCCACTTGTTATGGGGACAAATGGTTATGAAAAAAGGTTCTCTCGATCCCAAAGGACCAAGCCCCAGACCCAGGTCAATCTGCAAATCAGCTCTTACCCACAAATCACGCTGCTGCCAATCCTTTAGAATCTAAAATCTAAAGGTTTATTCATAAAAGGAAAAAGATAGAGATGAGAGCAAGAATTGGTTAAATGGAATCAATTACATACAGTAATGGCAAAGTTCTTGATTCAGGCTTGTAGCAGTGGTAGAATAAACTGCAGGTTCAAATCAAGTCTCTGGAATACATCCCCAGCTGGGATGGGTCATCAGTTCTTTGTGTAGAACTTCCATTTGTAGCAAAGTCCCTCCAGAGGTAAGAAGCAGGATTGAAGACAAAATGGAGATGAGGCATCAGCCTTTTATAGTCTTTTCCAGGTGTAAGAATGCCTCTTTGTTCTTACTGTGGAAAATTACAGCAAAATGGAGTCTGGAGTCACATGGCCAAGTCATTTTGCTGAGTTGCAGGGTGTATGTGCCTTCTCTCAATGGGTCATTTGTATAGCAGATGGTCCTTAATGGACCATCAAGCAGGCCAGGCAGAGCTGACACCAACTCACCCAGAAGCACAGCATAAGTTTGAAATACAGACAGTAAAAAGCCAATATTCATAACTTCACCTACAAAAATGATACACACATATAGACAGCATAAACATAACCGGCACATCATAATCTTCCCATAGACACCTCACAAAACAACCTTTGTACAATATCTGCTGCAAATATATAACAGTGGTTGCACCAGTGATCTTTACGGTTACAGATTCTGTCAATAACGTCACGCCAGGCAAGCTCCATGTGGCTGAAGGAGACCATGTGCATTTCCTACCCAGTCCCACACAGATCCCCACCCCTGCGGGGTCTAGGAAAAAGGGACAGTGGCCGATAAGGGCTCAGAAGGGACGGGTGTAGGTCTAGGCAGATGGTCCCCTCCACACTCCTAGAGCTTGGGGCCAGAATTTGGGAATAGGCAAATGAATAAGAGCCATATTCAGGTCCCTATTTGCAACTGCAGGTGGCGCTATCAGTTTTGGGCCGTGCAGACATATTGCATAGTGGCAGCTGTCAGGCGGGGAGGGAAGTATGAAGAGTGTTCCTTGGGGATCGGATCTGCCATTACCAGCGGCTAGCGGCCTGCCCCCTCCCAACTCCCCGTGCACGTCTGACACCTGTTTCCTCTCTTTCTCCTGCAGTCTCCAGGCCGCAGAGCTCCCCCGAGGACCTGAAGGCGCTGACGGGGAACGTGAACCGCCTGAACGAGAGCATCAGGGACATGCAGTTCAAACTGCTGCAACTGCCGCTCAAAAGGGACATCCTGGACCACATCTGGCGGCTCCAGGATCTCCTGCAGAATCACTCAGACTCCCTCTTCCTGATGACGGGCTCCCTGCAGAAGCTGGAGGGGTTCCTCTGGAACCTGCAGACCCAGGTGAGCCAAACGGACAAGGCCGTGGCCAGCCTGAGAGACAGCTTGAACCATCAGAGCGACATGGCCCAGCTGGAGACCTACAGGCTCTCGGTGGAGGGCAACAGCAGCCGGCTGCTGCTGGAGCACCATGACAGCCTCCTGACGCACCTGGCCGCCCAGGTGGAGAGCCTGAGCGACCAGCTAACCGAGGTGGGCGGGGCCGTGGGCACCATCAACAGGACCTTCTCCTACGACGTGGGCATCCACCACACCCGGATCCAGGACCTGCAGGTGCTGATCAGCAACGCCACGGAGGACGCCCGGCAGATGAGGCGGATCCATATCGCCATGGAGCAGCAGCTGAAGCATGAGCTGGCCATCCTGAACAATGTGACTGAGGACCTGAGGCTGAAGGACTGGGAGCACTCCATCGCCTTGCGGAACATCTCCGTGATACGGGGTAAGGGCTCTCAGCTGGCTCTCCTTTTCCGAGGCCGATGGGGCTATGTGAACCCATCACATCACATGCGCCATTGACTGTACAGCACTGCAGGGAGATAACAACCTACTACCACTGCCAGCTGATGGATTTACTCCTTTACCTCAACAGGTGGAAGTTTCCCCCGCAACTGCCTGGCTAGCTAAGGACAGGGGTACGAGGTTCTCTTAGCAGTGCTGCAAGCCGAAAGCGTATTAATCATGTTTATGAATGTAGTGCCTCAGGACTGCCTGAGCTCGAGGTCCCAGTGTGCTAGGAGCTGTACAGATAGGGAATAGTAGACGGTCCCTGCCCTACATAGATTGGCCACAGGGTGGGGAAAGTGATGGAACACAGAAGCCAAGCGCTCAATGTGGTGACCTCCAATGGCATGTTAGCGCTATCATTTTTGCGGGGCGGGGGTGGATGTAGTTTGGAGGGGAAGTTAGCGAAACAGAAAGGCCAGGGAAGGGAGGAGGGGAACAGGGCAGGGGAGAGGAGCAGGTGTGGGGTGAGGCTGAAGTGAAGGTGAGGGAGCAGGTTGGCAGGGCGGAGAATGTCCGGTCAGAGTTAAGTGTCCTTAGATCCCCGCTTGAGCTCCTTCTGCCGGCTTCAGTCTCTGCTGGCTCCTCTCCGTGGTGGCTTAGGGCTTGTTCGTGCTTGAAATGCTTCAGCAGTGTAGCTGCAGCGCTAGGGGAGGGGTTCTCCCATTCACCCCCCCTGCTGAGTGGCGGTAGCCAGGCTGACAGAAACATTCTTCTGTCGACCTAGTGCTATCTACACCAGGGGTTAGATCACCTTAACTATGTCGCTGAGGGGTGTGGATTAAAGACACATACACCCCGAGTGACGGAGCTGGGCCTACTGACCTTCTGAGTGTAGACCTGGCCCTCGCTGGAGAGGGAGAGGAGGCACCTCGGAGGTCCTAGCGCAGGGCGTCTTTCCCCGCTCCCGCCCAGTGCAGCAGCCCCTGCTTCAACTGCTGCTGCAGCTACTCTGCCAACGTCAGCCTGTTTGTGCCCCCGGCCGGGCAAAGGGGAACATTGCTGACAATCCACGGGGCCACCTGTCAAGGCACTTAAATGGCTTCAAGCACTGTAGTGTCTGAGAACCTCGTTGTCCCTAAGGGCCCTCAGGAGGCAGCGACGTCGATTTCGGGACTTGTCCACGGTCACAAGAATGGAGCTGAACACGGGAAGAAGCCCCAGTCTCTGGAGCCCCTGTCCGGTGTCTCTGGCCTTCCAGCCCTACCCCCTAGCCCATTCTTCTGACCTTCCTGCCACGTCCTTGCTGTCCCTGGGCTGTTCTGCCTCAGGGAGGGGCAGCCGGCTTTCACCTTCCTGCAACCTGGGCGCAGGGCCTACAGCAGACATCTGTGGGGGTGGCTCTGGTGCCACCGGCTGCAGTTTCCAGTCAGCACTGAAGATGGAAACTTGTGTCCTGTAGGGTAGGTTTGAGTCTGGGAGGTGGCAGTCCCTTCCGGCCGGCTTGCTTGTGGCTTGGTTTGAACCATAACGTGTGGTTTGGGATGGCTTTAACCACCCCTCTGGGTTTAGCGGCTCACGCTCAGCTTATTGCAGGGAAGCAGAGAGACAGCCTGGTCTGTGGCACGGACATGTCGGTCGAGAGCGTGTATACAGTATTGTTGTAGCCGTGTCAGTCCCAGGACACTAGCGAGAGCAGGTGGGGGAGGCAATATCTTTTATTGGACCAACTTCTGTTGGTAAGAGACAAGCTTTCGAGCTTACACAGAGCTCTTCTGAAGGTCTGGGACAGGTAACCAGAGTGTCACAGCTAAATACAAGATGGAACAGGTTGTTTAGCAAAAGTAGTTAGCACATATGTCAAAGGACTATTCAAGGTGAAGTTGCCTATTAGTACATCTCCAGTCATAGGGTAAAATGGGGAGGGGGAAGGCTGGGGGGTTGTTAAGTGGGTTATAGATTATTGTAATAAGCCATAAATCCAGTGTCTATTCAGCCCATGATTTGTAGTGTCTAGCAAAGTTATGAATTTAAGTTCCCGTGCTGGTCTTTTGAAGGTGTTGTGCAAGTTTCCTATGAGGCTGAGGACTGAGAGGTCAGCTATGAAGTGATCGCTTTGTGAAAAGTGTTCACCCCAGACGACAGGGTGTTTTCATCTTTTATCGTTTTCCGGTGCGAGTTCATTTGCGAATGTAGCAACTGTCTCTTTTCACCCACATAGTTGTTATTGGGGCATTTAGTGCACTGGGTGAGGTACCCCACATGTAGTCACAGACATGGGTAGGACCCATGGATCTTAAAAGGTGTGTTCGGTGTTGATCATTGTAGTGGTGGAGATATGTCTGCAGGTTTTGCATCTGTTGTTCTTGCAGGGTCTGGTGCTGCTTTGAGTTGGTGTGTCCTGGTTTGGGCGGAGCTTGCTTCTGATAATGAGCTTGGAGAGATTGAGGGGTTGTGTAAAGGCCAGAAGAGGGGGTTCAGGAAGGATTTCATAGAATCATAGGATATCAGGGTTGGAAGGGACCTCAGGAGGTCATCTAGTCCAACCCCCTGCTCAAAGCAGGACCAACCCCAACTAAATCATCCCAGCCAGGGCTTTATCAAGGCTGACCTTAAAAACCTCTAAGGAAGGAGATTTCACCACCTCCCTAGGTAACCCATTCCAGTGCTTCACCACCCTCCTAGTGAAATAGTGTTTCCTAATATCCAACCTAAACCTCCCATGCTGCAACTTGAGGCCATTACTCCTGGTTCTGTCATCTGGTACCACTGAGAACAGTCTAGATCCATCCTCTTTCAGGTACTTGAAAGCAGCTATCAAATCCCCCCTCTTTCTTCTCTTCTGCAGACTAAACAATCCCAGTTCCCTCAGCCTCTCCTCATAAGTCATGTGCTCAAGCCCCCTTTCACGATGGGTTGTCATTGTTTGATGATATCCCATATGGGTTCCTTTATGGGGTGGTTGGTGACAACTAGGGGTGTGTGCTCAGAGTGGGTTTTAGTTCTGTGTTGAAGCAGGTTCTCTTGCGGTATTTGGATGGCTTGTTCCATGATTCAATCTCCTTCTCTGATGAAGTGACCTTGTTTGGTGAAGGCGGTTTTGAGTGTGTTAAGGTGCATATCCCGGACTCTCTCCTCAGATCACATTTGGTGGCATCTGAGGGCCTGGCCGTAGAGAGCAGATTCAGAGAGCCTGGGCATGTGGAGTGTTTCCCTTGGGCATGGGTGCCCTGTGCCATGAACTGTAGTTTGAGTGGCTGGAACTGAAGAGAGGAAGTTGAGCAGCTGAGAGAGGAAGCCAGGGGTTTTATAGTTACACCATTTAAAGCTCTCTGTTTGGGGGGACATTCTTTTCCATGACACCGATTTCACTCCAGTGACCAGTTGTGTCGTGCTGGAGAAAGGAAGTCATTGCTAAAGGTTCCACACCCTGTGTCCCTCCAGTTAAGCCAGTGTTTCCCCGACTTTTGAAAGCTGAGCTCAGGCTTCCAGAAAATGCAACCAGCTGCACTAGGAGGTGTCAAAGGCCCACTCGAAATGAGCTGTCACAGTAGATCATGTAGGTCTCCTTAATCTGATTCTTCCTCGCCTTTCTTCCTTACCTTGATGAGCTGTAAAATGGTTAACAATGCTGACGTTTAAAGTATCAGCATTGGCAGCCGAGTGAGCAGGCAGAGCTATTGTCTCAGGCTCTCTGCAGACTCAGGCAGGCGTCTCTACATCAGCTTCACTCAGGTCACGTTTTCAAGGCTTTATTCACAACGCTAGTTCATCTTGTGTCCCACTCTTTGGAAAACACTGAATTCAGTGTTACAGATTGCAGCATCCATGCTGGGGAAGACCAGATCGATGGTCCTAAGGTCAAAGGACGTGTCGAAATGAAACTCTCTCATTAAAATGCACCCTCCAGGCCTTCTCTTTTCATCCAAAAAAAAAAAGCAGCAAAAATGACTCAAGCCTTATTTTAAATAAACTCTTTGCAGGTCGCCTTTAAATACTGATGTAGAACCCATGCTGGTACAGTGTGGGCCTTTGTCCCACTCTAATGGCTGGAGCTTGTAAGAGGCTTGTGAGTTAGTGGCCCTGGAGTGTTAAAGGTTCATGCTTTTGGCTCCACGTGCCCTGGGTTCAGTTCCCCCAGACAGCCCGAGGAGGCATTTCCTGGCAGATTTTAGCTGGCCAACAGCACAAGATTTCCCAGTGAACTCAGCCCGGGACCGTACTATGCCCTGGAAGGTGAGGCTCTGTGTCACTGAAAGACAAAGGCCTCCTGAAAATAATCACGCCGTGCCCCTAGACCCAGGTGTGTTCATAGGACATCAGGGTTGGAAGGGACCTCAGGAGATATCTAGTCCAACCCCCTGCTCAAAGCAGGACCAATCCCCAGACAGATTTTTGCTCGAGATCCCTAAGTGGCTCCTTCAAGGATTGAACTCAGGCCAATGCTCAAACCACTGAGCTATCCCTCCCCCCCCCGAGGCATGGCTGGCCGGCTGGCTGGCTGGCGAGCAGCAAATGGGTTGGAGGGCGTCTTCGCAGGTTTGCATCAAGCTAGGTTTATGTGTGTGTAAAATCAAGCAGCCTGCATGGAAATGAAGGGTTAAATGCACAGCGTCTGAATTTGAACCCGGAGGTCGCTTTCGGTTCATGGGAGGCAGATTCATAGATTCTAGGGCTGGTCATCGAGTACAGTCCCCTCGGAGAGCTGGGAGACAGAAGGGCCAGAGGATCGGGGGATAGCATCGACCAATTATCCAAGCACAAGCCTCATAACGCTGGCTTCTGCTAGCTGCAAAATGGGCCGGCTTGGGCCTGGGCTACAGTGGGCCAGGGGCTGGTACCCCGGTGAGCCAGGTAACCGGTGTTCTGAGAGGAGGCAGGCACATGTCAGTGGGCTTTGTGTGTGGATGGACGTGGTGGACGGTGTGTGGTGGATTTGGGCTTAAACATGGGTCAGAACCCGGGTGTGCTGTGTAGACATAAGGCTGTGCACCTGCCCCTCCAGCACCACTGCAGACCTCTCTAGGTTTGGCGTCTGCCCCCCTGCCTGAGGGATTGGTGGTGGCTGAGGGCAGGATGGAGCCTCACACACGAGGTGTCTTCCTGTGATGAATACAAGCTCAGCAAACACTCTCCGGATGGGCCAACCTCTGGGTTGACTTCCGCCGTGCTGACAAGTTCTTGGCAGTCTCGTCCTCCACTCCCTCTCTTTTTGGATCTCCATCTCTCCCGCGCTCTCCCTTCCCCCCTCGCTGTCGTCACCAGCGTGCTGCGAATCAGGTAATTTACGATTCCGGCGCCCTGCTTGGCCGAGCCGCCTTCCAAAAGGGCTTTCTCCCGCCCAATGCAGCCAATGTTCCCAGCTGGGGAAGGGGGAGGAGGGAGCCCTCCTGCTTAGGTGGTGCCTTGCACTCCATATAGAGCAGAGGCTGCCCGGGGCTCTGGCATTTCCAGGCTGTTAGGAGAACAAGACAGCATCATGGTCCTAACTGCACAGCTGTTTGAAACCTCTGTGAGGATTTTTTAGTGTGTGGGTGACCGGATTCTCCCCCCATAGAACGTGTTCATACAAAGGCCCTTGTATATTTTAAATCCACCCACATCCAGCAAGGGTTCTGACAGGCAGCTGAGTGGGACTGTGCTGTAAATGAACTGATCATGCACGAGACAAATCCAACGTCTGCCCTTCAAAATCTGTGACTCTATGGCTCTGTGAACACCAAAGACCAAATCCTTCCTGCTTTGAACACTCTGGGGCCCTGGTTACGGTTCCTAGGTGCTACCGCAATAGAAACGATCAATAATCATCGTACAAACTTCAGGTCAAATCCATCCCTTGTGTAGCTCCATTGAAGTCAGTCTAATTAAACAAGGGATGAATTTGGCTTGGTGTTTTCTTCCATTAGTACAGGCTACAGCCCCCACAGCTGTACCAGTCCATCACCCTCCCCTCTTCCCAGCTCCGCCAATGCACCTCAATCCTGATCTGCATCCCCACTGGTCTGCCCCGCTTCAGCTTGGCCAGTGCAACCCAACCATGATGTGCAGGGTCCCACCTGCTAGTCCAGGCCGGGGCTCCCCACACACAGTTCTGCCAATCCCCCTTCCTCCTGGCATGCCGCATGCTCTGTTATCCTGTCTAGGTATAGCCCCCATTAGCACCATGTGGGACTTTGGCTCTCCAATACCGGAGAGTTATTGGGGTTAGCCTTGTCTCTCAAGTGGCCCTGGGTTCAAGTATTATTGTATGTTAAACATGGGAGGTTGTGGAATCCCCATCATGGGAGGTTTTTGGGAACAGGTGGGACAAATACCTGTCAGGTTTACTTGGTTCTGCCTCGGCGCAGGGAGGCTGGACTTGATGACCTCTCTCGAGGTCCCTTCTAGCCCGACATTTCTAGGACTCTATGAATCCCCACCCCCGATTTCTGGTGACAAATAGCGTTTAATGGGAGACCGAGATTCCTGTCTAGTTTACATGTAAAACTTCTTCTGACGTCTGGCCCAAAAGCACTCGTCATCTTGGGGTGGACGTGTTGTCTGATCTGTTGATTGTGTATTAGTTATATTGATCAATTAGAAATGCCAGTGAGCACTCTGTCGTTTGGTGGGGTCCTGCTTCGTGATCAGAGCCGGAGGTATTCGAGTTATGAAGAGAAACCCGATGTGCACGCCAGAGACGGTCACACTTAGGCAAGGCGCTCTGCCTTTGTATGAGCACAGTTAGCAAATGCACAAACAATCCAACCCAGCACAGAAGATAGCGATATTACAGAACGCTCCGAGTGTCCATGTACTCACACCATCTCTCGCGGAGACTTCAAAGGGCTGGGACAGATGATCTGTGCATGGTTCTATCTCTTATGTGCCAGGAAGAGCCCAATGGGTTGAGCCATGGATAACTCTATCACAGGGCTCTGTGGCCACCATGAGTATTCGTAAGGATGTTTGGCATCCGTGGTCCATATCTAAACTGCCTCACCCTAATAATGCAGTGTGTCTTCTCCTTATAGGCTAGTATATCGTTTCCTGCAGGCTCATTGGCCTAGACGGCAGTTGGTTACCATAGCATCCTTGCGGTTGAACATCTGTGCATGTCCCTATCCTAAAATATCCCATACGAGCATTAGCTGGTGTTTTGCGGTTACCTGCCAGGAGTTTTGTCAGACTTGTTTATGACAGCTTTCCGTCTTGTGATATCCGAGAGCTACTCCCGGTCAGCTACTTGGGCGAAAACATCTGCTCCAGCTTTATTGGGCCTTATGCTTCAACTTTGGCTAAGCTATTATCTTACAGGCTTTGAGGCTATGACTGTTTTCGTTTATACCTTTACTTTACTGGGCAAATACTTACACCTAGACGCTGCAGACGATATCAGCCTGAAACTCTTTCTCCTCTTTACCTGTCCCGCCTTCCCCTTTACGCTGCTTCCCCTTGCCAATAGTAGTGCTGGTCATACACACAGCAGTGAACTGGCAGGTGTGTATGTGTGTGCACCCTCTACTGGATGGGAGTCAGAACTTCCCAATCCTGTGTCATAGATCCTGTACTGCTGGCAGCTAATAGAAGATTTTCCTTTAGTTCAGGTAGCTTTTGAAGCAGGAGGCTCTGAGTTCGATCCCTGCTGCTTGCTTCTTGCAAATCATGTCAAACCAATCTGATAGCTTTCTTTGATAGGATAACGAGCCTTGTGGATAAGGGTGAAGCGGTGGATGTGGTATACCTAGACTTTAGTAAGGCATTTGGTAAGAGTCTCGCATGATATTCTTATCGATAAACTAGGCAAATACAAATTAGATGGGGCTACTATAAGGTGGGTGCATAACTGGCTGGATAACCGTACTCAGAGAGTTGTTATTAATGGTTCCCAATCCTGCTGGAAAGGCGTAACGAGTGGGGTTCCGCAGGGGTCTGTTTTGGGACCGGCTCTGTTCAATATCTTCATCAACGACTTAGATATTGGCATAGAAAGTACGCTTATTAAGTTTGCGGATGATACCAAACTGGGAGGGATTGCAACTACTTTGGAGGACAGGGTCATAATTCAAAATGATCTGGACAAATTGGAGAAATGGGCTGAGGTAAACAGGATGAAGTTTAACAAAGACAAATGCAAAGTGCTCCACTTAGGAAGGAAAAATCAATTTCACACATACAGAATGGGAAAAGACTGTCTAGGAAGGAGTACGGCAGAAAGGGATCTAGGGGTTATAGTGGACCACAAGCTAAATATGAGTCAACAGTGTGATGCTGTTGCAAAAAAAGCAAACATGATTCTGGGATGCATTAACAGGTGTGTTGTGAGCAAGACACGAGAAGTCCTTCTTCCGCTCTACTCTGCTCTGGTTAGGCCTCAGCTGGAGTATTGTGTCCAGTTCTGGGCGCCGCATTTTAAAAAAGATGTGGAGAAATTGGAAAGGGTCCAAAGAAGAGCAACAAGAATGATTAAAGGTCTTGAGAACATGACCTATGAAGGAAGGCTGAAAGAACTGGGTTTGTTTAGTTTGGAAAAGAGAAGACTGAGAGGGGACATGATAGCAGTTTTCAGGTATCTAATAGGGTGTCATAAGGAGGAGGGAGAGAACTTGTTCACCTTAGCCTCTAAGGATAGAACCAGAAACAATGGGTTTAAACTGCAGCAAGGGAGGTCTAGGTTGGACATTAGGAAAAAGTTCCTAACTGTCAGGGTGGTTAAACACTGGAACAAATTGCCTAGGGAGGTTGTGGAATCTCCGTCTCTGGAGATATTTAAGAGTAGGTTAGATAAATGTCTATCAGGGATGGTCTAGACAGTATTTGGTCCTGCCATGCGGGCAGGGGACTGGACTCGATGACCTCTCGAGGTCCCTTCCAGTCCTATAATCTATGAATCTATAAACCAAAGTTCCCTTCTGGGATTCCTTCGTGGGCAGCCTAGTGGTCAAGGACTCATTACAGCATTTTTAGGAGCTGTCCCCTCCCGCTCTCCAAGGCCCTTGGTCTGCTCTCATCCTTTCCACTGTCTTCCTCTTGCAGTGTCAGGAGGGCATGGGGGCACCACAGATGACCATCTGCATGGTCTTAAGACCAACTCCTGCCTTTGCGTGAGTGGGGGAGCATTGTGTGGGGGGGGGAGGAGGGGGGTCTTTGCCAACTGCAGGCAGACAGCTTCAGAGGGGTGCTGGCTTTCATGAGTAAGCCCTCCCCCGCCCCCATCTTAAACCTGTAATTTACTGAGGCACTTAAGATTTCAAATCATTAAGCTAGTTTGATTGTCGCCCCTGGGGAGGGTCTGGAATGAAAACAAGCTGGTTGCTCTGAACACATGGAAACTGTCTTTAACAAAACCATCCTGCCCCCCTACACCCTGTTCTCGCTAATGTGGGGGCACGGCTGGGAGAGCTTGAGTCTTAGATAGTTGAGGGGGGGGGAGTGATGGAAATGGAATGTGGGGGGGAACCTGCTATAGGTTTTGGTGTGAAAGGGGCAGCTCAGATCCGCTTTACGATGGCCCTGGGGGAAAGCACACACATGTCTCTCCGGCTTAAGGGAAGTCAGGCGGGGCCCTGGCTCAGGTTATTTCCCCGTGCGCCTGTAATGCGAGGCCATGTGGAACTTTATGGAGCAGTTGCTGCATGAGGGACCTTGAATCCAGCCACGCTGGAGCCAGCTGAGAGCAAGAGTAAGAGCTCTTGAGCCGTGGGACGGTTTGGAGCCTTCTCTCTAGGTATTTCCTGGCTCCGGATCTGTTTTTTGGGGCCCCTGTGAAGTGAAGAGACTTTAACTGAAGGCCGGAAAGGGACACGCAGGTCAAATTTGAGTCCCAGTGCAGGCTCTGTGAACGCAGAAAAGGAACTTTTCTAAGAGCCCCCAGAGCAAACGGAAACGTTTTCAGGGTTGGCTTTGATTTTAAATCCAGTGAAGAGATCCTGGGTTAAACAAATGACTGGTCCCCCGTGGGATTCGCAGCCCAGACATGTTACCACGGGGCTAGCGCAGCAGAACTGGAGCGTGAAACCGCCCACGAACCAAAGCAATGGGGACGAGTCTATGTTCAGGGGCTGTCCTGAGAGAACTAGAGTAGGAATAGCAGGAGCGGGGCTGTGGGTGAGACTGAGCGGCATCAGCAGAGCTGGATTTATGGTGAGGAAGGAAGGTTACAGGTCAGGACTGAGGGGCATTGGCAGAGCTGTGTGTATGGAGAAGCTTCCAGAGCACCTGCTGTCATAATCTCCCTTCTCTGAGAACTTGGACAAACCACAGAGCAAGCAAGCAAAGATCCTGCCTTCAGAGCTGCTGTTTTTTCATCTCATTGAAAAACTCTTCATCCTCCCCTTTAATACCTGACATAGCTCCACCCTTCATCCTCCCCTTTAGCTCCTCCCTTCATCCTCCCCTTTAATACCGTACACAGTTCCTGCCTCACTTGTTTCTTTGCTCTTTTCCTTTCCTGCCTCCCCCACCCAGCTCATCCCTGTGCTCCTCCTTTTTAGCAACCCTCTGCCTCCTCCCATTCTCAGCTTTGAACTTCCCTGCGTGTCTGCCTCTCTGCAAATCCCACTACTGCCACCATCTCCTTACGAGCAGCACCCACTTGCTTGTGGGCCCTCACCTACTGTATCATATCCTGGCATGCAGGCCACTCAGGCAGGGGCCTTAGCCCTGACTCTGGTCTCAGCGACACCTGTGTAATCTCAGCTGCCCTCCTTCCTGTGCCATATGTGCCTCCAGGGAAGAAACCCGATTCCTGAGAGAAAGAGTCTGACTGTGTCCTGTTCTCTGAGCAGCTAGAGCCAAATCCTAAGTGCCCTGCACAGATTTTGTTCAGCTTTTTCTCAGGTGACTGACTCTCGGCATAAAGACTGACCACAAATGAATAAGGACCTCAGCAGTTGGCCTGATCCTTAAAGAGATTGAATGGTTTAGCCCATGGAGCTGGGTCGTCGAGAGCCATGCCTTTTAATCCCAGCTCTTCCGCCAGCTCACTCTGCAACCTTGGGGCAAGACGCTTTAACCTCTGTGCCTCGGTTTCCGCAACTGCGAAATGGAGAGAACAAGACTGACCCAGGGGGCTGGGGAGCTGTGGGATGGGTATAATGGGTGAAATCCTTGCAGGCTGAGGGGAAGATGCCTGAAGAGTAGGCGGTGTTTAGAAATGAAAGCACATTCTCCATCAGTTTCTTTGGGTTAGGGGTTCAGGTGCGGTGTGGCCGTGGGGCCAAAGGTGACGCCAAATGAACTGGGTAGTTGCAAAAAGAGCACCGTGCCGGAGCTGATAGATAACAGCCATCACCCTCGGAGACCCAATGGCTCAAACCTGAAGCTAGATAAATTCAGGGTAGAAATAAGGGATAAAAAAGGGGAGGACAATTAACCATTGCAGCAAATTACCAAGGGACGAGCTGGATTCTCCATCACTGGAGTTTTTATGTCAAAACTGCACGTCTTTTTAAAAATATATACTCGAGTTCAGTGATTCTCAACCTTTTTGGGCTCAGGACCCATTTGTAAATGTTTACGGGCTGTTGCGACCCAGTGAATAGTCTGGGGGTGGAGGCCCTGGGGTGGTTTCAGTCGTGTCCTGCCCCCTGGGAAGGTGGGTGCCTCCTGGCATTCACCCCACCATGGCTGGTTTGACAAGATTGAAATGTGTCACAGGAACATTTCAATTTCATCAACTTTTTTGATGAAAATTATCAAAACGTTTGGATTTGGTAAGGTTGAGGTGGTTTGTTTTGACATGCAAAACATAACAGATAACAGATAAAAGCTGAAATGAAAAAGTCGAAATGAGGAACTTTGACCTTATTGAAAGTAACCTCTTCAACCTTATTATTATTAATTATTACTGTTACAGTGTCTGGGAGATCTAGGCATGGACCTGGACCGATTCATAGATTCTAAGGCCAGGTGGGACCATTGCGATCATCTAGTCTACTAGACTGAAGAGCCCATTATCAAATTTCTATTCCCCATGGGTATTTATAGACTGATCAAGTCACCTCTTAACCTTCTCTTGGTAAGCGAAACAGACTGAGCTTCGTGAGTCTCTCAGAATAAGGCAGGTTTTCCTGTTCTTTAATCATTTTTCCATCCTCCTTGAATTGGGGACACAATAGTCCAGCAGTGGTCACACCAATGCCAAATACAATGGCAGTATAAGCTCCCAAATCGAGATTCCCCTGTTTATGAATTCAAGGTTCCCATTAACCTTTTTGGTCACAGCATCTCACTGGGAACCCATGTTCAGCTGATTATCCCCCATGACCCCCCAAGTCCTTTTCAGAGTTACTATTTCCCAGGATAGAGTCCCCCATCCTGTAAGTATGGCCTACGTTCTTTGCCCCTCGCTGTATCCATTTACATTTGGCCATAATGTGGACAAATTGGAGAGAGGCCAGCGGAGGGCAACAAAAATGATCAGGGTGCTGGGACACATGACTTATGAGGAGAGGTTGAGGGAACTGGGCTTGTTTAGTCTATAGAAGAGAAGAGTGAGGGGGTATTTGATAGCTGCTTTCAACTACCTGAAGGGGGGTTCCAAAGAGGATGGAGCTCGGCTGTTCTCAGTGGTAGCGGATGACACAACTAGGAGTAATGGTCTCAAGTTTCAGTGGGGGAGGTTTAGGTTGGATATTAGGAAAAACTATTTCACTAGGAGGGTGGTGAAGCACTGGAATGGGTTACCTAGGGAGGTGGTGGGATCTCCTTCCTTTGAGGTTTTTAAGGTCAGGCTTGACAAAGCCCTGGCTGGGATGATTTAGTTGGTGTTGGTCCTGCTTTGAGCAGGGGGTTGGACTAGATACCTCCTGAGATCCCTTTCAACCCTGATAGTCTATGATTCTATGCTTCTATTCTAAAACATATATTGTTTGCTTGTACCCAACTTACCAAGAGATCCAGATCGTTCTGAATGAGTCACCTGCCCTCTTCATTATTTATCCCTCCCCTCATCTTTGTATCATCTGCAAACTTGATCAGTGATGACTTTATGTCTTCTCCTAGATCAGTGATAAAAATGTTAAATATCGTTGGGCCAAGAACTGACACCTGCAGGACCCCACTGGAAACACACCTGCTCGAAGATGATTCCCCGTTTACAGTTACATTTTGAGACCTATCAATTAGCCAGATTTTAATCCATTTAATATGTACCTTGTTAATTTTATATCATTCTAATTTCTTAATCAAAAAGTCTTCTGGTACCAAGTCAAATGCCTTACAGAAATCTAAGTATATTAAATCACTATTACCTTTATCAACCAACTTTGCAATCTCATCAATAAAAGATACCAAGTTAGTCTGATACAATCTATTTTCCATAAACCCATGTTGATTGGCATTAATGATATTACACTCCTTTAATTCTTTATTAGTTGAGTCCATGTCAGCCACTCCATTATCTTACCCCGGGATCGATGTCAGGCTGGCACGCCGATAATTATACGCTTGGTCCCATTGACCCTTTTTAAATAATGGCACAACCTTAGCTTTCTTCCAGTCTTCTGGAACTTCCCCAGTATTCCAAGACTTACTGAAAATCAGTACTAATGATTGGGAGAGCTCCTTGGCCAGCTCTTTTAAAACTCTTGGATGCAAGTTATCTGAACCTGCTGATTTTAAAATATTGAGCTTTAGTACTTGTTGTTTAACATTCTCCTGGGTTGCTATTGGAATGAAAAGCATATCATAATTTGATCTGAAAATATCATCTAGCTTTTTCCCAAATACAGACCAGAAATATTTATTGATCACTTCTAACTTTATTGCATTATTAGTGTCAATTCTGCCATTTCTGCCAGTTCTGCTAGGATTCCTTTGGTTCCTAATATACTATAAAAACTCCTTATTGTCCTTAACTCAGGTGGCCATAGATGGCTCCTTTTCCTCTTTGCTTCCCTTATCAATTTTCTCCTATTCCTAGTTTCTGCTTAGAGTTATTACTGTCAACTGTCCCATTCTTCCATTTATTATATATGTTGTTTTTTTTAATTATAGCTGCTTTCACTTCTTTCTGCTTCTAAGTCCAGTTATTTTTGTTGTTGTTTTTTTTAAAGCAGTGTAATGTTCTTTCTCTATTGTGGGATTGTGGCTTTTTGGGCATGTATACAATATTCTTAAGCAGTTCCTAATTATTATTCACATTTTTCTGTTTAAATTCTTTCTCTCAACTGATTTGGCTCATAATTGTTTTCAGCTTTGTGAAATTGGTGCTTTTAAATCACCAACTATATGCATTACTGGTTTATACTTTATTCTGTTTGCACATAACAAATGTAATCAAGGCGTGATCCCTTGTACCTAAGCTACCACTAATTTTTATTTCTGTGACCAATTCCTCGTTATCTATTATAATGAAATCTAAGACAGGATTCCCCTGCATTGGAAGTTTTAATAGTTCCGAAGCAAATTTTTTCAGAAATGTTTGCAGAAAATGATGAAATTTGGACTTTTCATTCCGATTCGGGCTGAAAGGAAATTTTGACATGTCCGAATTTCTTCTGGGATGGAAATTCTGAATTTTGACCATCTCTAAATAGGAGCCTCAGACAGGAATCACTTGGTGAATTTCTCTGCCCTGTGCTATTCAGAAAGTCAAATGAGATGATCATGGCCTTGAAATCCATGAATCGGGGAAGAAGGCACATGGCAAACTTCACCTCAGTCATGGCGCTTGTATGTTTTGGGGCAGGGGCCTGCCTTTATTCCATGTCCATTAGGCACCTCCCACACGTCTGGGCATTTGCTAAATAATAATTGACAGCTATGTGCAGAGTTGTGCATGTTTTCCATCTGCTGCTGCTACTGCTCTGTCTAAAGAGAACCACTAACCATCTTTACGTGTCATATTTCAGGGCCCCCAGGACCAAAAGGAGACCAAGGCAATGAAGGAATGGAAGGCGAACCTGGAGTTCCTGGTTTACCTGGACTAAGAGGTAACAGACCATCTACTAGGTGCCTACAGGAACTGCTCCAAAGCCCAGTGAAGTCAATAGAAAGGTGCCCATCGACTTCACTGGGCTATGGCATGCTGTTAGCACTACACAAATAATAAATATCAGTAACACAGAGATGAGCAAGACCCATTGGGTACCAGCCCTGCAGCCAATACAGGCTTGTTTCCCACAGTCGATTCTCCAGCACTTTGTCCAGTCTGGTTTTAAATGACTCAAATGATGGAGTTTCCATCACATCCTTTAGGAGACTAAGCCGTAAACTAGGAGCTCTCATTGTCCCAACATTTCCCCCTGTGCACCTCATTTTTATTGTTGGCTTAATTCTATTCTGTTAGTGTTACAACACATAACTACCTTTGAGCGGTTTTGTAGAGCCCCAGACCTAGCAAGTGGTCTTGCGATGTGACCTACAGGTTTGGACACTGGCTCCACAGGCAGTCAAGGGGCTCTATTCCCAGCTGTGCCATTGATTTGCCATGTGACCTTGCTAACTCGCTGCCCCTCTCTGTGCCTCATTTTCCCCACTTGTAAAACTCAGGGTACGGATGCCAGCCCTCCTTGAAAGAAGCACCTCGAGGCGCTCTGGATAAAACACACTACAGAAGGGCTAATTATTACCCCTCGTTATGTCACCCTAGACAATTCCTCTCCCCCTCGTCTGCAGCATTCCAAATATTTTGGAGCAACGATCCCGTTCCCCAGGCTCCTGGGTGTGCTTAGAGGCTGACTTCCAGAGATCACCGCCCTGGAATCTCAGCCCATGTTACTTCTTGACCTCTTTCCCCTCTGTAATCTGATCCCCTTTCTCCTTCCATTAAGCAAGGTTGGGTGGGATAGTTTGACTTCCTTTTGGTGTACCAGCTGTACTGCCCCAATATGCCACTATAGAGTGACCCCTGAATTATGGCAGGCTTATGGGGGCCTTCGGGTGTCCATCAACCATACCCACAGGCTTCCCAGATAGGGAGGCTGCCTGGGTCCTTGAGCCGCTGTAGGAATTAGCGCTTCTGGGGTCGGAGGGGGAGTGGCACATCAGTCATCATCCGCCAGTCGCTACCGTCCAACGCTGCGATGCCTTTGCCCTACGAACACCGTGATTTGGGTATGGAGCTAAATAAACTCCCTGCTCCTTTGCATTCCTATGGACGCCCCCACGTGCTCAGAGACGCAAGGTGAGCCTTTGTCTCTGGCAGTGCTGATGGCTTGCTGGGATAGTCTGCCAGGGCAAAATCTCTGTCTGCCAGCATGGTCCTTTGATATCCTCCAATGCTGTCTTCATTCACTGGCGTACCAATTTAATGTAAACAAACAAAGCATCTGATTGCCTGCTCCTTTCATAGCCGCACGCTGCACTGGTCAGTGGAACTAAAGTTTGCAGCAAACCGATAACTTCTAAGCAGATGGTTTGCAGGCAGGAAACAAAGAGTTAGTATCAGCGACAGTAAAACCAGAGGCAGCGGGAAGCAGCCGCACATGGGGTCCTGAAGGGCTGGGGAAGGGGAATTTGAGATCCTGGTGGGGTTGGGGATCTGGACCTTTCTTAGGGGTTACATGGAACTGTTTCAAATTTCAGGAAACATTTCCCCCCTTAATTGAAACCATTGTTTGGCAAGGTAAATTCAATTAAAAACAAAAGGAAAACATGTTTTTCTATCTAAGTGAAAGTCTGTGTGTTGGTCGATGTCTGAGACAGACATCGGCAGCAGCCCAGAACTCCCAAAACCAGGGCCGGCTTTAGGCACCGTGGGGCCTGATTCGAAGGAGCTGCCGCTGAAGTCCCGCCGCTGTCTTCGGCGGCAGCTCAATCACTGCCGCAGAGGAAGGTCTCTCCGCCGAAATGCCGCCGAAGACAGCGGCAACGGTTGAGCTGCCGCCGCCGACAGTGCTGGGACTTCAGCAGCATTTCAGCATTTCAGCGATTGAGCTGCCACCGAAGACCGTGGCGGGACTTCAGCGGCAGCTCCTTTGGGACGTTGCGGGGCCCTCTTAGGGGTGCGGGGCCTGATTCCGGGGAATCGGCTGAATCGCCCTAAAGCCGGCCCTGCCCAGAACCAAACTGAATCAGACCACAAAAGTTCTGAGCCTCCTTTAGTGACCAGCCCGGGGTGGATACAAACTTACCCAAAGTTTGGGGGTGGTTTTTTTTCAGCCCCTTTCCAGTTCTGATCCAAATCTAGAGTTCCAGATTTGCGAGCAAGTCTTTTAGGTGACGCAACCAGTATCATAAAACAACCTGGAGACGTCAGATGGGGAAAAGGCCTATTTGACCATGCAGTTTATCTCCCAGGCAATGCAAGGCTGTTCCCTCCAGGGTATTCTCCAGGGCTTTGTCTAGCCACGTGATGGGGCTTTCACGCCTTCCATTGGGAGACTATTACACAGCTTCATAGACCTCCCTCCCTGGGTCAGGATGCCGTGGGGGAGAAGTCCTTCCACCCCCCACATCAGACAGTTTCCCATTGAGCATGTGAAGAAAAATCACTGGGTTAGGCATCTAATCCCATTGACACCCCAAGACACTGACAATATCCAAATGACTCTCCTTTCCCAACACCCTGTCCAATGGATCCTGGCGACGTTGCCGGGGTGCAGAGAATCCCAGAATCCATCACCCTACACAGGGTCAGCCAACACATTCTCTGTTTCATCCCACTCCCCAGCTGATGAAAGAGTCGCCCGTTGGCTGGGAATACTATTCTCTCGCCTGGAGAGGACAGGTTGGGTTTGACCATGTCAGCCGCGTGACCCGCTGGCTGAGTGCAAGCATTCCTGTCATCCTCTAGTGGCTGGATCCACTACACCTGCTGCTTGCTGCTGGCCTTCCTCCTAGAGCGCCGATGCTTAAAGGCATGGGGTGTGCTGCTAGAAGCCCCATGTTCGAGCCTTGCTGATGACTTGGGTGTGCTAGGCTGGCTGGTCCTGTAAGATACACTCCCCTGCCCCAAGTGGGACTGTAAAACCAGCCAAGCTGGCAGAAAAACCCATCTGTTCTACTAAAGAGCTGGTCAGCAATGGCTACCCATGTTTGCTTCATGCTCCTTGACAGATTAATGGCTGGTGTTATTTGGGTTTAATCAGCAGCACAAATGGATTGTCTGGCAGCTGCCGCCGCTACTTTTTTTGTTTTGTTTTTTCACTCTTTAAGGTTTGTTTCAGTTTTGAAACGTGCATGTACATGTCCGCCATTGCTGGCTCCTTTGCCTTTCGCACGGGATCAAAGAAATTCTCCCAGCCACGGCACCCCTATGGCCCGGAGCTTAGAAAGGAATTCAGCCTGTGATGGGGTGCAGGGGCAGTATGGAAATGGCTACCTAGCCAGCATTAATTCCCCTTGTGCATAGCACCTTCCCCCAGTCAGACACCTCAGACAGCTGCGACTAATCAGACCCTGAAGCCCCACGCCTGCCCTGGGAATTATGATGCCCCTAGAATGCAGCACAGAAAGGGTTAGGGCCCGGGCGGTATCCCCTGGCACCGATGGGAAAACTCCCATTGACATGGGCTGCTAGGATGATCAGAGGAACAGAGAACCTGCCTTGTTAGAGGGACTTCAGGAGCTTGGCTTGTTTAGCCTAACCAAACAAAGGCTGAGGGGAGATGTGATTGTTCTCTATAAATACCTCAGAGGGATAAACACCAGGGAGGGAGAGGAGTTATTTCAGTTAAGGACCAATATTGACACAAGAAGAAATGGAGAGGAAATTGGCCATCAATATGTTTAGGCTTGAAGTGAGGCAAAGGTTTCTCCCCGCCAGAGGAGTGACGTTCTGGAACAGCCTCCCAAGGGGAGCAGTGAGGGGCAAAACACCTAACTGGGTCCAAGACTGAACTTGATAAATTGGGGGGGGGGAGGATGGAATGATACTATTGCTTATGACTCATCCGTGACTTCTGCTAGCATCTACAATGGCCAGAGATGGGGACACTAGCCGGGGAGGGCTCTGAGTCACTACAGAGAATTCTTCCCCAGGCATCTGGCTGGTGGGTCTTGCCCACATGCTCAGGGTCTAACTGATCACCATATTTGGGGTTGGGAAGGAATTTTCCTCCACATCTGATTAGCAGAGACCCTGGGGGTTTTCCACCTTCCTCTGCAGCATGGGGCACGGGACACTTGCAGGTTTAAACTAGTGCAAATGGATTCTCTGTAACTTGAAGTCTTGAAATCATGATTTGAGGACTTCAGTGACTCAGCCAGAGGTTCTGGGTCTGTTACAGGAGTGGGTGGGCGAGGTTCTGCGGCCTGTGAGGTGCAGGAGGTCAGGCTAGATGATCATGATGGTCCCTTCTGGCCTTAGAGTTGATGAGACTTCCCTGGCCGCAGCACTGGGCCCTGAGGTTCAATTCACCCATGCAGAGGGACCAGCACAAGGCCCAGGTACTGCTTAAGTCCCACTGACACCCACAGATGGCGCATAGTCCTTGTACTATCCTTCTGGGCGGGACATACGTCACCCTGAGTGAGCTGCCGGGAGTCACGCAGCCAGCCAGGGCACAGGCGGGCACGACGGGATGGGATGGAGTCGAGATGCCATGGTTCCCAGTAACCGGCGCTCTCAGAGCATATCGAGTAGAGAGGGAAAATGAGATTGGGACACAATGCCCAGTGCTAAGTCAGTTCAGGATTCTTTAAAGGCCCTTTAGGGACGCTGTGGGACGGACCCAGGAGGTCGGGGCATCCTGTGGATTCTGGAGCCGCCCTGCTCCCATCACATGTCCTGCGGGGAGGTTGCCCTTTTGCATTTGGCTGGGTCGCTCTGTGCACCAAGCCTGAGCCCCCGCGAAGGCACTTGAAATGTTGCAACGTGAGCTGTAGATGTACCAATGGGTTCTTCACCGTGGAGGTTCGGATTAGGCTTGGGCCCGGACTAGAAGCCTGGATCCAGAGCCCCACTGAACACTGGGGAATTAGGGAGCTGTGTGTGAGCTTTGTAGTGCAGGCCCGTCTCCCGTTCCGATCCGCCAGGAGCAGCGAGGGGATTTGGTTTAGCAGGACGGCGGGATGGAGAGGGCGCGCCTGTCGTTGGTCTTACGCTGCCAGATGGGCCTGGCAGAGCCAGTTAGCACGCAGCCGGCACGCAGGGTGCCTGCTCTTTGCCGGTTTGGTTTCCTGCTGTAATAACAACACCTTGTCTGTTGTTCGTTCCCAATCCAGGGCTCCCTGGGGAGAGAGGGCCTCTGGGACCACCTGGCCTGAAAGGAGACAAGGGAGACCTCGGCCCGTCCGGCCCTACTGGGATGCGAGGATTCAAAGGTACTGTTCAGGGTTCATGCTCCAGGCACCTGGCATGGGGGTTCTTGGTTCTGTCTGGCCTTCCCGAGACGTGTTGGCTTTGGTGACACCTGCTGGTCAAACGTAGAGGAGAGACGATATCTCCCAGGTGCCCATATAGGGCCTGTTAATTAGTGGCCATTTAGAGGCCTGGGATGAAGGAGGATAAAACAGGGCCAGGATCCACCCAAACTCTGTGTACCTGGACTTGCATCAGGCTTTTTATACGTCCCTCAGGATGGGAGGGGAGTTCTTACGTGCACACTCACTAGTTAGCCTTATATCAGGGTTTATTTTCTGCCACCTCTTTTTGGTTTCTTGTGGTTTTGAAGCGGTTCATTATATCCCAGGTTAAAAACAGGTGTGAGATCATGGAACGCAAACCGTTATTTTGATGCCATGGTACAGCTAGAGTTTATGTACCTATTTTAGCAGAGCAAATGAGTAGGTAGGCTGTCTAAAAAAATCGCATACCGTAAACTTAAAAAACACCCATAAGAAATGGTTATGTTTCCAAAACACGCACTTTCTGACTCAAACACCGTTTATTTTAGCTTATGGTAGCCAAGAAAGAACAAAAGTCAAGTCTCCCTGAGAGGTGCACAGTGTGTGTGTGTGTCTTTGTAACACTCTACACAACTCTAAAAACCAAAGTGGCTGCTCTCTCTGCAGGTAGGCGCTGCACTTAGAGATTTAAAGGTGCAGAAAATGAAAGCATCATCGTTTCAAGCCAGGTGCACCCACAGAAAGTTCCCAGTGAGGCCTGCTATGTCCTGCTTTGCATAAGAACCCCAGAGGGGTGACGTGTGTGTATGTGGGGAGGTGGTCAGGCAGGGTTAATGGCATGCAGTACATGCTTCTCACACAAATAGACAATCCCTAACACAGAACCAGAGCAATTGACATACAGCCCCTCTTAGTCTGGTGTCTTGTCTCTAAAAGAAATCAGGAAAGTGAAAGAAACCCTCCAGTGAACATTTATGAAATAACCTGCCCTGAAGAGAACTTTCTTCCTGACCCCAGGCAGATACTGGTGGGCTTCTACGATAAAACATGAGGGTTGATATTCCTCACACATTTTTTGTCCTGTTCCTGCAGCTGATTGTCATACATGTCTAAACTGTTTAGGAATTCCACTATGCTCTTAACTTCAATAATATACTGTGACAGTGAGTTCTCCAGGTTAACGATGCATTGTGAAAACAAAACAAAAGTGTCTTATTTTAACATACCTCTCGCTCTGAATCACATACATGCACCTGGTGCACCATGGGAAAAGTACCACAGAGAATGAAACCTTTCAGCTTATCTGTACATCCATCAGAGATAGGAGACTGCATTAGATGGACCTCAGGTTAGGAACTGCCAGTCTGGATCAATCTGTCTACTCCCAAATATGTACTCAGCACCACAGCAATTACCACCAGCATCATTCCAGTCCATTGAAAGGCCCAGTTCCTCCATCTGTCCCTCGTTTCATGCCACCTTTGTAAAAGGAACTATTCCTGGTGGAATACACAGATTGCAAAGCAAAATTGCAGCCCGAGGAAGCTCTGTCCTAAAGGGAAGAGATGTGGGAAAAGAGATTTATTGGTGCCATTGCAAAGTGGAGAGGAAGCCACACAAAGATCTCAGAGCTGCAGCCCTAGGTAAAGAAGGTGTCCTGCATATTTAGATCCTCGTAATGCAAACCAAAGAAGGGGGAGTGCAGTAGATGGTGCTGACTAGCTCTTCTCCAGCTCTGATGCTCTGTAGAAGAGGGAGAAATTAATTCCCTGGGGCTGGTTGTTTTGCAGCCAGGGAATGGGGGGCAAAAGAATTTCCTTGACCTCCCTCTTACAAGATTGAGTCGGGACTGGTTGCACTCTGGGGTGGAAACAGCCCACCCCACCCCCCACTCCCACCACCAGGACCACCACCACCACCATTTCACAATAATTCAGTATGTCTTGGTTAAGTTGACTTGGCTTTGTTTGCCAGGTAAATATTCAGCAGTCCGCAATGGGCTAATCATGGGCAAGGTGTCCCGCTGATTTGCTCATGTCACCCTCTCATAATGGCCCATAGAGGAGATAAGCGCTAATATTACTACAACTAGGAAGGATGTGGACTACAGAAGGGATGTGGACAAATTGGAGAGAGTCCAGCGGAGGGCAATGAAAATGATTAGGGGGCTGGAGCACATGACTTACGAGGAGAGGCTGAGGGAACTGGGCTTGTTTAGTCTGCAGAAGAGAAGAGTGAGCGGGGATTTGATAGTAGCCTTCAACTACCTGAAAGGGGGTTCCAAAGAGGATGGAGCTCGGCTGTTCTCAGTGGTGGCAGATGACAGAACAAGGAGCAATGGTCTCAAGTTGCAGTGGGGGAGGTCTAGGTTGGATATTAGGAAACACTATGTCACTAGGAGGGTGGTGAAGCACTGGAATGGGTTACCACGGAGGTGGTGGAATCTCCATCCTTAGAGGTTTTTAAGGCCCGGCTTGACAAAGCCCTGGCTGGGATGAATTAGTTGGGGTTGGTCCTGCTTTGAGCAGGGGGTTGGACTAGATGACCTCCTGAGGTCCCTTCCATTCCTGATATTCTATGATTCTATGAACTAAGAGAAATTCTCCTTCATCTGGAGTCACAGGGGTCTGAGAGCTTGCAAGAGACAGTCCTGAGTTCTACTTCCAATGTTGCATGTATGCAGTTGAGCTGGTGCCTGCGATGTGTGCATTGTCTGTATGCAGCCATGGAGTCATTAAAATAAGGTAATGGGATTCCTGGTAGCTTATAGGTGAGATGCACCAGGCTGGAATAGTAGCACTTTGTTTAGCCGCATGGATGTGTCCCCTTGACTATGCAGCACTGTACCTGTTTCGTGGCCCCCAGGGTGCACTGCAGCATGCTAGCACTGGGAGGGGAGATGTTTGAAACTCATGCACCTCCACGCAGGGGTGTGCTGTCCCTGTCGCATGCTGCAAACATGTGAGAAGAGGCGGGATTCTAGACCAAAAGGGCAGTGCCAGCAGGAGGACGGAGAGTCCTCTTCCCTCAGTGCCATGCCACAGCGAAACAAGAAGGATGCAGAAGGGCTCCCAGCTCTTCAAGGCAGATCCGGGGCACCATGATTTTGCCTTGTTCTATCCGTGCCACAAACCAAATGACGCTGCTTCGGCCCCAGAAATATGTCAGGATGCTTGGATCATGAGCCTCAAAATCAAAGACCGTCCTATAAGTTGTGGAATGAGTGGCAACCCCGTCCCCTTGTCACTGCGGTAACGTTGGTGACCATGTACCAGATCCCAACCTGGTTTGTCAAGAGGGGGAATCTGTTCTCCGCATTGGCCTCCCAGATGTCCTCTGCTTGGCACCGTCTTGCCTTCAAAAGGTTTCTGTGCTCCGAGGGCTGCATGGCTCTTCAGATCTCCCGGCTGACTAGACAGTGTTTGTGCAGTGCTTGGAAGATGGAAAGCACTTGACACTGTGAGTTGCTGTTATTAGCCCATGGCTCCCTCTTGTTGGAAAAGAACAAAGAATCCATAAGCCCTGGTATGTCTGTGCGGGGACAGGACGGGAGCCAGTTCTGGGATATGTGCAGAAAAACACAGCTAGCTTCCTTCTCAGCCTACACATGGCTTGATGCAGACAGCAGGGCCCTCACCCGTGTGGGCCTAGCCCTCGGCAGGATGTACTGGCACTGAAAGGAAGGAGGGAAGAAGAAGGGAAGACGAGAGAATAAATGTGTGGGTTGCAGTAGCACCAGTTTGTTTTCTTTGTTTTACAGCCACTGACAATTTTCCTTACCGGGATTTTTAGAGATGAGTACAGTCCCTGAGGGCATGGGGCTTCAGCATCCACAGCAGGGTGGCCATCACGCTCTCGCCAGGCGTGGTGGCCATCACGCTCTAGCTCAGTCACAAGGTACAGGCTTGATGAAGGAACCACTGGCCGGTGTCCTGCAGCAGGTCAGACTAGATCAGGGGGTCTCAAACTTTTGTTTCTTTTTGCTGGGACCCCCTTTGAAAATATTTCAGGCTGTGACGACAGCCACCCCAAAAATGTGACAACCCTCCCCATACCAGGCCACCCTTACATCTGCACTGCTGCTGGTGGCCGCGCTGCCTTCAGAGCTGGGTGCCCGGCTAGCAGCCGCCGCTCTCCGGCCGCCCAGCTCCGAAGGCAGCACAGACGTTAGGGTGGCAATACTGCGACCTCCCCTACAATAGGTTTGCAACCCCCTTTTGGGTTGGGACCCCGTGTTTGAGAAATGCTGGACTAGATGGTCATCACAGTCCTGCATCTTTTTCAAGAGCACTGCAATTCTTGGGGAGGGCAGCAGCCCCTGATATCACAAAGGAGCTAGCGATCGGTGGTTACAATGTGGCTGGAAGCCAATCACACAACCTGCTTTTTGGCATCCCCCAGCCAAACCCACATGATAGTTATGGTCTGTGGTTTCCTTTCCGAGACGAGGGGACGGTAGATTTTTCTCATCGACTGTTGCCAAATAACGGCTTGACAGGCAAAGAGTATTAAGCAAAGCTGAACTAACCTTTACTTCAGTCCCGGGCAAACACTCCCCCTCTTAACCCTGGAGTATGTTATTAAATACACATGTTTCCTGCACACCCATGCCAGTGTGTGTGTGTGTGTTTGTGCGTGTGTGTGTGAGGGAATGTTTGAATCCTTGGTCCTGTAAATGTTTGTCCAACTTGATTAGACACATTCAAGGCCAAAGTCTGGGAGAAAACAAAATTTGCCCAGCGGAAGGAGCGGCTCTGCTTTCCAAGAGATGAGTCCAATAAGGAATCGCATTCTCTGGATGGACAATGTTATTAGAGTTGCGGTTTGAACCTGCACACATAAAATAAATACATTAAACTGTCCTGTGTGTGACTTAACGACTTCAACGTGGGCCTGTCGGGAAATATTACACTGGGAATCGCAGCCTATGATCCGGGAACACTGCCAAACCAGCCGGGCTTTGTTTTTCTCACGGCGGGATAAGCTTTTCTCGTGTTCAAGACGATGTTTGAGAAACTCCTTCAAAAGGTCTCTCCTCTTTTAGTGCCTGCTCTTCCACTCCTCATCCTACATAAGGAAGACAATCTCCACCCCGGTCCCATCATCTTTACAGTGAACTCTGTTGTCAAGATCATTTTGTTTGCTTAAATCAGTCTATAGTCATTGCTACGTGCCCTGAGCTGGGACTCACACTCTGAGTGTGAAGTCTGGCTGCTGGGTAAATAGTTTTCGTTAGCTACATTAATATGATGGCCAGGACATTAGGAATCAGCCTCCTTCGTGCTGAAATAAGAGAACGGGGCTTGTTCATTTTCCCCACTCATATTGGCTTAATAGATATTGACCTACCTGCCCAATGCATCTTAGACCCTAGCAGGCTATCTCCAAGGTTTGCATATCAGGCTGGGGCTAGGGACAGGAAGGTGACCTTTTCCAAGGTCAGGCGGGATCTCAAACATGGTTGTCAGAGTAGAGCAACAAGCAGGATGGGAAAAGTCATGAACTTCTCCTGCGCTGCAGTATTATCTGCCTGTCCATCCACCCAGGTACTTACATGATCTTCATCATGGTAGAGAAGCCAGGAATGGGCGACAGGGGATGGATCACTTGATGATTCCCTGTTCTGTTCATTCCCTCTGGGGCACCTGGCATTGGCCATTGGTCTGACCCAATATGGCCATTCTTACATTCTTAGAGTCTGGTGCTTGGTTTAACGAGAGGCTAATTTTTCACTGTTGGCCTCAGGTGGGGTATGTCGCTTGGCAGGCACACCCAGCGTTTGTAGGGGCGAGACAGCACTTTTCCCACTGGGCAGTAAGTGATTAGGTTAAATTCACTTGGATCTGATTTCTGATTGTCCTGGGCTGCCGGGCAACAAGGCTGCTGGGGCCTAAATGATAAATTGTGTCTCATGATCTCATGCCTCTTGCAGCTCTGGGCTTAGACTAATCGTTTGATCTCATCTGGCCCCTATGAGAGGCCCCTTGACTTTAGGTGAATGTTGCAGTCTTTGAGGTGCTGCCCTCAGGGGGTTAGAAATGACTGATTTTCTTTACCATCTAATGTGTAAGCTGGTCCCCTGGAGGGGTCACTGGTCCATGCGCAGGAGGGGATGGAGACCAAAGCAGACTGTGATGAACTTCAAAAAGCTCTCACAAAACTAAGTGATTGGGCAACAAAATGGCAAATGAAATTTAATGTGGATAAATGTAAAGTAATGCACATTGGAAAAAATAACCCCAACTATACATACAATATGATGGGGGCTAATTTAGCTACAACAAGTCAGGAAAAAGATCTTGGAGTCATTGTGGATAGTTCTCTGAAGATGTCCGCGCAGTGTGCAGAGGCGGTCAAAAAAGCAAACAGGATGTTAGGGATCATTAAAAAGGGGATAGAGAATAAGACTGAGAATATATTATTGCCCTTATATAAATCGATGGTACGCCCTCATCTCGAATACTGCGTACAGATGTGGTCTCCTCATCTCAAAAAAGATATACTGGCATTAGAAAAGGTTCAGAAAAGGCCAACTAAAATGATTAGGGGTTTGGAACGGGTCCCATATGAGGAGAGATTAGAGAGGCTAGGCCTCTTCAGCTTGGAAAAGAGGAGACTAAGGGGGATATGATAGAGGTATATAAAATCATGAGTGATGTGGAGAAAGTGGATAAGGAAAAGTTATTTACTTATACCCATAATACTAGAACTAGGGGTCACCAAATGAAATTAATAGGCAGCAGGTTTAAAACAAATACAAGGAAGTTCTTCTTCACACAGCTCACAGTCAACTTGTGGAACTCCTTACCTGAGGAGGTTGTGAAGGATAGGACTATAACAGCGTTTAAAAGAGAACTGGATAAATTCATGGTGGTTAAGTCCATTAATGGGTATTAGCCAGGATGCGTAAGGAATGGTGTCCCTAGCCTCTGTCTGTCAGAGGCTGGCGATGGATGGCAGGAGAGAGATCACTTGATCATTGCCTGTTAGGTTCTCTCCCTCTGGGGCACCTGGCATTGGCCACTGTCGGTAGAGAGGATACTGGGCTAGATGGACCTTTAACTATCTTTAGCAGTTTAGTATCATCTGCAAACTTTGCCACCTCACTGTTTATCCCTTTCTCCAGATCATTTATGAATAAGTTGAATAGGATCGGTCCGAGGACTGACCCTTGGGGAACACCACTAGTTACCCCTCTCCATTCTAAGAATCTACCATTTATTCCTACCCTTTGTTCCCTCTCTTTTAACCAGTTCTCAGTCCATGAAAGGACCTTCCCTTTTATCCCATGGCAGCTTAATTTACATAAGAGCCTTTGGTGAGGGACCTTGTCAAAGGCTTTCTGGAAATCTAAGTACACTATGTCCACTGGATCCCCCTTGTCCACATGTTTGTTGACCCCTTTAAAGAATTCTAATTGCTGAATTTCTATGATTTATAGTCATTGCTGTAACTTATAGGAAGCAGACACATGGGGAGGCAATACCCCAGTTCCATGCTTTCAGTGAAGGGCTTGTTTTCTGGACTAGTAACCTTTCATAGACACAATGCTTTTTGTCTGTATATACTGAGCATAGTCATGTCACCGCTGAAATGCAGCCACATCTGGGGTGGAGTGCTGCACCCAGCCAGAATACTCCACAATGCACCGTGACATTGAGGAGGGGAGATTTTAGCTGTGGTCACTGGGACAAATCCCTTCTCGTTAGTAGCACCACTGGTAGAATAGATAAGACCTTGGTTTTAAGGTCTCATGAAAAAAACACCCCTCACCCAATCCAAAGCCTGCCCAGAGGTCAGTTTGTCTACCTGGGAAGTACCACATGGAGGAATTGGATGGGAACTCTAACCAATGCAGGAGTTTGGCAGCCTCTTGGCCTAAGGTGGGGAGGCTGCTGCCCCTGGGGTGGAGATGGCAGCAGGGGGTAGGAGGACCCGGGCCCACCCTACTCCACCAGGTCCCAGCCCAGGGCCCTAACAGTGGCAGATAGTTCCGCCACTGGGTCAGCAGGGATCTGACCACAACATACTGACAGCACCCGGCCCAATGGTCAGCCCCCCTGGCCACTTCCTACCCCGTTTCCTAGTGTGGTGGTCTGGGCGTCCCCAGTGTCTCAGGGTTCCTCGGTTCGGGCAGTTCCCAGCAGTTCCAAGCTGTCACTGGCATCCTCTTGTGTCGCGGTGTGGCTGGCTTCCGCAGTCCAGGGTGTCAGCGCCTCCCAGGCTGGAGCTGGCTGTCTGCATCCTCCCTCTTCAGTGGTCAGCCTTGACTGATCTGAGTAGTTGCTCCCTGGTGTGACGTTGTGCACTCCATATGATGTTATGAAAATATGCTAATGAGTGTGAATATAATGTAACTGGAACATGCTTCATGCAAAAGGTCTCTTGTAAGGCATCATAACAAAGTTTATAATCTACTGAGTGTGGTCATCCTGTTTGTATGAATGTATCATTCTTGTATCTGAAACTAGTGAATATAACTCTGAGGTCCTATTGTAGTTGTGAAAAGTGTGGGCCATTAATGGTGGGTTAGAATCTTAATGGCTCCCATCAAATAGGACAATTGACTGTAGATGGCTCTGTTTACTTGCAAGCTTTCCTGTGAGTCGGGCTGGGAAGAATGAAGGCTTGGGGGTCTCACAAGACATGTGACCAGGTCACCTGGTACTGGAATCCATCTTTAACCTGGTGCTTTTCCATTTAGAAGTGGGGGGGAACCCAGAGAGACAAAAGATTCCCGCCTTGTGCCAAAGCTATACAAGGGGGTGGAACAGAACAAAGGAGGCTGCAGTCATGAGGAATCCCCTAGCTACCACCAGAGCTGGAACAAGGGCTGTACCAGGGGAAAGGATTGAGCCCAGACTAGGAAGGCATCCAGTCTGTGAAAGACGCTTATTGGAACATCTATGAGGATGAGATTTTATCTGTAATCAGTTTCTTAATGTATTAGGCTTAGACTTGCATGTTTTTGTTTTATTTTGCTTGGTAACTTACTTGGTTCTGTTTGTTATTACTTGGAACCACTTAAATCCTACATTTTATACTTAATAAAATCACTTTTGTTTATTAATTAACCCAGAATGAGTAATTAATAGCTGGAGGAGCAAACAACTGTGCATATTTCTCTACCAGTGTTACAGAGGCCGGACAATTTATGAGTTTACCCTGTATAAGCTTTATACAGAGTTAAATAGATCTATTTGGAGTTTGGATCCCATTGGGAGCTGGGTGTCTGGATGCTAGAGACAGGAGCAGTTCTTAAGCTGTTTTCAGTTTAAGTCTTCAGCTTTTGGGGGACGTGGTTCAGACTTGGGTCTGTGTTTGCAGCAGGCTAGCATGTCTGGCTCAATAAGACAGGGTACTGAAGTCCCAAGCTGGCAGGGAAAACAGGCTCAGAGGTAGTCTCAGCATATCAGGTGGCAGTCCCAAGGGGGTCTCTGTGACCCAACCCATCATACCTGGGCAACAGCAGGAGCACGCCCAGCAGGGCTGAGCAGGTGTGGCCTCCTCAGCCAATAGGGTGGGGTTAACCCCTTCCAGACCAGGGTGGGGCAAGCGTGCCCTGTTACACAGCACCACTGCCACCTTGGCAGAAAAAGGACACAACTCAGCTGTCATGATATCCAGGAGATTATTGCCGAGGCTGCTGGACACAGACAGACCCTGTGGTTCTCTCAGGATCTCTGGCTCCAAGGCCTGTGCTGTTTAGGTGTCAGCACACAAGGGTCGGTCAGTCACGGAATGGATGACTATATGCCAGTCACCTGTGTACTTCGGTGGAAGATCCATGAACTTTAACAGCTAGATGAGCTAACAGAGGCAGGAGGGGAAATCAGAGGTAAGAGGCTACACTCTCTGTTCTCTGACGGAGCTGTCTCGGCGGGGGAGAAGGGTAGATAAGCCTTCCAGGAAGCCGAGGAAATGAAAGGCTGTTTATGGGGAGATGCCAAGGCAAGCAAAGAAGGCCAAGACAAATTCTAAAATAAGCAAGCGAATCGAAGCGCATGGAGCACAAAGCGTTTGCCCTGGCCCTGCAGGACGTGGCTGAGATGGAGCAGCTGGGGAAGGGGACCATGGAAGAGATCTATGTCCAGTGTCTCATGGATGCAGCGGCTGGTGCTTCTGTTCCTGGGCTAGACGGCCACAGGTTCAGTTTCCAATCTAGCGATGGGAGGTAGCGCCATGGAGACCTCCCCCGTGTTCCTTCCTTGGAGCAGCAAACAAGATTTGGAGGGGGGAGACCGTCAGCTGGTAGGAACTGGCATTGAAGTACATTTGCATCAGCCGAGATCTGGCTCAAAAAGCTGCTCCCATTAGCAAGAGGTGACGCTTAAACCTAAAGGCAACTACAAAGAGCCTGCATGCTGCATCTAAGGACAGCTATCCCAGCATCCTCCCCTTCCCAGCAGAAGGCGGGGCTTCCCTAAGCACCGCCTACCCTGTTCTGATCCCTGCTGCACCCCAGGCTGGGAACGTGAGGGGTAATTGGTTCATCTCCAGGAAGCTCTGGAGAGAGAGAAGGGGTTAAGAAGAGGAATGGTCCATGCAGCACCCGGGCCATATCTGCAGGGAGATGGTGGAGATGGTTCCCAGGATCTGCTCAGTCCTTTTCTTGTAGGAGGGGGAGGGATAGCTCAGTGGTTTGAGCATTGGCCTGCTAAACGCAGCGTTATGAGTTCAATCCTTGAGGGGGCTACTTAGGGATCTGGGGCAAAATCAGTACTTGGTCCTGCTAGTGAAGGTAGGGGGCTGGACTCAATGACCTTTCAAGGTCCCTTCTAGTTCTGAGATAGGTATATCTCTGTCTTATTATGAATTAGATGCACTGGGCAGCATTGACCTGCCCTGGAGCTGTATTGGAGGCAAATGAGTTACGCTGAGGGGGAATGTGGCCCTTTGAAGCTCCTCGTCTTAGCAGTTCGGGCGCTAGACCTAGGTTTACACCCCTGCTAAGCTACAGCCTCCCTGTTCAACCCTGGGCAAAGCACTGAGGGTAAAATGGCCCAAAACGCCTCTGTCCGACTGAAAGTTTACCCATAGTCTCTCTGGCCCCGGTCCCCAAAGGTATCAAGACATCTAACTCCTGTTTGTTTATCTGGGAATTAGGTGCTTTAAATACCTTTTGAGAAGCGAAGACTCTGTGCCTCAGTTTCCCTTATGTGTTAAATGGGGATAATCATAGAACTGTAGGGCTGGAAGAGACCTCAAGAGGTCACCAAGTCCCGCCCCCCGGTGCAGAGACAGGACCAGCTAAATACTGACCTCCTTTCTAAAACGCTTTGAGATCTACCGATGAAAAAGCTACACAACAGCTTGTTGTTATTATTGTTATTTATTGCCATAGAAAGATACAGTTTACTGTCTAGCTGGGCGTGCGGCGGGTGGCCTTCGAAGTGAGCCTTAATTACAAATTTCCCCTCTGCTTTGCGCAGGCGTTACAGATGCCCTGGAGCTGTGTCTCAGAGCTGACGTTTGCCCTGGTCTCCTTGGCCTACATTATTATTATTTATTCGCATTGCCTTCATTATTTGTAGCAACTAGTGGTTCCAGTCAGGAACCAGCGCCCCATTGCGCTAGGCACTGTACGTACATGAAATAAACAAACAGTCCCTGCCTCAAAGAGCTGACAGGCTGAACATGTGATGAGAGACAATGGGGCAGGGATAGGGGTAGCAGCAAACTGAGTTTGGTTTAAGAAGTACCCATCCACAGTTCACCCAGGGCCTGATCCAAAGCCCATTGAAGTCGATGGAAGTCTTTCCATCGACTTCACTGGGTTTTTGATCGGGGCCCAACTGACAGTATTGTGTGTGCTGTGTGCCTGATTACGCCTCCTTCCACCCCAGAGGTAACTGCATTTTGATGGCACTGTATGTATTTGTACTCGGTTAGAGTTTTGCCCAGGTAAGGGCTAAGTGAAAACTGAGTGACTCAGGAATTAGGCCTAAATCTATCAAGTGCTTGGGACAAAAGGTGCTATATACATTTAAGAGGCTGTTCTTGAAAGAACCTAGTATACAGAAGAATCACTTCTCTCACGACTGAAATGCTGCCACCTCCGGGGTGGAACATAGCAGCTGTTTAACAATGCACAACAACAGTACACTTCACCCTGTGTTTAAATGCAGCCACCTCTGGGGTGGAACATAGCGGCTGTTTAACAATGCACAACAACAGTACACTTCACCCTGTGTTTAAATGCAGCCACCTCTGGGGTGGAACATAGTGGCTGTTTAACAATGCACAACAACAGTACACTTCACCCTGTGTTTAAATGCAGCCACCTCTGGGGTGGCACATTGCAACCTTTTTAACAGTGCACAGCCATACTCCCAAGCAATTTAGAGAAGAGAGAGAAGATTACTAAATCCACTTGAAACTTCAGGGGGAATTGAAGGAGTGTAAGTAACTCAACCTCCTTGTGGCTCAATTTCCGCACCTTAAATTGGGATTCATAATCACAGGAGTGTTGGGAGGATTAATTAATTCATTCATTAAGCAGGTAGTGTTTGAACAGCTCACTGAAACCGGACAGTTCTGTATAAATGCCAAGCACTATTACTGTTTTCTGGAGTGATTGGTAATAGCTGAATTGTAGTACGTTAAAAAAAGGCTTATTAGGTTATTTTATCCATCCTCCCAATGCAGAATTTCCCCCTGGACCTTATAGTGTCCCATTTTAAATTCCCTGGCCAAATGGGGCTCCGACCTTTCCACTGACTTCCTCCTTCCCACTTTGGAATAGATCTCCCTGTTAGACAACATTTCCTGAGATGCAGCTTGGGTTTTCCTTTACTCATTGTCACCTCATTGCTTCCAGTTCCATATCCTCAAATTAATCCATACAGTCTTCTCCCTCCTTGGCATTTTACCCTTCAAATACTTGCAGTCAGTTAGCAGCACCTCCTGTAGCTGTTATGTGGCTAACCTCTTGCCTTGCATCGCTGCGCGCTGTTAAACAGTTGCTGGGTTTCTTCTCAGAGGTGGCTTCCTGTCACTGGAGGAGGGACATCTACACCAGCACTAGTTAGAGAATGGAAAGTATTTTACATGGAAAAATTAGAAAGAAACAAAAAAAAACACTTTTATTTTTGAGAAAACAAAAAAAAATATCAATTTTTTTGATCAAAATCTGGACATTTTGAAGGAAATGACAATTGTGTGAATACAAAGGCTGGGTTCTGTCAAGAAATAAAGGTTTAAATCAGCATACACAGTAAGCATGTGAAGGCCTGGGGGATCATTTGGGATAGGAGGTGCTGTAGAAAGGGGCGGTCACGCTGGGCTAAGAGAGAGGTAATCCTGTGGATGATGTCCATTCTAATGGATTTGCTGTAACCCAATCAGAGCCCTGGCTTATTCAGGCAAATAAGCTTTGAGTGGACTTCGTAATCCCTCTCCCCCACAAGCCTGAAATGTGAAGGGGGCAGAGACGTGGGACGATGGAGAACCAGTCGGTGGTTACGGGTCTATAACCAGACTCCCAGTACCATGCATTGCACAATGTATAGCAGCATCTCTGACCTCTCTCCTGCTGTTCTCTGTTCTGCACTCATCTGCTTTTCATCAGCAGAGCGGGCTCTGGGCAGGTTTCTTCCATTGGACACAGCTGAGGCAGCCCTTGGGAGCAATCGTCTTCCCAAAGCCTCCAAGCTAAAGGGCAAGAATTTCCGTCATGGATTTTTTTTCATTGCAACTCATGTGTGTTGTTTGTTGTTACCACGCGGAGACCAAATAGAAGGACGTGTCAAAGCCGGGCCTGGATATCGCTCGCAGCATGGGCTTTGAAGGGCTTGGGCCCGGGGGCAGCTTGCGGATGGTTCGCAGAGAGTACCAGCAATCATGGCGGTGCCCTTTCGTTCCTCTTCTCGCTTCCCTTCCGGTGACCCGCCAACAGGTGCGGGAGGGCGGAGAAGCAAAGGGTTTTAATAGGGGACTGTATCCAGTCTCTGGGTGTCATGTGTACACGCCTAGAGCAATAAACGCGTGCATTTTAAAGGCATCTCGGATAGGGCAGGGTTCTGTCCTGCAAGTTCCACTCAGGACGTAGTCCATAGGCAGCAGCATCGACTGAGGAAGGAGCAGCCCATGCTCCGTGGCAGTTCTGGAATGGCCATACATTGCGTATGATGCAGTGTAACTGGTTGGTTTGAGCCAGTACGTGGAATGGATGTGAATGTATAGGAAGATGGGTACTACCATTCTCCATCTAGGCCTCTCTCCTGCCTCTGCTAGTAGCCAACACCAGATGCTTCAGCGGGACGCTATGCACACAAGCCTCACGCACACCATTAGTAACAGCTGTGTTTATGTAACCAGTGTTGTGACACTCTTGTCTGAGCCGATTACAACACTGTAGATTGGTCGTGGGCACCTGGCATCATTCCTTCACCACACAGCCATGTGTCATCTGTGTTCGTGGGTCCCCACCCACCACCCCTTCTAACCACGTTTGTTTCAGAGCATGCTGGGAAAACTCTGGGCAGCTATCCCTCAGGAGTGGCCTGGGGGACATGCCTAGAGAGGAATGTCCTAATGCACAGAGAGAAGAAAAAACAACCAGTCCATTTACACAAGCACAGTGAAGGGGTTCGCACAGCAAATAGCAGTGTGAGGACACGATTGCTGGAGGACAGCCACGTGCAATCCAAACCGCTGACAGAGATGACACACTGTTCATTATCACGGTTACTAACCATATATCAACCAGGCTGTGTCAGGACACAGCACTATGTTTAAAGCCAACGTGGTTACAGAGTAAAGGCCTTAATTCACCAGGAGCATGACTAGGGCTGGTCAAAAATTTTCCACCAAGACAATTTTTTGTTTAACAAGAAAATGGGGGTTTGACTAACCCACGTTTTTCGTGAGACGTGCCTGCTCTCCATGGAACATCTCGATATTTGGTCAAAAAGGCAAATGCCCCAAAACCTGAAATATTTCAATTCAAAATCGTGCTGCTGCACCTCATGGGAGTTGTAGTTCAGATTCCTTATGCTCATACTCTCTTCTGTGAAAAACAACGAGGAGTCCAGTGGCACCTTAAAGACTAACAGATTTATTTGGGCATAAACTTTCGTGGATAAAAAACCCACTTCTTCAGATGCATGGAGTGCAAATTACAGATACAGGCATAAATATACTGGCACATGAAGAGAAGGAGTTACCTTACAGGTGAAGAATCAATGTTGACAGGGCCAGTTCAGTCAGGGTGGATGTGATCCACTCGCAATAACTGATGAGGAGGTGTCAATACCAAGAGAGGGAAAATTGCTTTTGTAGTGAGCCAGCCACTCCCGGTCCCTATTCAAGCCCAAATTAATGGTGTTAAGTTTTCAAATGAATTGTAGCTCTGCAGTTTCTCTTTGAAGTCTGTTTTTGAAGCTTTTTTGTTGAAGGATGGCTACTTTTAAATCTGTTATTGAATGTCCAGGGAGATTGAAGTGTTCTCCTACTTGCTTTTGTATGTTACCATTCCTGATGTCTGATTTGTGTCTATTTATTCTTTTACGTAGAGACTGTCCGGTTTGGCCAATGTACATGGCAGAGGGGCATTGCTGGCACATGATGGCATATATCACATTGGTAGATGTGCAAGTGAATGAGCCCCTGATGGTATGGCTGATGTGGTTGGGTCCTCTGATGGTGTTGCTAGAGTAGATATGTGGACAGAGTAGGCAACAGGGTTTGTTACAGGGATTGGTTCCTGGGTTAGTGTTTCTGTGGTGTGGTGTGTAGTTGCTGGTGAGTATTTGCTTCAGGTTGGGGGGCTGTCTGTAAGCGAGGACTGGCCTGCATCCCAAGGTCTGTGAGAGTGAGGGATCATTTTCCAGGATAGGTTGTAGATCGTGGATAATGCGCGGGAGAGGTTTTAGCTGGGGGCTGTATGTGATGGCCAGTGGTGTTCTGTTATTTTCCTTGTTGGGCCTGTCCTGTAGTAGGTGATTTCTTGGTACCCGTCTCGCTCTGTGGGCCGGGCTTTCTGGCTGGACTACATCTCCCATGATGCATTGCCTCCCCTTGTGAAGAAAAAGTCATTTTAGTTTTTTCAAATTTTCTCAGAAATAAACATCTGTTTTCCAACCAACGGTAATCATGACCCTTAGATCTGGGGAGGGCAGATATTTCTATTAGTCAGTCAGGCAGTCTGGAAACCCAGCTTAGTAGATCAGCTTGGGTCAGAGTGGGAAGGAGGAACTGAAATCTTTGTCAGCACTTTTAGATTCAACAGCAAAATTCAGATTTTCTCAGCTCACCTCATCTTGGTTTTTGATCCTTCTGTCCCCAAAATGTCCATAAACTTCCTCACTGCCCAGATTAACCTCTCTCTTCGCCCACTTCCCGACTTGTCTCATCTAACTGCTGGGTACGGCAGGGGAGCGTATGCACAGATAAAACAAACATCTGCAGCGTACAAATCCCACATCTGCAGCTAGGATCCAAACCCCATATTCTCCATCACCCGGTGGCGCACCAGGCCCGTTCCTCTGAGTGGGACAACAGGGTCTCGCTAAGGTTTAGATTTCTTTTGCACACTGCGTGGCAGTTCAGAGCCAGCTTCCAAGCTCTCGCTACTCTGCAGGGCCAGGCTGGCCAACCCAGGGGAAAGGGACCCTACGTGAATTTTAGAACAGTACCTTCCCCTATAAACTTGGGGCTCAGATTGTGGAGGATTCAAACCGGACCTCTTTAATTATATTGTTGGGTTTCTGTGAGTTACAGCTTTCCTCTTGCCCCGCTCACCACACCTTGACTTCCACAGAGCTCTACACGGCTGTGCACAAGGGAAACCAGCGCACTAGCCCGCAGCGGCAAAACCTTGCGTTGCTCTTCAGGAAGAGTTAGGAGCAGCAAAACAAAGGGAAAATGGGGTCCTCCATTTAGGGATGCAGAACCGCACCATCCACTCAGAGAACACAAAACCAACAAGGAGTCCAGTGGTGCCACCGGACTCCTTGTTGTTTTTGTGGATACAGACTAACACGGCTACCCCCTGATCAGAGAACACAAGCCGCCAAAGAATCAGCTCCTGGCCAGAAATAGGAAATAAGCCTCTCTTGCCCCCTTTGTATTTATATCGCCCCCCAGCAGCTTCATGCAGGTGTGTGACAGAGCAAACTGCCACAGGGTGGGAGAAAAAACCCAGCCCAGCGGCTGGCTCCAGTTATCCAATCCTCTCCCAGGCTGCTGGAAGGGGCGGGGCCTGGGCCTATATAAGCCAGACTCATCTCATCCAGTGGTTCTCTAGCCTGGGAAATGTCCCAAAATCTGGGAATTTTTGAGTAAAATGTTTTGAATGAAAATTCCCAATTTCCCAAGTTGAAACATTTTACTCACAAATTCCCAGGTTTGGGGACATTCCCCAGGATATAGAAGCACTGTAAAAAAACTGTATCTGGGAATTTTTCACCAGATTTGGGAAATTTTTAGCACTAGGTTGGGAAGAGTTGGCATCACGATATAGAAGCACTGATCTCATCCTAGAGAGGGGACAACGCTGCAGGAGGTTGAAGAAGGGCCCTGGGGAAAAGCAGAAAGGGACCGGATCCTGGAGGAGAAGGAGAGGCAGTCACCTTGGGGGGAAAGGTTCTAAGTTTGGAGAAAGTTGGCCACAGGCGAGGGCTTGCTTTCCCAGGAAACACTGGACTTGCCTGGGAGATCAGAGAACGTATGGGGAAATGCTGCTAAGGCCTCTTATGTTGCTGATGATAACTAAATACTGACACCCCTTTTATAAGCACTCCTGTGTTCTCTCTGGCTTCCTTTCTCCCCAGTTTTCCCGAGGTGGTTAAATCACACCAGGGAGTGAGTAGCTGGGTATTGTCATGTTCTCCAAGGGAAAGGGATGATCATTTGCAGCAGCAGCAGCCACCTGGTTATAGGGTGATGATGAAAACTGCCGTTCACTGGTAAGAAGAATGCTCTTAATCAGGAGGGAGTGGCAGAGGCATCTAAGCTACAGTGCCTAAGGTCTCTAGAGCTACAGGTCGCAATCTCGGCATGGCCAACTCAGCCCTTCATCCAAGGTAGCGGAGTCCCTTGCTGTTTACTGGGTCAGATCCGGAAAGGTTTTGCGCTCCTGCTGCTTTGCACAGGCTTTGGTCCAGTGTAGGCTCATTCAGAGGCAAGCAGCCACTTTTTCCTAACATGAGGCCCAAGGTCCTCCTTTGGCATGGCCAGGTACTGCCCGTGGGCCTGCAGATTGAGTCTTTGTATGTGCAGATGGGAACGGAGGTGTCTAGAGACCCATTTGTCTGTGCAAATGGATTGGTCATAACGGCACTCACAAAAAGAGGAGTCTGAGTGCAGGCAGACCTTGGGCAAACCCCCGCCCATGCCAAGGACTAGCACAACACTGTCTGCCAGTGATGGGATTTAAACTCCGAGGGGAGGTTAGTGAGAGTCAAGTGATGCCCAGGGCTCAGGCTGCATCCGGGTGAATTTCACCTTTATCAAGGTTCTGCCCCAACAAGCCCACAGCCTATTTTGTAAGAATCCGGGATTGCCTCAGTGTCCTAGGGCAACATTTCCCCTCCCAGAGCTGTTGGGCGGTGCCGGGGCTGCTGTTTGCTACATTACTCCTCCCGGACCCAGTTTCGAGAGTGGCTCAGACTGTGTGCTCCAGAGGAAGGTGTACGTGCTGCTCCGACATTTAATACCATGTCCCAGGGAGAAATCTCTTCCTCAGCTCAGCTGGCAATCGGTTTTGGACCTCCTCATATCTTATGTTGTCATTTGTATCCTCAGATATTGTTCTTCTCCATATAAATGTCAAATCCTTTTTAATCTTAGTAACCTATTTGCTTCCATCGTATCCTGCGGTGGTGAGTTCCATGGGTTATTTGTAAGTATATATGTGTGTGTGTGTGTGTGTGCGTGTGTGTATGTGAAATGAAAGAAATAAAGCACTGGGTTTTATCCATTTGGCATTGGTTGCCAAACAGGAAACAGCTCGTGAAATTAACACGTCCTGAATGTTCTCTTCCCCCAAAGTTTTCTGGCTTTATCTCCATTTGGTTCCTGAGCCAGAGATATTTTAGCAGATCTGAAGTTTATCCACTTTCTTGCACTGTGATGCATTTAGTCCGTCACCACCTGATACGATCTTTCTCTCATTTCTCAGGTGATCGAGGCCAGAAAGGAGAGAAGGGAGACAGAGGTGGCGAAACAGGTAAGTGGCTGCTATTGTGAGTGGTAATTGCTGTTGCACGTCTCCCAAGGAGGTGCTATAGGCCCTGCTGTTGGCCTATTGTAGATACTGCAATGGGTACAGGGGGTGAGGAATTGCTTCTTTATTCTCCCCCAACATGTAAGTGACTAGTCTGTGCCCTGAAGAATTTGATGGGATTCCCACTTTGTGTTCCTTGTAGCTGTTCTGACCAGATGTTCTGGTCATCACATGATTGACTCCTCCTTAACAATATTCTGCCGTTCTCTCTGGAGCTGCCCTGTGTGTAACACTGACATTTATACGCAGCCTGTGTTTATCCCTCTCTGTTGGGCTTCTTCAGTGTTCTCCTTCCATATCCCTCCAGGTTAGTGTCCATTCCAGCTCTGTCCCCTCCACTCTGAGGAGACTGTGTCTGCACCTGTGAAATGCTCCTCAGGCTTGGGTGTGCCTGAGACTCAGGGCTCTTGGATAGCCTGCAAAATCAAGCTGCGTGATCAGAGAGGCTTTAAGGCAAAGGTTGTCCTTAAGAGCAGTTCTCTTGAACCTTCTGTGCGCTAAGGGCTTGCCTACATAAACAGTTAAGCTGTGGCAAGCTGGGGTGTGAATCTAGCCTGTAACTAGTGTTAACCGTTTCTCAGAGCACTTTGAAGCGGGATGAGCTCAGACCACATTAACGAACGGTTCACGCGCGTCAGCAGGGCGCACACGGACAATTTAGTCTGCGGCAGGCTCGTGCTGGATTGAGTCACGCCCCAGGGTGCCGAGGTCTAATGGCTCATATGGACAAAGATCTAAAACAATTTGGACCTGTGACGCTCCACTGACGCAGCTCCACTGGTGGTAGCAGGGGCGGAGTCTGCCCTTTGCCACTGTGGAGTCAAAGCCTCTTCGGGCTGTTAAGGAAGCTAAGTAGTTGTGAGGTGAGAGAAAAAGATTTAGCTGGGGTTGGACTAGATACCTCCTGAGGTCTCTTCCAAACCTGATATTCTGTGATTCTACTGTCATGGATCAGGAAGGACCTGAGATGGAGAACAAAAAGTAGGAGCAAATCATCCATCTTCATCATGGCCAGAGGTTAACGGCGGGTACCACAAGGCTCTGTACGAGGCCCAGTGTTTACTAGTAATCTGGAAAAAGGGGAGGATAAAGTGGCAAGATCTGCAGGTGACACACAATGAACTGGGTTTGACTCATTGAGTCTACAAGACTATGAGGTCACGTCTACCTTACAACGACCCAGCTGCAGTTGTGCCACCACGGTGCCGGAGCATGGACATTTCCTACATCGATGGAAGACGTTTTTCCATTCTGTGGGCAATCCACCTCTCCGAGAGGTGGTAGGTAGGACACCTCAGTGTGTCTACATTGGGGATTGTCTCCCTAACTACATTGCCCAAGCGTGACATTTTTCACAGTCCCGAGTGATGGAGCTAGGTTGATCTAGTTTTTACATGTAGACCAGGCTCCATGCCAGCTGAAATTCAGTACTGACAAATGCCACGGTACTGCACCTCGGAAGACATAATTCGGAGGGGCATATGATTGCTCTCTTTAAATATATCAGAGGGATAAATACCAGGGAGGGAGAGGAATTATTTCAGCTCAGTACTAATGTGGACACGAGAACAAATGGATATAAACTGTCCGTCGGGTAGTTTAGGCTTGAAATTAGACGAAGGTTTCTAACCATCAGAGGGGTGAAGTTTTGGAACAGCCTTCCGAGGGAAACAGTGGGGGCGAAAGACCTATCTGGCTTTAAGATTAAGCTTGATAAGTTTATGGAGGGAATGGTTTGATGGGATAAAGTGATTTTAGTCAGTAGGTCAATAACGTGCCATCGCTGGTAATTAGTAACAATGGTCAATGATGGGATATTAAAAGTTACTACAGAGAACTTTTTCCAGAGGGTCTGGCTAGAGAATCTTGTCCGCATGCTCGGGGTTCAGCTGATCGCCATATTTGGGGTTGGGAAGGAATTTTCCTCCGGGGTAGATTGGCAGAGGCCCTGGAGGTTTTTCACCTTTCTCCCCGCAGCATGGGGCAGGGGTCGCTTGCTGGAGGATTCTCTGCGACTTGAAGTCTTTAAATCGTGATTTGGGGACTTCAACAGCTGAGTCAAGGGAGAGAATTCTTCCAGGAGTGGGTGGGTCAGCTTTTGTGGCCCGCATCATGCGGGAGGTCAGACTAGACGATCACAATGGTCCCTTCTGACCTTAAAGTCTATGAGTCTCTGAGTGCTGGTACGCAGTGCTGAGTCCTCCAACATGGAGGAGATGAATTCTGCGTGCCTGGGGACTGAGGCGGGAGGTAGACATATTTATCACCATACACATAGTCTTTATTCCACTGCCCAGCAGCTCTTATTAATATCCAGATATTGGATATTGGACTCTCCAGAGCAAACTCTTCCAGCGCTGTGAAACAAAACATGTCCAGGCTGATTCCGCTGCAGCAAAGGCTCTTGGCAGGAGAGGGTTGGCTCCATCGAGGCTAATCAGGATCAGGATGTTGATACCTGCAGCTGAGTCTGACTTTCTGCCTCCCGGTTCTTCCCTGGAAATAAACAAGGTCGGTGGATCAAGTTCAAATCTGCGAATTCATTTGGCCAGGCCCATTTATTTATTTTTACTGGCAACTTAAGCTCGTTGCCTCTAAACTGGCTGTGGAGTGCCAGAGTTTTGACCTTGTTCCTTCCCGGGCACAACCCTTCCAGAGCAGCCAGTCCTCAGGCTCCGTCAGTAATGAACACCAGACATCCCCTTCCGTGCACTAGCACTAGGGTGTTCTTTCACGAGGACAGCATAAGCATAGGGATGGGGCGTTGGGGCTGACCTAAGACTAACAGAATCAGGTGGTGACGTGTCCTTTATAATCTGGGCTGGGACTCTGGAACAACCACCGATCCCAGCCGAGCCATCCCCGGTTTAGGGGAATATCCAGTGGGAGCTGGGACCAGATGTTGCGGGAGTGTTTAGCCACTCGTGCACAGCTCTCCAGCCCAGCTGGATGTACTGAATAAAGCTGCTAGGTCTTTGCCTTAGCTAGCCATGGTGTATTCAATGTAGGCTGGGATGCAGCAGTGGCAGAAGCCAGTGGCCTGGTGGGCTAGTAATTAGTAGGCTGTGATACCATGTGGGAGGAGGCGGGTTCTGTTCCTTTCCCCAGATCGGCAGCAGTTGGCGGGGCCAATCCAGGAGCGGCTGCATCCAGCCTTCTTTCACCAGGATGGCTGCAGCCATAACCTGAGGATGGAGGAAGCAATAGGGAAGGGGAGCGGAGTGTGGGGAGCTTGATGGGCTCACAGAACCCAGGCCCTGAAAAACACCAGGATTCTTCCATCTCTGGATCCCGCCTCCCATGACAGAGCCAGGAACAGCCGAGAACTTTCCTCGGGGCTGGACCTAGCCTGTGGAACTCACTGCCACAAGAGACAACTCTACCCACTAAATGCAAGACTCATCCCTTTGACTTAGCTTTCCCGCCCTAAGTGCTTCATGCAGACACACATGGACGACAGACTCCTCTGCCATCAACCCGAGCTCTTTCTCCTGCCGCTGGGAAGGGAAGCAGAGCAAGAAATTGTTGTTCTCTATATTTCTTTTTAACTCCTTAGGAAGTGCTCAGACCTGGCACGGATGGGCCCTCTGAGCGGACAGAGTGTGAGCTGGGGCACTGGCAGGGAAGAAAGCCTTCTCTGGAAGCATGAAATCACTACTTCCAGGAATGCGTGATCCCTCCCCTGCAAGCTGGGGACACGCAGAACTCTCAAATAGCCTCCTCGTGCCTTTGAATGGCTTTTCCAGGAATCCCTGCCCTGCAGAAGCTGGCCTGGAGGAGGGACCAGCCAGAGAGTCCTCTTCTGGGAAATGAGAAATCCCAGAGAGTAACCAGTTCCCTCAAGCTGTTTGTTTTTATTCCGGGCGTGGGAGAGGGACTGGAGGGTAAGCCGTGACATTATCTATGGGGCAGAGATCCTGGACAAGTAAACAGAGCCCAGGGAGTGACACGCTCTCATCCCCTGCGTATGCTTCTGCAGGGTCGGGAGGAGTGAACAGCAGGGGGGACGGTGCTGGGAAATAGGGGCTGACCGGGGCAGCGGGACCGCCCGGAGGACAGAAGGCTCAATGGGCAGGAGGCAGTTAGTGCATCAAAAAACAACGGAGCCAGGCCATAGGCACCGAGTCTGTGGGTGCTCTGGGGCTCAATCACCCACAGAAAAAAAATAGGGGGTTCTCAGCACCCCCCAACCACAGCTGTTCAGCGGGGGCTGCCGATCAGCTGTTCGGCGGCTGGCAGGAGGCACTCGGGGGAGCGCAGCGAGCGGTGGGCAGGCGGGGGGCCTCGGGGGAGGGGGCAAAGTAGAGGCAGGAAGAGGTGGAGCAAGGGCAGGGCCTTGAGGGAAGAGGTGGAGTGGGGGCGGGGCCTTGGGGCGGAGCGGGGGTGGAACACGCACCTGGAAAAATATAAGTCCGCGCCTGTGAGCCAGGCAATGAAAGGAGGTTACAGGGTCAGGGTAAAGCGACAGCAGGATGCAGCCGAACAACGGGGAGCGGAAAGCCTGAGGCATAGAGGGGAGGGGAGCCACCAGGAAGGAGCAGGGCTGAGCTGGCCCAAGATGTCCAGGTGGGCCACACCTGGGAACCATCCAGTGCTCCAGGTGGGGCCTCTGGAGCTAAAGTAATGGAGCAGCTGAGGTAGGAAGGAGGTTGCTGCTGAGAAGAAAAGGAGTTCTCCCTAGAGAAGCCCTACAGCGGCTGAGGCCGGGAGGAACCCCCAGGGTAGAGCAGGCCTCGGCGGTGGGGCAAGCCCTGGGTGAGCCCCAAGAGAACTGCCCGGTTTAGGATTGCCAGGCACCGGTTTTCTACCGGAACGCCTGGTTGAAAAGGGACCCTGGTGGCTCCAGTCAGCACCGCTGACCGGGCCATTAAAAGTCTGGTTGGCGGCACAGCAGGGCTAAGGCAGGCTCCCTGGCTCTGCGCAGCTCCCGGAAGCAGCCGCCATGTCTGGCTCCTAGGTGCAGGGGCGGCCACGGGGGCTCCATGCACTGCCCCCACCCCGAGCGCCGGCTCTGTAGATCCCATTGGCCAATGGGAACTGCAGGGGCAGCACCTGCGGGCACGGGCAGTGCGCAAAGCCTCCTGACCCCTCCGCCTAGGAGCCAGAGGGACATGCTGGCCGCTTCCAGGAATCGTGCAGCTGGGAGCCACCTGAGGTAAGCGCCGCCCGCCTGGAGCCCGCACCTCAACCCCCTCCCGCACCCCAACTCCCTGCCCCAGCCCTGAGCCCCCTCCCGCGCTCCGAGCCCCTCAGCCCCAGCCTGGAGCCCACTCCTGCATCTCAAAACCCCTCATCCCTGGCCCACCCCAGAGCCCGCACCCCCAGCTGGAGCCCTCACCCCTTCCCGCACCCCAACCCCCGTCCCAGCCCGGTGAAAGCGAATGAGGGTGGAGTGAGCGACGAAGGGAGGGCGGATGGCGTGAGTGGGGGCGGGGCCTGGGAGAAGGGGGCAGGGCATGGGTGGGGCCTCAGGGAAGGGGCGGGGCCAGGCAGGGCAAGGGGGTTCAGCTTTGTGCAATTAGAAAGTTGCCAACCCTAGCCAGACTCCCTGGGGAAGGGAGACAGTGAGGGGAGCTCAGAGAAGGGAGCTGGCATAGGTCTCTGGACCAGAGCCTCCTATAGACAGCGGTCCTAGCGATCCCTGATTGGCTCCTTGATCCTATGGAAAACCATGGGGTGGGCATACCAGGAAGTGTCCAGGCAAGAATGTGGATCTCTAGCTCTTTTTTCCCAAGCTCCCAGCGCTGACTCCTGATTAATCCCTGGAATGCCACCATGGACCCTGATACCTGGTATTGACCCTGAGCTTAATGCCTGACTCTGCCTCTGGGTCGGACCTCTGGCCTAACTCCTGACTTTGACACTGGCTCAGTTCGGCTAGCCCAAGCTCCTGGCACTCGTCCTGCCTGGATCCTGACACCTGGAGCCTCCCATCCAAGCGCTAGCCTGGCTCAAACCAGCTAAAAGACCAATATAGAATCCTAGCCACTTAGCCTGGAAGGGAGCTTGAGAGGTCATCTAGGCCAGTCCCCCATGCTGAGGCAGGGCTAAGTAAACCTAGACCATCCCTGACAAGTGTTCGTCTGACCTGTTCTTAAAAACCTCCAAGGGGGACCCCACAACCTCCCTTGGTAGCCTGTTCCAGAGCTTCACTCCCCTTCCCATAAGGAAGTTTTCCCTAATCTCTAGCTTAAATCTCCCACGCTGCAAATCAAGGCAATTACTTCTCGTCCTGTCCTTGGTGGCCATGGCGTGCAAACAATCACCGTCCTCTCGGTAACAACCTTTTTCTGTATTTAATGACTCTTATCATGTCCCCACCATCTGAGCTGTCTTTTCCCAAGACTAAACAGGCCCAGTGTTTTTAACCTCTCCTCACAAGTCAGGTTTTCTAAACCTTTGATCATTTTTATTGCTCTTCTCTGGACTCTCTCCAATCTTAAAGTGTGGTGCCCAGAACTGGACGCCGTACAGCAGCGGAGACCTCACCGGTGCCTAGCCAGGCGGGACGGTCACCTCCCGTGTCTTAGGTTCAACCTGCCTGTTAATGTGCAGCATTTGAGAGCACTACAGTAAGAAGCTGCTGTGGGAATTGCTGACACACAAAAACCCTCTCGGTCGTCAGAGACTCACCCTGTTACCATGTGTCCCTTCCTCACGTGCGAGGGACACTACAGCCTCCGTATCAAAGAGCAAACTGTGACCTGCGGACAATACCAACTGTGATGGCGGCTTTGAGACATTCTGCTGCAGAAAGCCTTTCTCTAGCAGACGTGAACTCTTCTGTTCTAGGGCATCAGTCCTGTTCCACTTCCTTACCAAGCAGATGGTCCCAATTATCCAGAAGGCGATGATATCTTGGTGCAGCTGTAGAGAATCAGGCCCTTGTTTTCTTAGCCACTTGGGTTTATTTCGCTTCTAAAACGTTTCCTTTCTTGTTTTTCTTTCTGGGATGGGAGGGGAGCCGGGGTTGGAAGTAATTGACGCAGTAAAAATAAACACGCGGAAGGAATGGCGATCTCAGGGTTTTATTGGGTATGAAGCAGAAGGAACAAGTAATCCCCCATGCGCTGGGATGTTGTTCCAAAAGAGACAGGGCCAGACCATGTTGCAGGCAGTAGCTGACCTGGGAGCAGGGAGCACCGAATGCAATGCAAAAGGCTGTATTTTCTTTGTATTAGCTGGTGCCTGCAGGACCCTCTAGCGCTGGGTGCTACACAGAACAAAGGGAACATCTACCCTGCCCCCGGGAGTGTGATTGCGGTATGGGCTTCTATACCCCTCCTAGCTTCGAACGAGCGAGCGTGACTAAAAATAAACCCAGCGCCGGCTGGCCCTGCAAGTACACACCCAGCGGCCCGGGTGTGTGTGCACAGCCCACACCAAGCCCGTGGTGCTGCATCTTCGCTGCTATGTTCAGTCTTGAGAAAAGAAGACTAAAGGAGGAGGACCTGATAGTCTTCAAATTAGATCAGGTCTGTCATAAAGAAGACAGGGATCAATTGTTCTGCACGCAGGGCCGGCTCTAGGTTTTTTGCTGCCCCAAGCAAAAAAAATTTTGGCGGCCCCCCTCTTTTTTTTTGGCTTTTACACGTTTGCACTTTGCAATGGGTTTGTTTGTTTGTTTGTTTGTTTGGGGGGGTTTTTTTGGACTGTTTAAAATTTTTTTAAAAGCACCAGAAAGTCGTTTTCGTTTTTGTCCCGGCATTTTAGCCCTATAACCACTGGCTCTGACGCGACACGGAAATTGGCGCGAATGGCGCCGATAGGGCGGCCCAGTGCACACAAGTCATTCCTGATTTAATTAATCAATAACCATTAACATTTACAGATTTACGCATGTTCACATTATGAGTGACCGTGTCATGACGTGACCCGATATTTTTCACGTCATGCTGCTATCGCACTACTGGAGATTTTTTTGATCTTCATGTATTATTTTTTTTCGTACATTGGTGGATTTTTCCAAAAAAAAAAAAAAAAGGATGGCCGGCATGCCGCCCCTGGAAATGTGCCGCCCCAAGCACGTGCAGGTGCCTGGAGCCGGTCCTGTCTGCACGTCCACTGAAGGTCGGACAAGAAATAAATGGCTTAGTCTGCAGGAAGGGAGAGTTAGGTTCAATATTAGGAAACACTTTCTACCTCTAAGGGAGCTAAGTTCTGCCACAGGCTGTGGAATCCCCGTCCCTGGAGGCTTTTAAGAACAGGGATGATCTGGGTTTACTTGGCCCCGACTCAGCGCAGGGGGCTGGACTCGATGACTTCTTGTGGCCCCTTCAAGACCGACATCTCTATGATTCTCTTTTAGCCCCACTAGTTAGATACAAGCTAGCGCAGGTACGTGCGCCTGAACTGCAATCACCCGTCCAGCTGCAGTACCGACAGGCCCATCGCGAGGGGCAGCTCCTGCTCTGAGCAGCTCACCAGCGGAGAAGGATAAAGGAAGGATTTCGAGCTTCATTTTACAGATGGGGAATGAAGGCCTAGAGAAACAGGGTGACCGGCCAAGGTAGGAACTGAACCTACAGCTCCTATGTCCTAGTCCAGAGCCCTAAGGCCAGCTACCTACGGCAAGAAGGAGAGCCTTAGCCACTTGACTTTTTCTGCCCTTCCCCTGCCCCTGCACTGATGATATAATGATGCTTTGCAGTAGGGCGGCAGAGATGAGGTGTCTACACATCTGGGTTTAGACTCGGAGCTTTTTAGATCGTAAGCTCTTCAGTGCAGGCACCTGCTTTGCTAGGCGTTCGTACAGCTCCGCGCACACCGCTGGCCCTGGTGTCGGATGGCCTTGTGGGTGAGTCGCTGGATGGTGTGTTCCATCCCTCATGAGCCGGGGCTCTCGTGAGCCTAGGCCAGTTTGTTATCGTAGCGTTGCTCGTTTGGGCTGGGCTGGGCCCGCGGGTTTGTTGTTGCCAGCTTGTCAGAACGGGCTCGCTGGCGTTGGTGTGGTGGGGAGGGCAAGAAAGGGAATTTGGGTTTGGTTTTCTTAACCCTATGACTGATGTCCTGGATCTCGCCCACAGACAGAGCGAAAGAGGGTTCTCCCATGCTCCCGTCTGTTCCACTGTAGCTCCATTACCCGCGCTCACCCTAAGGATTAATGGGAATGTCTCCTTCCCAGCAGCCTGACCTTGAGTGCTTACCACCTCCCTGGCCTGCCCTGGGGAGGGCATGGTGAGCGCTCTGCTTTAGCGCAGAGCAAGCTTCGAGGAGGCTTATCCCCAACCAAGCCCCGTCCCCTGCACAAGGCACGGAGCTCTAATAAACCCCCCAACGAGAGAGAGGAGCCGGCCACCTGAGAGACACCCACCTGGCATCTCACTGAGTGGTACGAGATCTCTCCTCGGCGCTGCAGGGAAGGCCCTGTCGGGGGGCGGGGGAAGGGGCATAGCTGTGGCCGGCCTCGAAGTGGGAGGGCATTTCTTGGTGCATCTGAACAGCCCGGATCTCCTTGTCTGGAGCCCCAAGGCTCCCCCTCTGTCAAAGCAAAACTCAGTTTGCAAAGCTGAGCTCAGCGGGGATGGGTCGGGCACTAAGTGCCCTGGAGCTGGGAAATACAGACCCTAGTCCAGGCCAGATCATGGCAGTCTGGAGTCCTGGTGTGCCACAGTGCAGGGGCCTCTGGCTCTGTTGGGGCTCCCCTTGGGAACTGCAAAGCTTCTTCCAGACCCCCAGAGAAGCAAGGGGGTCACCAGCTCCTCGCAGCAGCTGGAGTGTTTCTGATTGAGGGCTGAGCCAGGCAGGCTGCACTCTTCTTCTGCCAGACCGGTGTTGGTGCAGGGCCCGTGGAGCACTGGCTTTTGGGAGCCAGCACCCTCCTGAGATGCATAGGGCAGTTCCCCTCCTCTCCGAGCCATTGCTTTGGGATCTCTGCTGACTAGAGCTATGTCTGCCCTACAAGCTAGGGGAGTGATTCCCCTGCTCGAATACTCACGCTAGCTCCCATCGAGCTAGGACGAGTATAAACGGCAGTGCAGCCACGCTAGCACGGGTAGCAGAAGTGGAGGCACAGCTGAGCCATGCCGTGTACAACCCGCCTGCAACCATGAGTACATAATTGACATGCTAAGCCCGCTGCCCATGCTCCCGCAGCTACACTGGGACTTACATTCACGCTAGCTCAGTGCGAGCATGTGCACACGAGCCGGGGAATCCCACGCCTAGCTCGGAGTGTCGACGTAGCCTCGGGCAGGCGTCACTGCATTGGTGACACACAAGCCACATTTGTAACCACGATGGTTAGAAATTTGCTTTCCATTAAACTTTCTTTTTAAATTAAATCATGCGACTCCCGGAGTTTTGGGGCCTGTAGTGTCTATTGCTGAATCCAGCAGCTGGACATACCAAATACCTCAGGATGTGCCGTTAATGTATACACAGCCGTGCCTTCTCTGGAGTAAAATGGTTACACCGTAGTGAAAATGTGCCAAAGGTTCAAAGCACGAGCCTGCTTAGGTATTTGGTTCTCAGTCGCTTCCTAGTAACAGTCACAGATGTGATGTAACGGCTCCAGGGAAAAGATCCTCTTTTCTGGCCACGAGTTTCTTCTCAATAGGACACAAGGCCATATCCAGCCAGCACTCCCCAGAGCCACGGGCTCTCCAGGTGTCCTCAGAGCAGACGTGTGAATGGTTTCAAGATGTCTCAGGCCCACCGTATTCCACAGGAAGCACAGACCTCACCAAGCGTGACAGGCAGTGACTGGTCACAGAGCTTGCTTATACTCACCAGATGTGTCCATCGGAAGATCCTTTAATGCTCTGCCAGGTATGGGTGAGGTTAGCTGAAATAAGGTATTTACACTGTCACGCTGTCTTTGAAGTCCAGTAAGGATCCGTCTGTTAAGTGTCTCTGCATCGTACTGTTTTGCTAATTGCCCAACCCGAACATGTAACAACATGGTCATCTGGCTGTCCATTAGTTACAACAACAAACCGTGGTCGGTTTGGAATTTTTGAGTCGTCGTCTTGTTCTGCATCTGCTATCGGTAGAGTTTGCTCTGTTGATTGTTCTTTCTGTGGAACAAACTGTAGATGTTGACGGTTTCTATTGAACTCTCCATTGTTGGTCTCAATTACACATGATCTGGGTGCTGAATTCTTTCTCTTTAGGACAGCTGGAATTGTCCATCCTTTTTCTCCATCCAGTTTGGCATGAACATGGTCACCAGGTTCTAGACCTGGCAGTTCTTTGAGTGACATAGGTTGTAAAAGTGTTTGTTAGCTCTTGTAGCCTTTTTATCCAATTTGGCAACTCTTTTCATTCTGCCCACTTTGGAGAGAGAATCTTTTCCAAATGTTGGAACCATAATTTTGAATTGTCTTCCCATCAGGAGTTGTACTGGACTATATCCAGTAGCCACTATTGGTGTGGATCTGTGACTCAGAAGAACGGGAATGGATCTTCCCACTGTAGGATTTTCTTGGCTGTCTGTACAGCTCAGTCTCTCTGTTTGCTTGTGGGTAATGTGGGCTGCTAGTAATCAAAATCATATTTCATTCAGAATGACTTAAATTCTGCTGCAGTGACTTCTGGTCCGTTGTCCGTCACTAATTGTCCTGGAAAACCGAAGTGAGCAGAAGTGCACTTCAGTTTCCCAGTAACACTGTGATACGTTATATCGTTCAAGTACATTATTTCTGTATACCTGGAAAAATAGTCCACTACAGCCAGGTAATGATGTCCTTTGAATTGGCGTAAATCTGCAGCTCCTCTTTTTCATGGTCTCTCTGGTAGGGGTGTTTGTACACTCTATGGTGCAGCGTTGTCGCTGAAGTTGATTTGTACTCGATCTCCTCTCAAAAGTCCAATATCATCAAATACTCCGTTGAGTTCTTCCACCTTTCTCACTAGGCCCATCCTGGTCTGCCATGCTGTGGCAGAGCAGGGTGTTGATCTGTGGTCCTTTGATCACATTAACCCTGAATGCAAAACTTTTGTCTTTGCAAGTTGTTTCTGTGATGACCTGGCCCAGGCCGATCAGAATCCCTGCAGGCCTAGTCAGAGCTGTGTCAGGTGACTGCAGCGCTGGGCGGGGTAAAAGGTGATTATAAGCCTGTTCTCAGGTAACTGTGATGTCAGCTCCTGAGTCAATTTTAAAGTCAAAAGTCTTGCCGTGACTATTCAGTTTCACTCTCCAGGCAGGAACTTCTGTGTCATCACTAGTGATAGATCCCAGAAACAATGGCTCTAGTCTTGAGTGTCTGTAAAAGGATCAACTCCCTGACTGCTTTGGTGCATCAAACAGCTGCAGAATGTCCATATTTCGTGCATGTATCACACCATGCGCCTCTGGCTGGACATGCATCATTGCTTGGCATATGACTTTTTCCATTCCTTCGGCGTATACGCTGGGATTTGTCCCTCTCAGCCTGGGAGTTCTCTCTCCTCGCCTCGGCGTTTTACGATAAGGACTTTTAACACTCAAGTGTCTGTTTCTAGCTTCTAAGCTAGTTCCAAGTTTTTCAAGTTGCTCCTGGCTGTTGTTTGACTAATTGATTCTGACTGCTTTGCTGTCTGTATACCTCTGGCTAGGATTAAATCTCTCTTCACTTATAGCTGCTGTGAAAAGTTTCTATCTGCTAACCCAATAGCCAGCCTGTCTCTGATATTGTCATGTTTTGCATTCCCCAAATCAGTTTTCAGTCAATGTACGCAGAGCTCTTATAAAACATTCAACATTTCCCTCTCTGGTTCTTGGATTCTCTGGTGAAAACATACTCTTCCATAAATCCACTTCTCTGAGGTATAAAGTATGCGCCAAACCTAGCCAGAACCCTTTCATGGTCACTTTGTGACTGTCTTCAGTAAAAGGATTTAAAGTAGGGCTGTCAATTAAATGCAGTTAACTCACGCGATTAACTCAAAAAAATGAAGCGCACTGTTAAACAATAGGATACCAATTGAAATTTATTAAATATTTTGGGGTGTTTTTCTACATTTTCAAGTGTATTGATTTCAATCACAACACAGAATACAAAGTATAAAGTGATCACTTTATATTATAGTATAAATAGCATTTTTCAATTCACCTCATACAAGTACTGTAGTGCAATCTCTTTATCATGAAAGTGCAACTTACAAACGTAGATTTTTTTTGTTACATAACTGCACTCAAAAAAAAAAAAGTAAAACTTTAGCGCCTACAAGTCCACTCAGTCCTACTTCTTGTTCAGCCAATCGCTAAGAGAAACAAGTTTGTTTACATTTACGGGAGATAATGCTGCCCTCTTCTTATTTACAATGTCACCACAAAGTGAGAACAGGCATTCGCATGGCACTGTTGTAGCTGGTTTTGCAAGATATTTATATGCCAGATGCGCTAAAGATTCATATGCCTCTTCATGCTTCAGCCATCATCCCAGAGAACATGCTTCCACGCTGATGATGCTCATTAAAAAAATAATGCATTAATTAAATTTGTGACTGAATTCCTTGAGGGAGAATTGTATGTCTCCTGCTCTGTTTTACCTGCATTCTGCCATATATTTCATGTTATGGCTGTCTCGGATGATGATCCAGCACATGTTGTTCGTTTTAAGAACACTGTCACTGCAAATTTGACAAAATGCAAAGAAGATACCAATGTGAAATTTCTAAAGATAGCTAAAGCACTTGACCCAAGATTTAAGAATCTGAAGTGCCTTCCAAAATCTGAGAGGGACGAGGTGTGGAGCATGCTTTCAGAAGTCTTAAAAGAGCAACACTCTGATACAGAAACTACAGAACACAAACCACCAAAAAAGGAAATCAACCTTCTGCTTGTGGCATCTGACTCAGATGATGAAAATGAACATGCGTCGGTCCGCTCTGCTTTGGATCGTTATCGGGCAGAACCCGTCATCAGCATGGACACATGTCTTCTGGAATGGTGGTTGAAGCATCGAGGGGCATATGAATCTTTAGCACATCTGGCATGTAAATATCTTGTGACGCCGGCTACAACAGTGCCATGCGAACGCCTGTTCTCACTTTCAGGTGACATTTTGTAAACAAGAAGCGGGCAGCATTATCTTCTGCAAATGTAAACAAACATATTTGTCTAAGCGATTGGCTGAACAAGAAGTAGGACTGATTGATTGGACTTGTAGTCTCTAAAGTTTTATATTGTTTTATTTTTGAATGCAGTTTTTTTTGTACATAATTCTACATTTTTAAGTTCAACTTTCATGATACAGAGATTGCACTACAGTACCTGTATTAGGTGATTTGAAAATTACTATTTTTTTCTTTTTTACAGTACAAATATTTGTAATCAAAAATAAATATAAAGTGAGCACTGTACACTTTGTATTCTGTGTTGTCATTGAAATCAATATAGTTGAAAATGTAAAAAAGCATCCAAAAATGTTTAAATAAATGGTATTCTATTATTGTTTAATAGTGCGATTAATCGCGATTAATTTTTTTAATTAACTTGACAGCCCTAATTTAAAGATATGCTATGGGGAAGCAAGCAGAGCATAAATTAGAGAAGATACCTGTGTCTCTCCGGTTTCTGTGTGGAGTTTGCAATGTGAAATCTTGCAAAATCTTGTTTCCTTGGGAAGGTCTGTCAAAGCTGAAGTTCTCTGGGGCATTGAAGAGGGACATGTGACATGTGACATTGAAGAGAATAACATGAAGGGGAAAGGAGTCCAGGAGAGCTGGCTGTATTTTAAAGAATCCTTATTGAGGTTGCAGGAACAAACCATCCCGATATGTAGAAAGAATAGTAAATATGGCAGGCGACCAGCTTGTCTTCACAGTGAAATCCTTGCTGATCTTAAACACAAAAAAGAAGCTTACAAGAAGTGGAAGATTGGACAAATGACCAGAGAGGAGTATAAAAATATTGCTCAGGCATGCAGGAGTGAAATCAGGAAGGCAAAATCACAACTGGAGTTGCAGCTAGCAAGAGATGTTAAGAGTAACAAGAAGGGTTTCTTCGGGTATGTTAGCAACAAGAAGAAGGTCAAGGAAAGTGTGGGCCCCTTACTGAATGAGGGAGGCAACCTAGTGATAGAGGATGTGGAAAAAGCTAATGTACTCAATGATTTTTTTGCCTCTGTCTTCATGAACAAGGTCAGCTCTGTGGATGAGGGGAAAGCAGTGGACGTGTTATTCCTGGATTTTAGCAAAGCTTTTGATACAGTCTCCCACAATATTCTTGCCAACAAGTTAAAGAAGTATGGGCTGGATGAATGGACTATAAGGTGGATAGAAAGCTGGCTAGATTGTCGGACTCAATGGGCTCCATGTCTAGTTGGCAGCCGGTATCAAGGGGAGTGCCCCAAGGGTCGTTCCTGGGGCCGGTTTTGTTCAATATCTTCATTAACGATCTGGAGGATGGCGTGGACTGCACTCTCAGCAAGTTTGCAGATGACACTACACTGGGAGGAGTGGTAGATACGCTGGAAGGTAGGGATAGGATATAGAGGGACCTAGACAAATTAGAGGATTGGGCCAAAAGAAATCTGATGAGGTTCAACAAGGACAAGTGCAGAGTCCTGCACTTAGGACGGAAGAATCCCATTCACTGTTACAGACTAGGGACCAAGCAGCTAGGCAGTAGTTCTGCAGAAGAGGACCTAGGGGTTATGGTGGACAAGAAGCTGGATATGAGTCGACAGTGTGCCCTTGTTGCCAAGAAGGCTAACGGCATTTTGGGTTGTATAAGTAGGAGCATTGCCAGCAGATTGAGGGACATGATCATTCCCCTCTATTCGGCACTGGTGAGGCCTCATCTGGAGTACTGTGTCCAGTTTTGGGCCCCACACTACAAGAAGGATGTGTAAAAATTGAAGGGCAACAAAAATGATTAGGGTGCTGGAGCACATGACTTATGAGGAGAGGCTGAGGGAACTGGGATTGTTTAGTCTGCAGAAGAGAAGAGTGAGGGGGGATTTGATAGCTGCTTTCAACTACCTGAAAGGGGGTTCCAAAGAGGATGGATCTAGGCTGTTCTCAGTGGTACCAGATGACAGAACAAGGAGCAATGGTCTCAAGTTGCAGTGGGGGAGGTCTAGGTTGGATATTAGGAAAAACTTTTTCACTAGGAGGATGGTGAAGCACTGGAATGGGTTACCTCGGGAGGTGGTGGAATCTCCTTCCTTAGAGGTTTTTAAGGTCAGGCTTGACAAAGCCCTGGCGGGATGATTTAGTTGGTGTTGGTCCTGCTTTGAGCAGGGGGTTGGACTAGAACCTCCTGAGGTCCCTTCCAACCCTGAGATTCTATGAATCTCTCATTCTATGTTGATGAGATCCTGCAGCCTGTACTGCTGTTTTCCTTCTGCTTCTGTCCTTAGTTTATGCCTGACTCCATGTCATGCTCCTGTACCAGATAAGGATTGGCTACAGAGCTTGCTTATACACACCAGATGTGTTCATCATCATCCTTTAATGCTCTGCCAGCTATGGCTGAAGTTAGTTTAAATCAGGTCTTTTATACACAGCATCTCCTAGTGGCTGAGCTGCATAATACAGTTTAGCATTCTGTTACAGCTTAATGGGTGGGGGTCACGGACCACATGGGAGTATGCCTTTGGAGTCTGGAAGTTCCTGACACGTCGCTTCCAGTCTCAGCCTGAGACGTGGGGGTTTAGGCCAAAGGGGAGTGTTCAGAATGTTTGTATCTTGGGTTTCTCTGGCACAATCTGCTGCTGCTCGTTTAGAGCGGTGAGCCCATTTGGATTAGGGAGTTGGGAATCTGGATTTGTTTGCTAGCAGGGTACATGAGTGTTGAATGGGATACCAAATTTGGACTGGATTGAGCCGATTACTTGGAAGCTTTAAACTGTGACCACAATAACAACAAAATGTTGGATACAGAAGAGTCACTTCACCCAGTACCGAAATGCCACCACCTCTGGAGTGGAACGCAGCAGCTGTTTAGCTATGCACAGCAGTTTAGGGCAGGAAGTGATGAAGAATCCCATACCCAATTGCAAAAGACTGTTCACCGGCACACCTTTGGGATGATTTGCATAATTCACTTGTGGCTTCTCCACTCATGAGCAATCAGAGAAATGTCGGGCTGAAAGGGACCTTGAGAGGTCATCGAGTCCGGCTCCCTGCGCTGAGGCAGGACCAAGTAAACCTAGAGCATCGCTGACAGATGTGTGTCCAGCCTGTTCTTAAACACCTCCAATGACGGGGATTCCACAGCCGCCCTTGGAAGCCTGTTCCAGACAGGGCCGGCTCTAGGCACCAGCAAAGCAGCAGTTGCTTGGGGCGGCAGATTTGCAGGGGCGCAAGAATCCAGCCTGGGAGCTGAGAACCAACAGGGGGCCCTGGGAGCTGTAGTTCCTTGGTTAGTCCCTGCCTATAGAGCCAGCCCTGGAGCAGGGAAAGAACTACATTTCCCAGCATTCCCTCGGCCACTGCCAACAGGAAAGGGAGGGGGAAGGAGTATGGAACTGAAACCTGCAGCTTGCTGTGAATGGTAGGGGCAGAGCCGCTCTAGGTGTTTTGCCCCCCCCCGCCCTGGACTCTCCCCACACCCCTGTATTGCCCCAGCCCTGGGCTCTCCCCCGCCCACACCCCCTGCTGCCCCAGCCCTGGGCTCTCCCCCGCCCGCACCCCCCTGCTGCCCCAGCCCTGGGCTCTCCCCCCCCGCCCGCACCCCCTGCTGCCCCAGCCCTGGGCTCTCCCCCCCCACCCGCACCCCCTGCTGCCCCAGCTCTGGCCCCCACCTGCAACTCCTGCTGCCCCAGCTCTGGCCCCCACCAGCACCCCCCCTGCTGCCCCAACTCTGGGCTCTCCCCCGCCCACACTCCCTGCTGCCCCAGCTCTGGCCCCCACCTGCACCCCCCTGCTGCCCCAGTCCTGGGCTCTTCTCCCCCGCCCCGCACCTCCTGCTGCCCCAGCCCTGGGCTCTTCCCCACGCATCTCCTGCTGCCCCAGCCCTGGGCTCTTCCCCCCCCCCCCCCCACCCGCACCCCTGCTGCCCCAGCCCTGGGCTCTCCCCCACCCACACCTCCTGCCGCCCCAGCCCTGGCCCCCACCTGCACCCCCCTGCTGCCCCAACCCTGGGCTCTCCCCCCGCCCACACCCCCTGCTGCCCCAGCCCTGGGCTCTCCCCCGCCCACAACCCCTGCCACCCCAGCCCTGGCCCCCACCTGCACTCCCCTGCTGCCCAGCCCTGGGCTCTCCCCCACCCGCACTCCCCTGCTGCCCCAGCCTGGGCTCTCCCCCCACCCGCACACTCCCCTGCTGCCCCAGCCCTGGGCTCTTCCCCCCCCCCCCCCCAACCGCACCTCCTGTTGCCCCAGCCCTGGCTCTCCCCCAAAAAAGGAATTGGGGGGGACTAAATGGACGGTGCACCTCTCTATGTGAAGCCTAGCAAGGGAGGTACGTGGATCCCACTAGAATTTAAAATGAAAAGTAAGGAGGGGAGGCTCTGGACCTGGGCAGCTTTAGATACAGTACCAGGCACGTAGGAGGATTTCCACTTCTGAGCCATGGAAGCAGAAATTGACTTTTCCTTTGCAGATATAGCTAATATTCAGAAAGGGAATCTAGCACCTGCCTTCCAGATTTGAACACCCTCAACATTCAGGAGTGCTCAAGCTCAGTTTGGGCAGCTGTTACTTCATTTCCCCCAAATCAAATCTACTGATCCACTGGAACTTGCTGTAGAAAAAGTAGAATAAATTGAGCAAGAAATGCTTCCCGGTGGTTATTAGGACTGGAATTGCTATTTTCAACAGCCATTGCCTTTTTTTGTTTGTTTGTTTAAAAGGAAGACAGTGATATCGCATTGGCAAATTCCCCATAGAAACAAAGAATGGAACAAAAGAATAATAAAGGCACCTCAACTTTTCCTCATTTATGTAGGACAGTCTTATAATCTGCATCCAGATATCCTCCAGTCACACAAGCTGAAAATTGTTCCACTTTACTGCAGTTCTGTAACCATATGGGAACCAATCCTGTCTGTGTTCTGTGCACATCCAAAATTCCTGCTGAATGACCCGCCCTGGGAGCGAGTTACCAGTGACCCAGGGCTGGGGCGGCAGGAGGTTGCAGTTGTGGGGTGGACGGGAGAGCCCAGGGCTGGGGTGGGAGGCAGCCAAAAATTTTTTTGCTTGGGGCAGCAAAAAACCTAGAGCCGGCCCTGGTTCCAGAACTTCACTCCCCTCAGAGTTAGAGCGTTTTCCCTAGTATCTAAATCTCCCCTGCTGCAGATTAAGCCCATTCCTTCTTGCCCTACCTTCAGTGGCCGTGGAGAACAGCCCTTCACATATGTGCAGATGGCTATCAGGTCCCCCTCAGTCTTCTTTTCTCAAGACTAAATAGGCCCAGGGTTTTTTTAATCTCTCCTCCCAGGTCAGGTTTTCTAAACCTTTGCTCATTTTTGTTGCTCTCCTCTGGACTCTCTCCAATTTGTCCACTTCTTTCCTAAAGTGCAGCACCCGGAACAGGACACAGTACTGCAGCTGAGGCCTCCCCGGTGCTGAGCAGAGCGGGACAATTACCTCCCGTGTTTTACATACACCACTTCTGTTCATACACACCACTATATTAGCCTTTATTTTTCAGCTGCGTCACACTGACTTATATTCAATTTCTGATCCACTATATTCCTGGACCCTCTTCAGTAGTTCTACCACCTAGCCAGTTATTCCCCATTTTGTGGTTGTGCATTTGATTATTTTTGCCTTCCTCGGTGAAGTACTTTGGCATGGATCTATACTGACTTTCATCTTGCTGAATTCAGACCAATTGTCCAGTTAATGTTCCCATCCCGCACTCAGACCAGTGAAATATCTGTGCCACACAACAACATTCTGATGTACCCTTTATATCGAGAGAGAGCAACTAGTGTAATTTGGGCATTTCTAAATGGTCGGATCCAAGGGTGCTGGAACGGGGGGGGGGGGGGTCAGGGGGCCATGGCCTCATCACTTTTTACCTGCCTTAAGGGCGAGCGATGGGGTGAGGGGGCAGAGAGGTGCAAGTGGGGGCGGAGCCTCAAGGGGAGGGGCTGAGCGAGGGCAGGTCCATGGTTCAGATGCCGGTGGCCCCCCACACTTCTAGGGAGCTTCTGGTGCTCCTGGTCAGATCCCAACCCCGCTGAGCCTATCAGAAATTGGGGACTGTGTCCTTCTACATTTCCAGCAACGTGGGGCGTTTGCAATGGAATCGAAAGCTGTATTGAAACTTCCCTGTTTCCCGGCATCGTTACATACCTGAAACTCAGCCAAGGTCTAGCAAAAGGTTCTCAAAGATTCTTAATTTGAGTGAATTTGAGCCCAGTTTCCAGCGGACCCTGGAGTCAGTTGATGGTCTCGCGTCAAAACCAGGTGGAGATGATAGTTTCAGTGCAAAACCAGGTGAAACATGGCTCTGTCCAGAGGCGACGTGTGGGGGGGATACGTGGGGTCACGTACCCCGCCCCTGCCCAGATTTGCTGCTTGGCTTGTACTGAGCATGCTAGGTAACATGCTGAAGCAGCTACCCTCACCCTGCGCCCCCAACCCCCCACTGTCGTCAGGTACAGGTCGTCTCTGGCTCTGTCAAATGCGTTCTCTTGGTTCTTGTGGGGTCAACTCAAAGTGACAAGGGAAAGGGTACAAACCCAGGAGCGCAAAACCACCACCGGCTTTGGCACAAGCCCCAGCCAACCCAGCACTGCCGAATCTTATGCATCTCTCCCGCATGCTCTTGGATTCACCACGTGACCTCAGGCAGCAATCCCTGTGCCGGTTCTCCTCTTCTGCCTCCTCACAACGGTGCTTCACAGTGAAACATGCCTTAAGCCCCACCCCAAGGGCCCCGCACAAAGGTGGCGACTTAGTCCAGGTGGATCTTAACGAGGTGTCAAACAAAGGTTGGAACCTTTGGGGCTACTTTAAAATGGTCGCGTAAGGCTGGGGCCACCTGTTTGGTCCTGGGAGCCCCTTCACCGCCTACCTCAGTGATACACCGGCTGAGGGTCGCGAGCCACAAGTGGCTCTTTGCAGCGCATGATATTAAAACACGGGTGCGATTTAATTATTAACCAGTCTAGGTTATTAACTAATCAAGATGTTTTTACGATGTTATTGGCCAATTGTAGTTGATAAAATAATAATACTTGGTCAGTCATTTTGCTGTGAGAATAATATATATATATAAAAACTAAATATTTCCCTGTCATGCTGTTTAAATATGACTATCTAGTACTATAGTAAATGAAACAATGAATTAATACAACTGCGGCTCTTTTGGGTAATGTTGATCGCTAATTTGGCTCCTGAACCACTGAGGTTTGAGTATCATTGGCCTATGACGTTTACATTAGTGGAAATGTGGCAGTTTCACACAACGCCCTTGCATGGGTGATCTGCACAAAGGATTCAACCTAGGATCTCTGGATCGAAAATCACAAGTCTTTAATACCAGAGCTAACGGAGCCAGCTGCGTTAGTGCAAAGTGATTGGCCAGTTCAGTAACCTCTATGTGGCCCGGCCACATGAGGGAGACATTGCGTGCGTGAGGATTGTGTACCAGGCAGATTAGAGCGGGCTGGGAACTGTTTTCCTTTGAAAAAAATAGATGAAAACTAAATACTCCCCAGAGCTTTCATCTAAGTGTTTCTACATTTTTTCCCCAGGTTTTCATTGAAAACTTGGAAACTGAACAAAAATTGGTTTTGGAAAATTGAACATTTTTTTTTTGCATATTTTTCAGGGGTTTCTCGTGACAGAAAAACCAAAATAAGTAGGCCAGTTGGGCAAAATTGTCCGGTCTTACTGAAAACTTTTGGAATCTGAAATTGTTTTTGGCTGAAAAATGACTTTTAAAAAAAAGAAATCCCTTTTTCAGCAAAACCCCCCAACGCCGTCAGCATTTCCATTTTGACAAAGCTGTCTACATGGAAAAAAAGAAGGTTTCAAATGAAAAAAAACTAACCAGCTGTGATTTAAAAGGAAAAAAAACAATCTCCCTTTCCTTCTTTCCGGGGCCCACTAATTGCATCCTCAGAATCGAATGCAGATGAGAGTCACAGAGCGAATCCAGCCGGCTACAGCCTCTTTTCTGTCATCAGATCCAATTAATTTCTAACCCCAGATAATGGGATTCGGGGGGTGTTTATGTCAACTTAACTTAGTGCTACGGGAGGTTTTGCTTAAGACTGTTTCCCCTTTGGCCTGATTTCTCTGCTGTGTTCCTCAGTCTTTCCCTGTCCAAATAGATTGCAGTTGCCCCAGGCTTCCCCCCTCCCGAAAGAGAAGGAAGGTCATATCCAATGGGAGTGGGAGAGGAAAGGAGCCAGAGAGAGGGAGAGGGGGGATCAGAGACGGGAAAGGTGAAATCCTGACCCCATTAAAGTGGTTGGAAGTTCTGCCTTTGACTTCAGTGGAGCCGACATTCCACTCTTGATTGATGACATAGAGCCGGACGGATGCACCGCGGAGGTCACGGCCATTGAGTGGAGTGGGAGAAGGATCCAGTTGATAGGAGCAGGCTCTGGTCCCCCAGTGGAGGCTGTGCCAGACAATGTACTTGGTACTACAGGCCCTGTAAGCTGGAGGGGCTGGAAGGACGGGCTCCTGGCACTCTCTGTAGGGAGGGATGGCCCCGAAGGAGACGCTCACCATTTGCTCTGCGTCTCTCCTCCCTACAGCCGCCGCCGAGCAGGGGCTGATCCGGCTGGTGAACGGCTCCGTCCCCCACGAGGGGCGGGTGGAGGTGTTCCACGACCGGCACTGGGGGACGGTGTGCGACGACAGCTGGGACAAAAAGGACGGGGACGTGGCCTGCAGGATGCTGGGTTTCCGAGGCGCCGAGGAGGTGTACAGGATGGCCAAGTTCGGGCAAGGTAAGATGGCGAACTGACCGCCGCCCAGCATGGGGGCTTCCTCCCCTCAGCTAGAGGCCGGGGGCAGCTACCGGGCCCTGCCAGCGTGCCTCACCCTGACCGGCAGCCGCCACCGCTAAGGGGAGTTTGATCTCCATGGCCCATTCAGCCCTTGGCTTCTCTACCGAGGCTGCCAGTGACAGCGGGGGTTATGAGCTGTCCAGGACTGTGCTCCTTCGCTCACCATGCAGAGGCCACGAGACAGCCCAATGTTCAGTCACTCCAGATTCCCAGTGGCAGCCTAACGCCCCCATCTCCTGAGCCATTCGGTCCCGAGGCTACTTTGCTTTGCTATGCCCGAGCTGGGAGGCCATGTGCCATCCAAGATCTCCCAGTCACAGGAGGAAATGCACGGAGAAGCGGCGGAGAAAATAAACCAAACCTGTCTCCAAATAAACCCTGCCGAGCATTGGCGGCTCCCGTGCCAGAGGGACAGAGGATGCTCTGGTGGTCTGAACTGTTGTCGTTTTGGGTTGGCTCCCGCTCCTTCCTCACCCCAGGCCCTGGGTGTCTGCAAATATTTTGACGTTTGCCTGAAGGATTGTGTGAAAACAGATCCCTGGCTCTTCTCCAGCCCAGCCCTTGCTTTTCTCTCACGCATACACCCTAACTGCCTGTCCAAAACCTCTGCCCTGGAAAAAGTGCTCTGGGGATTGGGCGTCTGAGACGTTCCCAGCTCTGAAAGCCGAGACTGGCTGCTGCTTCCCCTTCTTGCTTCCCAGCCTTTGTCACCGAAACCTCCAGCTCAGATCTATAAAACAACATAGATCGTTAGCAGGAACGAGCCACATGTACCCCCCTGCTTAGCACCCAATAAATCAATCGGTTTTGGAGAGGAAATATTAGTGAGCCTGGCACCAGCTCTCAGTGGCCTGCCCTGGCTGGACTGGTGTGTAATTGACCAGGTTTCTTGCGGGAGCTCTTGATTTGAGATCAGCCCCCTATGGGACTGATGTGTCGATGTTCAGATGGTCTCCGTTGTGCTGCTGTGGCTTCAGGGACGTTTGCACTGGGATTTTCAGTGGATCCCAGAGGAGGTGGGTGCCTGCCTCCAATTGAATATCCGTCAGTGCACGTGGGCTCCCAAACTCCCACGGACACCTCTGAAAATCACCACCTTCTGCCATAGAGTGGTCAGGCCTAACCACCTAGAGCCTACTGCTCATAGGATTCATATGTTCTCAGAGCCTTTACCATACACGGAGACCCAGCCACAAACCCTGCCCATTCATCTGGAGCAGAAGCAGAATATAGTCAGAAGGAAATCCTGAAATACTCATTTCTGGATCCTTAAACCACTGCTCCAGAGATGGGCAAAACCAGAGGGCAGTTTAAGTTTGCAACGCTTTGCCAGTGAATCACAAAACTCAGGCCTGGGGTGGTTTTGACCCACATCCCATTTTATCCAACTCTCCCACAGCTCAGCGCAGGGGCCCTTCAGCCCCGCCCACCCCTGTGAGCCAGGGCAGTGCTATTATCCATGCTGGATGGGTGGGGAAACTGAGGCACAGCAAGAATTGAACCTAGGTTCCCAGCTGGTGCCCTAACCAGTGGGCCACGCTCCCTCTCCCACAAGCAGCACTAATGCTTATGCTGCTAGGCATACAAGCTCCGTACTCCCACATCCACTCCAAACATGACACCTTCTGCACCACTACACAAATTCCCCCAACACACACACAACCCATATACACAGTTACCCTCGGACCCACCAACACAACCCCATCTACACACAACCCCGCCACATACGTACACAGACTCTGCTCCTAATACCACAGACCTGGAAAGGACTGAGGCAGGACCGAGTGAACCCAGACCACCCCCGACATGCCTCCTCTTAAAAACCACCCAGTGACGGGGATTCCACAACCTGCCTATACACACATACTCAAGCACCATCAGTTCCCATAAACACAACCCTGTATAGACACAGCTGCCCCTTATGCACAGCCCCATAACGCCAGCGCACACACACACACACACAGACACACAGGTGTGCAGCTCCAGATCGTCTTGCTTCCTGGCTGGCGCCCCGTCTCTTGACCAGTCGAGCGTGCGTCTGGCCTGGCACAGACAAAGGCCGTGAAATGGTTTCCACCAGGAACAACAAACAGCTGGGGCTCGCCCGCTGGTGAACGCAAAGCCCTGGTTTGGAGGGAGCCAGCCACGCGGCTGTCTCCTGTGTCGGTGTTTTGGCCAGAGTGAGAGCCGAGAGCCGGTTAGCTGTTAAGCCCCCCGGCAGACGTGGGAAGTTAGATTGCAGGGAGTGCTTGGCCTGTGGTGCTTTCAGCAGACACTGAAACAAATGAGGTGAAACGGAGGGGAAAGTACACAGAGAGGCAGCGTGGCCCAGTGGGTAGAGCACTGGGCTGGACCTCCCAAGACACGGCCTCCTTTCCTGCCTCTGCTACTGACCTGTTGTGTGACCTTGGGCGAATCACTTTCTACCATGCCTATTTAGATTGTAAGCCATTTAGGGCAAGGACTGCCTTCACTTGGGGCGCACGGGGGGGGGGTGGGAAGGGTTGCAGCAGCTAGCACAAGGGGCCTTGATCTTAGCTGGAGCCTGTAGGTGCTACTGCAGTCGTAATACTGAGAGCTCTGGGTTTGTTTTCCACAGCCTGAGGTCTGGCCCCCGCCTGGATCCAAAGCTCACTGAAGTCAGTGGAAGTCTTTCCACCGACTTTAGAAGTTGAAGATTTGACCCATGAAGGGTATGTCCGGCCCCCGGTCATCGCTTCCAACCGACCCAGGCCTAAATGCAGGTCTGTGCCAAAGGCCCAAAATAAAGGACACTAAAAAATTATCCACTTAGGAAACTGAAAAGTGACTCTGGATTCCTTCCATCAGTAACTCTCTCCAGCCTCAGGCCCGTGTCTCTTTATTTGTGAGGGCGCGGCAAGTGGAGGGAGAACACAGAAAGTATCCCATGCACTAAGCCAGCAGAAGATGGCAGGATTTCGCCAACCCCTGGAACACCCTGGGGAGGGAGGTAAATAATATTATCCCCATTTTACAGGGAAGAAAGATATTGACATCTGACTCCCATTGAAATCAAAACACGTGGGACCTATGCAAGGCGACAGAACAAGTCATGGGATGAGAGCACAGGAGTACGCACGCATGCCATTGGACCTCAATTCATCTTGCTTTTGCTGTCCTTTCCCCCCACACACACACACACCTGCAGCTTCCCCCTAGCAAAGCGCCCCAGCCTATCGCCATTTATCAAATCGAGCTGCGGGGAGCTAATCCCGAACATCTGGCAAAACTCATGGTGATTTATTGTGGCACGTAGGGAATTTTTCCTCTTGACGCGATCGTAAAGCCCCAAATCCCATGCGGCGCAGAAGGCCAGCTCGCTCGCTAGCCATCTGTTGTTTCAGCCCAGCGGTGATTTCTTGGCCAAAACTAACTCATCTCTCCCATTAACGCTGTCCATTTCCTTTCGTAGAAGGGGTTTTATCAGCTGCCCTTCCCTCTTGGGGGGGAGAATCAAACAATGGCAAAGACAGCAGAGGAAGTTTCCCCCGATCCGGTTTAATAACAGAACAAGTCGCATCCCGGCCCCTAATTCTAGGAAATACCCCACTGAGGCCATCCAAACATTTCGTGACTTGGCGCGTTCGGCTTGAACAGCCTGCGCTGTGAGAGACCGTACTTGCCCCTTAAAGAGGCAGCGTCCCTCTGCCGAGGTGGCTGAATTTACCTTCCTTGATGTGTGTTTCTCCTCTTTTAAGTGACTCTATGGAGATGGCATCGGAGGGGCCCATCTTTCTGGCGTCTCCATGTTCCCCAGATCAGACCTGCTCCATTTCCAAGTACAGACCTGTTCACCGCCAGCCCTGCAAACGTGGCCTGGGATCTGTGAGTCAAGCTGGGTCTTTCCAGCTGGAAAGAGTCCGCAATTAGGACTCAGTTAACAAGTCGCTTGATGACACACGAGCCAGTAAAGAATGCGGCTTGCTCTTCTGCAGGGCGAGTGGGCATAAAACACAGTAAAAGCTTAGCACTGAGGGCCTGATTCTGCTACCCTTACTCACTTAGAGTAGTCCCTTATGGCCTGAGCCAAAGTCTGGGAACCTTACTGCCCCCTGCAATCAATGGGATCATAGGCGCCAACTTTTCCGGGCGCCAGTGGGTGCTCAACCACAACCCTGCCCCTGGCCCTGCCCCAACTCCACCCCTGCCCCGCCCCCTCCCTGCCCCTATTGGACACCTTCCCCAAATCCCCGCCCCTACCCCACATCTTCCCCAAGCGCACCACGTTCCCCCTCCTTCCCCCCCACCCCCCAGTGCTTGCCGCCGCAAAGCGCTGGGAGCTAGGGGGAGAAGCGGGCCGCGGAGGTGGAGGCGGAGCGGAGGCAGAGATGAGCTGGGGAGGGGGCAGGGAGCTGCTGGTGGGTGCAGAGCACCCACCGATTTTTCCCCATGGGTGCTCCAGCCCCGGAGCACCCAGAGTCGGTGCCTCTGAATGGGATGACTTGCTGATAAAGTACTACTCAGCTTGAATCAGCAGGTCTGATCCTGAACGCACCTGGGAAGCAGATCTGCTGAGTAAGAAGAGGGTCACTGTCACTTTTCTGAGTAGAAACACACCTAAAAGGGGAGAGGTAAATCTACAAGAAGAACAAAGACAGCAAGAGCCAATCACAACGAGGAAAGACATAGCCTGGATTCCTGGCAGATGGAGCTGGTCCCTTGGGGGGTATCCGCCAGGAAGCAATGTGCCAGACCGGGCTTTGTGCCTTTCTGTGCCGTCAGGGTGAATCTGGGTCTGACTCTTTAGCAGAACTGGACAGGCAATGGATTGTCAGTCCCCTGGAAAATCCAGACATTTGGGGAAAAAATATTCTTTTGAGTTGGGATGAAAAATTGAAATGTCCGAATTCTTCACGAAGTGGACTGTCAGTTTCAGAAACATCAAGACATTGCCTCGTGAGAACATTGAAACAGCATACAATCATATCCAACATAACATACTCCCTAGCAGCTAATACTATTAAAGTTCATATGATACTCTCATATAAAAGTAAAAAAAGAATAGACGGAACGACCAAGTCCAAACGAACCGTTTTTACCTGACGGCAGCGAAATATTTTGACATTATCAAACCACTTTGGTTCAATGGATTCCTCTCCGGGGGTGGACAGGAGATGGTCCCAACACCAGGTCCCCGGTGCTGTCCGTCAAGGGAGAGCCTTTTTAGACTGCTGGGGACTCCACATCATAGAATCATAGAATATCGGGGTTGGAAGGGACCTCAGGGGTTCTAGTCCAACCCCCTGCTCAAAGCAGGACCAACCCCAACTCAATCATCCCAGCCAGGGCTTTGTCAAGCCGGGCCTTAAAAACCTCTAAGGAAGGAGATTCCACCACCTCCCTAGGTAATCCATTCCAGTGCTTCCCACCTTCCTAGTGAAAAAGTTTTTCCTAATATCCAACCTAACCCCGCCCCCGCCCCCCACTGCAACTTGAGACCATTACTCCTTGTTCTGTCATCTGGTACCACTGAGAACAGTCTAGATCCATCCTCTTTGGAACCCCCTTTCAAGTAGCTGAAAGCAGCTATCAAATCCCCCCTCATTCTTCTCTTCTGCGGACTAAATAACCCAGTTCCCTCAGCCTCTCCTCATAAGTCATGTGCTCCAGCCCCCTAATCATTTTTGTTGCCCTCCGCTGAACTCTTTCCAATTTTCACATCCTTCTTGTAGTGTGGGGCCCAAAACTGGACACAGTACTCCAGATGAGGCCTCACCAATGTCACATAAAGGGGAACAATCACGTCCCTCGATCTGCTAGCAATGCCCCTACTTATACAGCCCAGAATGCCATTAGCCTTCTTGGCAACACTGTCAACTCATATCCAGCTTCTCGTCCACTGTAACCGCTAGGTACTTTTCTGCAGAACTGCTGGCTAACCACTTGGTCCCTAGTCTGTAGCAGTGCATGGGATTTTTATGTCCTAAGTGCAGGACTCTGCACTTGTCCTTGTTGAACCCCATCAGATTTCTTTTGGCCCAGTCCTCTAATTTGTCTAGGTCCCTCTATATCCTGTCCCTACCCTCCAGCATATCTACCACTCCTCCCAGTGTAGTGTCATCTGCAAACTTGCTGAGAGTGCAGTCCACGCCATCCTCCAGATCATTAATGAAGATAGTGAACAAAAACGGCCCCAAGACCAACCCTTGGGGCACTCCGCTTGAAACCGGCTGCCAACTAGACATGGAGTCGTTGATCACTACCCGTTGAGCCCCACGATCTAGCCAGCTTTCTATCCACCTTACAGTCCATTCATCCAGCCCATACTTCTTTAACAGATGTCGTGGTTTGGGATGTGTCGTGGGCTCTGAAGCCCGCCCCTTCCTAGGCCTCACAGCCCGAGCTCCCACCCAAATTGCAACTTCAAAGCACAGTCTGTGCAGCTATTTTTAGCACAGGAGAATGGGCCTCGGTCTGTTGAGCCAGGTTTGGAGGCTCGCTGCCACTTGCTGTGTAGATGTTCCTTATAAGACCAGACCGTCCTCCGTTGCCATGGCCGTGCCCCCAGCACCCCTCCCCTGCAGCCAGCGCCCCCTTGGTCCATGCTCATGGGCTGGTCGGACCTGCCAGCTCTCAGGGCTGTGCAGTCTGCACGTAGGACTCCCGCCCCGCCAGCTCTGGGAGAAGCTGGGGCTCAGGGCGAGATGGCTCCTTCTCAGTCTCTCTTGTGGGGGTCATGGGGCATTGCAAACAGAATGACAAACACGGAGGCCTTGCGAGGCAGGGCTAAGTACTATCTAGACCTGCCTGTGGCTGTCAGCTAGCCCTCCAACAAACACATTCTGGACATTCCTGCTCTTCTTAAATTAAAGAGGAAGCAGGAAAAAGGTTTTGAAAAGGCCGTCCAGGCTCTCTTAGTACATCAGAAAGAAGCAAACCTGCCAATTCTCCCCTCTGCAGCGGTACCGCAGAGGTGGCTGCCTATCAGTGGTGGGTGACACGATGTGATGCTGCTGCAGGAAAGCTGCTGGGTTTGAAGGTTTAAGCATTATCCCGGGATAAGACCAGGCGGTTACTGAAGCGCGCCGCCCCCTGGAGGCAGCCTGGCATTGCAGCTAATGTCGCTGTCCCAATGTTTCCCCAGGTATAGGGCGGATCTGGATGGACGACGTCGCCTGCAAAGGCACAGAGGACAGTCTGTTTCAGTGCACCTTCTCCAGCTGGGGGAAGAGCAACTGCGGCCACGCCGAGGACGCTGGAGTGAAGTGCCTCCCGCAGTGACCTCAAGGACAAGCCACCGGCGGGAAGCCAGATTATTCCACCGGGAGGGGGCTGTGCCGAGGGAGAGGGACACACTGAGACATGCTGCAGCACCCACCCGTATATCCTTAGCCCAGCCTTTTGCCTCCGGGCTCACTGCCGAGACTGTCGTCTTCTGATCTGCTGCGACTCCTCTCCCGTGTGCCCCACCGTCCTGGGTAATATTAGCACTTCCTGTAGCCTTCCCCCTCCTTCCTTGTCTGTCTCTTGCTCTCGCTTCTAGACCAAAGTTAAGGCTGCAAAGCCATTATCCCTATCCCCCCCTTCTCCTTTCTCCAGCCCTGTGATATACATGGGTATTTTAACAGCACCTGAGACTCAGCGTCTTGCCGCGGGCTCGTAGGACTGGACTATGAGACCAGTGCCGCGGCTCGGAAAGACTCCGAGGTATATACGACGAGGAGCAACTGCGCTTAGGTTGGCCGGAGAGCGACGTATTCTACTGTTTAGCTTAGCAAGCCAGCGGACCAGCCCCAGCCTGTGCACCCTCAAACATTTTAGTAGAGAAATAAATGTCTTTTTACTCTTCTCGACTTCCCCACATTGCATTACGTGGAAAGCGGACGGCAGATGACTGGGGCCCGCGGGGAGGCGCCGGTCACAAAAGCCGATGCAAGCGAAGCCGTTGCTGAGAGAGATTCCTTACTCATTACACCTGGTGGGTGCAGAGGCTGCATCAGTTTATTTAAGCCCAGTAATGCCCGACCTTGCTCTATTCTTTTATAGCTAGGCGTGGCCACATATATAAAGATACCAGAGTTGCTTCAGCTAAAGGTGTAAGTCAATGACCTGGTTAAGTAGCAAGCTGCTATAAACGCGGTGGTCAGCCACTAGGGGGAGACACGCTCACACACACTAAGCGGCTGTATTAGGTGCCCAGGTTAATAGCGTTACGTGCCACGGTACTGCCATTCACCGGCTTGCAACACAACTGCCACGCTGCTTTCATCCTTGCCGTGGGATCCCGTGCCCGCCCAAAGGAGGGCAGTGCCACAGCATGGCTGGTCAGTGGCCAGGCAGCCTGGAAATGACCTCATGGACCCTTCCATAGTCGCTGTGCTGAAAGGAGCTGGCAGCCCCATGAAAGAGCCGTGCAGAAAGACACCACGCCCTTTGTACCGCTCACTTTATTAAGGCCTGGACTGTCTGTCTCAGGTCAGCCTTAGCCACGGTCTCTGCTCCAGCTGAGCGCAATGTGGTCTCGGCTGGTCTCTATCCTGCATGGTCAGAGGGAATATCAGCTAACTCCAGGGGTATAAGTTTGTCTTTATGGCCCGGTCCATCCGTGGCCTCTCTTCTGGGACTGCCACAAGGTGCATGTCGCTCCTGTGTTTTTGAAATCAGGGCCGTGACTCTGATGAGTAATCAGAGTGAGGTGGGCCCATGGCTGAGTCGTGCCCATTGGGAAGGCGGTCTTTGTGGAACAGACACCGGTTCAGTGTGGGAACTGGAGAGAGACCAGCCATGCTCCTTTCTTGTAGGCTGCCAACAATTTCTGGCGATAGCTGGCAGAGGACAGATTCAAACCAGCGACCTATAGGTGAAAGGGCTCATGATAAGCTAGTGAGATTGCATCTCTATTCCCAGCTGTAGGCGAGTAAACGCGTTGCTTCTCTGCGGTCCCCACTCTCCATCCTCCGGAAAGGGCCTAGCATGCACACAAGCGTAAGGACATCACTGACCCTTTGGGAGGACCGCATGGGTCTTGTCTTTCCCAGCGCAGTAAGCCAGGATCTGACGGTAAGAGCAAGTTGACGTGCCACACGTGATTAAGGTTCTGTCATGTTCTGCAGGGGGCGGTGCATCCGGAATCATCCTGTCTTCTTCAGTGTAATTCAATGGCTATTGTCAGTAGAAGCTACTGATTTTGACCCCATAGCTTTATGTTCCGTCATGATGAGGCTACATATACCACTGGATGCTCATGCAACACAGCCACCCACCCACCTCCCAGGAACATTCAGAGGGGCCCTTACACACACACACACCACAACAACACACAACCCCCTCTCCCGTTTCACCGCTAGGGGGATGGTTTGTGGTGACCTCTCATGTTAGTTCTGTGAATCTTCTTCAGACATCAAACTGTTCCCTAAGAACCGTGTACTATGGAACCAGAGCCAAAGACCACTGAAATCAGTGGAAGACCCTCATTGATTCCAGTGGGCTTTTGGGTCAGGCCTCCAGTCTGCCTGGTAATCTAGAGAAATAAAACACATGGGGCTATTGAGGGACATAAGACATGGATCCTAAATACAATGATCATAGAGGTAGAGAGTTTCAGGCCAGACGGAACCACCCGATCATCTAGACTGACTCGTCTATCTCAGGCCACCAACGCCAAGCCCAGTGGTGAATGGTTCATTATAAAGGTGGTAGATTGGATTAACCTTGGCGAGAGGCTAGAGATGAGACACATTCTCGGGTTCTAGGAGTGAAATCTTGCTCCCACTGAAGTCGAGAGGAGTTTTGCCATTGAGTGCAGTGGAGTCAGGACTTGACCCTATCATTCTCAATCCAACACTGAAACTGAGCACAACAGAAGAAAGATGGGAGAGGAACTAGCACATTCTCAGTGCCACACTAGGTCCCGTGTTCAGCCTAGTGCTGGGAGATTAAAGTCCCACTTCAGCATCAGTCACTCCGTGGTTTTACCATGGCAAACATTTCCATGTAGCAAAGGAGTGATTGTACCTTTGTGCTGGCGCTAGTTAAATCACAATAGTTCTGTGTCTTGGCTTTCACACCAAACCCTTTGGGCCTGTTTTAGCTGGTGTACATTAGTGTCATCCATGGCGGCTGACGGTTCACATAGCTGTTAAAGTCAGACAGGCTCATTATGACAAGCTAGGTCAGTGGTTTTTAACCTGCGGTCCATGGACCCCGGTTCATTTCCAAAGGGATCCGCACCACCAGTCAAAATGTTTTAAGCGTCTGCAAATGAAGAAAGGTTGAAAACCATTGAACGACTAGACTGCCCTTTTTTTTAACCTGATCAGTGTACCAGAGAGCGTGGTGGAGTCTCCATCACAGACAATGTTTAAATCAAGACTGGGCGTTTTTCTAAAAGCTCTGCTCTAGGAATTATTGTGGGGCAGTCGCTGGCCTGTGTTATACAGAAAGTCAAACTAGACTCTCACACTGATCCCTTCTGGCCTTGGAATCTATGATTCTGTGACCTTCTGCACACATAGGTCCCAGAAGTCTACCCAGTAGGTCTTGCATTGAGCCCAGCAGTTCTGGAGGAGGGAGAGCAGAGCTGTTAGAAGGAGACATCCTGTCTTGATTTATGGTATTTTACACCCTCTGAAGATCTGGCTCTACAGTGTTTGCTTTTTTCACAAGGATAACGAAAACTTTTGCTTTAAAAATTGAATTAGCGCTCAGATGTCTTCAGACTTTAAGGGTCCACTTAAATATCTATATGTCGCTGTGGTATCTATAGACAGATCCAACCACAAACAAGACTACGCAGAGCCAGGGCTTGGCGCTCCATCACAACTGAAGTTATGTGTACACATTAAACGCATCTCAGTGGAAAAGACACTCTGGGGGCCATTGATGCCGGTTCTAATTCTGGGGCAGCGCTAGCTGGACTCCTCGGTGCTGAAAGGGCGGCAGTGCCGAGGGCTTTTTCCAGCACCAAATTCCAGCCAAAGAAATATCTAATCAAGTGCCATCTTCTTTGCTCTTGATGCGTCAGGGTGTAATTCACCCTTGTGCTGAGTGTTTGCAAACAGCCTATGCGCCATTGATGCTCACTGGGTCCTGAGTGATGCCTGGAGAATGTGCCGGCCTGCTGGACTGGGGTGAATTTCATCCCCGGTAAATCCAGAGCTGGTACGGGGTGCTGGCCTATTGAATCCCTGTAAGGCATGGAGGAGGAGGGGGACTTCTATCCAACACAGTAAATAAAGGGGGGCAGGCAGCAGAAGAACAATTAGCTACAGGGGGACAAAAACAACAACAAACAGGGATGGGCGTATAGGTCGTAGAATTAAAACAAGGGACCAGCGAGCAGAGAACCCACTGCTCTGAGAAGGAATCCAGAACTCTGCATACCTCAGGCAAGGAGGGATGCACAGCCCTGGAGACGGAAGTTCTCTGTTCGTGCCCAGGGTTGTGTTTATGGGAACTGATGCTGCTTGAGTATGTGTGTATAGGCAGGTTGTGGAATCCCCGTCACTGGGCGGTTTTCAAGAAGAGGCATGTCAAACCCCTGACAAGGGTTGGCCTCAGTTCACTTGGTCCTAGAATCATAGAATATCAGGGTTGGAAGGGACCTCAGGAGGTCATCTAGTCCAACCCCCTGCTCAAAGCAGGACCTAATCCCAACTCAATCATCCCAACCAGGGCTTTGTCAAGCCAGGCTTTAAAAACCTCTAAGGAAGGAGATTCCACCACCTCCCTAGGGAACCCATTCCAGTGCTTCACCACCCTCCTAGTGAAATAGTGTTTCCTAATATCCAACCTAAACCTCCCCCACTGCAACTTGAGACCATTGCTCCTTGTTCTGTCATCTGCCACCACTGAGAACAGCCGAGCTCCATCCTCTTTGGAACCCCCCTTCAGGTAGTTGAGATGGTGGGACCCTTTTCCCCATCCTGCTCTGCCAGCAGGCCTCCATGCTGTTCTTATTTATACTGTAAGGCGATGGGCCAGGGCCGGTGCTTGCATCTTTGTCTGCAACATGCCTCCTACATTTGGGATAAGACTCTAATGAGAAGAGATGAGACGCCCTGCCAGGACTGGGCTTTTCGCCATCTCGAGGAAGCTCTCACCTGCTTGGTGTCTTTCCCTGCCCCTGTTGAGGCCAATCAGGGCTTGTGCCAAGCCCCCGTTTACTTGTCGTTAACAAGCCCGGGGAGCATTTGTGCAGCATTTTAAAGTGGGGATCACAACGAGGCGCAAGGCAAGGGGCCTGCTAAGTGGTTTCCCTGACTCTGAGGGCACGTCCCTTACTGCACAGTTAGCCCGGCCCCGGGCAATCAGCACCTGGCTTAGCCCAGCCTGGATGTTAGCAGCCACCCTGCAAGCCCTCCCCGAGGTAGCGTCCTCACTGGCGCTGGGACTTTGGGAGGGGCACGTCCTGTAGCTCTTTGTGCCGCAAAAAGCTGTGCCGCTCTACGATTTTTCCCAGTGGTTGATGGGAGAACTTGTCTGTCCTTCAGGGCATGCGGGAGGAATTGTGGGACAACATCAGAGCACTCGCAGCACCAGCGTGGCTGAGTCTGGCAGGCTCCAACCCACCCGCCCCCAGCCAGGCCGGCGAGCCCAGAGTGACAGCACCAGTGAACCTGTGTGAGAGGCTTTTGTGTGCTGATGGGAGCGGGGTTAGGGGCAACACCCGGGTAATAGCTGCGGTGAAGACAGACCCAGACAGTGTAACGCCCCTGGCTAGCAATTGTTCACGGGGCTGTTTGTTCCAGGGTAAGGCATAAAAACGCCAACATGGTTCTGAAGCACTGGCTGCTCCGTTACACGTTCTGCACCGTCGTTACTTCCCCCAAAGGGTGGGCTGTTTTTTCTTGTTTTCATTTTCGCTTTGCTTTTCATTCAGTAATTCAGAGAGTTTCAGACCAGGTGGGACCATGAGATCATCTAACCTGGCCGCCTGTAGAGCACAGGCCAGCAAATTTCAGGCGGTGACTCCTGTGTTGAGCTCAATAACTTGTGTTTGCCGAAAGCATCTGCCGGAGAGGCAGCCAGTCTGGCTCGGAAGAGATGGAGGATCCACCATTCCCTGGGTCGGTTGTTCCAATGGTTGATCACCCGCACAGCCAAACATTTGTGCCTTATTTCTAATGTGAATGTGTCTGGCTTCACTTCCAGCCGGCCGGTCTTGGCCTGCCCTTTGCCAATGGCCTCGAGGCTTTCCTACACGTGAAATGCTACCGTGGCAGAGCTGTGCCACCATAGCGCTTCAGCGGAGACGCTCTGTTCGCTAACAGGAGGGGCTCTCCGGTCGGTGTTGTTAATCCTGAGAGGTGGGAGCTGGACCGACGGAAGAATATTGCGTGGTCTATACCGGGGTTCGGTCTGATGTAGCTCCGTCTCTCGGGGGTGCCGATTTTTCACACCCCTGCGAGCCGTAGCTACACCCATGTCAGCTCCCAGTATAAACCAGCCCCAAAGAGCCCTCTAAGACCTGGTATTTTCTCCTTGTGATGATCCTTAAACACTGTAGTCAAGTCACGCTGCACTCAGGGCATAATATGCACGGCAGGCAGTGATTTCTCCCCCCGCCCCCAAATTTTTTTCTGAAATCACATCCCCATGCTCAGCCTGCTTGGTGATCAGCTACACGTCGCGCTCCTTCCGCCTCGCCCTGGCAGATGGTTTCTTCAGCCCGTAAATCATTTCTGGGGCTCTCCCCTGTCCGAGCAACAGGCCGGGCTCCAGCAGGTCCCTGGGGCCGCAGCGCGGGGCAGCTCCCTGGGGACATGGTGGTTAAACGCTGAGCGTGACGCTTCACGCAAGTGCCTCAAGCCTGCTCCAGGGCTCTGTGCTGTTCCTGGCTAAGGGTGCCAACCCTCCAGGGTTGCCCTGGAGTCTCCAGGAATTAAAGATTAATCTTTAATTAAAGAGTATGTCATGTGCTGACAGCTCCAGGAATACCCCCCAACCTAGGGTGACCAGACAGCAAGTGTGAAAAATCGGGACGGGGTGGGGGAGTAATAGGTGCCTATAGAAGAAAAAGACCCAAAAATCGGGACTGTCCCTATAAAATTGGGACATCTGGTCACCCTACCCCATCCAGAACTGGCAACCCTGTTCCTGGCTTTGCTATGGACTTGTCACTGGGCGCTTGGGGCAGCTCCTGGCCCTTCTGTGCCTCGGTTTCTCCATCTAGAATAATCCGCACCGCTGAGGTGTGTCGGGAGGCAGGAACCAAGTGTGCTGAGTTCCCGGAATGGCAGCCAAAGAAAGGCGGAGTATGACCAGCACAGCCAGGGTTTGGCTACGCTTGGCAATTTCCCGAAGGAGCTCTTCCAGCTTATTCTGGATCGTTCTCTCAGCGTACGCCCCCATGTGGACACGCTTACTCCAGACTAGCTAGTTCAGTAACTATTGCCTGGTCTGTCTCCTCCCCCCAGGCACCTACGCCGGCCTGCTCCCTGCAGCTCATTTTCTGTAGCTCTGTCTAGTTTTAACTGGCCCAAGCGCTCAGGCTCCTACCCCCTTCTCTTCAACCGAACAGTGCCCTTGGTTAATGCCATTGTCAGGCCATACAGCAAGTCAACTCTCTTCAGGAGAGCTGTATGGGGTGGGGGGGTTAGATTATTAATAATGATGAATTCATTAATTACCATAGTACCTAGGCGCCCCAGTCCTGTGACGGGTGCTTTGCAAACGCAGAACCAAAAGACACAACCTGCCCAAGGGACTTACGAGCTAAGGTGGGGACAGGGGAGAGCGTGCATGTGTGTGTGTGTGCGCGCATTTGTGCATCCGTGCATGCTGATGTGGTTGTGTGTATGATTGTTTCTCTGTGGGGAGGGCATGTGTGTATATCTGTGTGTGTGTGTGTGTGTGTGTGTGTGTGTGTGTCTTTTGTGTGTACATGTGTACATGTACTCTGTTCAGTGCCCTCTGGTAACGCCAGTGGCCTGCAGTTTGGGGGCTGCACTTTCAATCTAAAGCAATGGTTCAACTTCTCAACCTACGTACCATTGTGGGCGCATATGCAGCTCTCTCTCTGTGATGTGGGCCGCATCCACACAATATAGAGACTACAGGTATGGCCCTGAAGATGTCACATGGGCCGCTGCTGTGTGCCGATTGGGTCACAAGCGGCCCCCGGGCCACGGGTTGAGACCCACTGACAATATAAAGGCATTCTGGGAGCCTGATACAGCCCACATTACATGGGAGTTTGGCAGGGTTGCCAACTTTCTAGTCGCACAAAACCAAACACCCTAGCCTTGCCCCACCCCTTTCCTGAGGCCCCACCCCCCGCTCACTACATTCCCCCCCCTTGGTGGTTCCCTCTCCCCCACCCTCACTCACTTTCACTGGGCTGGGGCAGGGGGCTGGAGTGCAGGTGAGGGTGAGGGCGCCGGCTGGGGGTGCGGGCTCTTGCGTGGGGCTGTGGCTGAGGAGTTCAGGGTGTGGGAGGGGGCTCTGGGCTGGGGCGGGGGGGAGGTGAGAGCTCCAGCTGGGGGGGTGCAGGCTCTGGGGTGGGGACGTGGATGAAGGGTTTGAGGTGCAGAAGGGGGCTCCGGGTTTGGGGGGGGGCTCGGAACTAGGACAGGGGATTGGGGCTCAGGGTTGGGGTGCAAGCTTACCTCAGACAGCTCCCGCTCAGCAGCACAGTGGGGCTAAGGCAGGCTAGTCCCTACCTGTCTTGGCACCGCGCTGTGTGCGCCCCAGAAGCAACCAGCGGATCCTAGGCGGGGGGAGCCAGGAGGCTCCAAGCACCGGTCTTGCCCGCAGGCACCACCCACTCCCCCACAGCAGCTCCCATTGGCCAGGAAACAGCCAATGGGAATGCAGAGCCAGTGCTCGAAGCAGGGGCAGTGCACGGCGCCCCATAGCCCCCCCACCTAGGAGCCGTCTGGACATTTAATGGCCCGGTCAGCGGTGCTGACCGGCGCCACCAGGGCCCCTTTTCGACCAGCTGTTCCGGGCAGAAACAGGACACCTGGTCACCCTTGCTCAGTCTGGGCAAGGTAGGGCCAGTGGCACTCCTGGGCCAGCACCTCGACTGGTGTCAATCAGCCCGTCGATGACTTCAGTGCAGTTACGCTGATTGACGCCAGCTAAGGATCTGGCCCACTGTGCCAGGGCCGAAGGATTGGGTCTGCTGGGGTGTACACCTCCCCCGCAGTCACCTGCCACGCCTGAAGAGTCCGTATGGACCGTGCTGCCGTGCCCAAAATGTTCCCTAGTGCGCTTGATTTGGCATTCAAGGCCAGAAGGGACCGCCAGAGCACCTCGGCTGACCCCCCGGACTTCCCAGCCACCAAGACCTGCACACCAAATCCAGCCACTGACATTAACCTGCAGTATTGCAGCTCATAGGAGACTAGACTATTATGTGCCACAGGCAGCGAACGGGAGGGATTTTGAAATGGGAATACAGCAGCGTGTGCGCGCTAGGGACCTTTTAGTGCATAGCAGCAGGGTCCACACAGGCACTAGAGCGCGGGGTAGATTTACACCCCAGCTCGCCATGAACTAAGTGTTCCTACAGAAACACCCTCCGTCCTTTGCATGGGCAGGAGGCGTCCCAGCTGCTCACCCGTGTCTCCCTCCAGTGCCTAGCAGCGAGGTAGGCTCCCCCTGCCGTCCCCAAGGAGATGGGGGCTCAGGGACTCCTTCCACTGCGGCCGGAGTCTGTCACAGCCCTGCTGAGTCCCGACTCGCCAGCGCAGGGGAGCCGGCCGGCCAGCCAGGCAGATGTTATGTCTCAATGACTAAGGAGACAGTCACCCAGGAGACAGTCCCGTGTAGCCGCTCTTTGGGCACACCTGCCGGGGCTCGGGGCTCAGCAGGAGCGGGGCTGAAGCCCCAATCTCCATCAGGCACCTCCCACGGGGCTGAAGCCCTGAGCCCTGGCCACCGGCAGGCGCCCCCGGCTCTCCGACTTCTGAAGATTGTCATATGCAGCTCAGAGGGCCAGTAAGTTTGGCCGCCCCTGCTGTAGACAAAGCCTGTGTCGTTCAGGGGTGTGGATTTTTCACACCTCATAGCAACCGTAGCTAGGTCAAGCTAACTTTTTGGTGTCGAGCTGGCCTAAGGAGGCATATGACATAACACCTCAGTGAGCTGAAGGATGGACACAGCCACCAGGAAGGGGAATTCTTTAGGGTAATTAAATTAAGGGTTGATTGCCAGGGTGGACTTCCGGACCGTGATGGGCTCAGCTCCCTAGGGCACTGGTACATTTACAATTGGGCAGAGCAGAATATGAGAAAACATTCTGTAGGCAGCAAAACTGCAGGGGCAAGGTGATGGACTAGTTGTCCCAATGGGCCTCGAGCCAGGGGTGCAGGAAGGGCGGGGGGTCAAGGGCCATGGCCCCATCACTTTTTACCAGCCATAAAGACGAGTAATGGGGGAGGGAGCCGAGAGGAGGGAGCAGGTGGCAGGGCCTTGGGGGAAGAAGTGGCATGGGGGGCGGAGGCTGGAGGGAAGAAGCAGTGCAAGGAGGGGGCTCAGGGAGAACAGGTGGCGTGGGGGTGGAGCCTGGAGGGAAGAGGCGGTGCAAGGAGGGGGCTCGGGGAGAAGGGGTGGCGTGCGGGCGGAGCCTGGAGGGAAGAGGCGGTGCAAGGAGGGGGCTCGGGGAGAAGAGGTGGCGTGGGAGCGGAGCCTGGAGGGAAGAGGCGGTGCAAGGAGGGGGCTCGGGGAGAAGAGGTGGCATGGGGGCAGAGCCTGGAGGGAAGAGGCGGTGCAAGGAGGGGGCTCGGGGAGAAGAGGTGGCATGGGGGCAGAGCCTGGAGGGAAGAGGCGGTGCAAGGAGGGGGCTCGGGGAGAAGAGGTGGCGTGGGAGCGGAGCCTGGAGGGAAGAGGCGGTGCAAGGAGGGGGCTCGGGGAGAAGAGGTGGCGTGCGGGCGGAGCCTGGAGGGAAGAGGCGGTGCAAGGAGGGGGCTCGGGGAGAAGAGGTGGCGTGGGAGCAGAGCCTGGAGGGAAGAGGCGGTGCAAGGAGGGGGCTCGGGGAGAAGAGGTGGCGTGCAGGCGGGGCCTGGAGGGAAGAGGCGGTGCAAGAAGGGACTCGGGGAGAAGAGGTGGCGTGGGGGCGGAGCCTGGAGGGAAGAGGCGGTGCAAGGAGGGGGCTCGGGGAGAAGAGGTGGCGTGGGAGCAGAGCCTGGAGGGAAGAGGCGGTGCAAGGAGGGGGCTCGGGGAGAAGAGGTGGCGTGCAGGCGGGGCCTGGAGGGAAGAGGCGGTGCAAGAAGGGGCTCGGGGAGAAGAGGTGGCGTGGGGGTGGGGCCTCAGGGGAAGGGGTGGTGCGGGGGGGCAGGGCCAAATTTCGGATGCCGGTGCCACCCTCACTTTTAGGGAGCTTCTACTGCTCCTGCCTTGAGCAAGGCGAACGGCTCTGGTTCAAACCCCAGAGGAGCAAGCAGGAGAGACAGAGAGATGGAAAGAGATTCCCGGATGTCAAGGCCAGAAGGGACCGTTATGACCCTCCAGTCGGATCTCCTGCGTAGTACAGACAACAGCTTCCTGCCCAGTTCCTGCACCACGTCTGGAACTTCGGCGTGAGCGAGAGCAGAGCTTTTAGAAAGAGACGCCTGGTCTTGATTAAAGACACCAAGTGATGGAGAATCCACCACTTAAGAAGGTGTTCCAATAGTTAATTACCATCCCTGTTCAAACATTGCACCTTATTTCCAGTCTGAAATTGTCCAAGCGGTGGCTCTTGTTACACCTTTTCCTGTTCGAGTGATGCGATCTCTTCCCCACACAGGGACTTGGAGACTGGGATCAAACACCCAGTGGTGAGCTGGAGTGGTTCCCACCGGTTAGCTAGAGTGGTTCCCACCGGTTAGCTGGAGTGGTTCCCACTGGTTCGCAGGAACCGGTTGTTAAATTTAGAAGCCCTTTTAGAACCGGGTGTTCCGGGACAACCGGTTCTAAAAGGGCTTTTAAATTTAACAAAAGCTCGGGCAGCTGTCCACCCCACCCCTGGCCCCAGCTCACCTCCCCCTCCTCCCCTGAACGCTCCGCCCCCCTCCTCCTCCTCCCCCTCCCCTGCTTCCCACGAATCAGATGTTCGTGGGAAGCCTGAAACAAGCAGCAGGCAGGTAAACTGGGGTGGGGACGCGCAAGGAGGGCTCCAGGGAGGCGCGGTGCGGCCCAGTTCGGCTCCGGCCGAGTGGCTCCCTCCAGCCCCGGCCGAGCGACTCCTGCCCGGCCCAGCTTGGCTCGGGCCCCGCGGCACCGGTCCCAGCCGAGCAGCTCCGGCCCGGCCCCGGCCCCAGCCGAGCGGCTCTAGGCAGCGCAGTAAGGGGGCAGGGAGCAGGGAGGGGGTGTTGGAAGAGGGCAGGGGAGTTGTGGGGGGTGGATAGGGGTCGGGGCGGTCAGAGGGCAGGGAACAGGGGGATTGAATGGGGGCAAGGGTCCCGTGGGGGGCAGTCAGGAAGGAGCAGGGGTTGAATGGGGCGGTGGGGGGCAGTCAGGGGCAGGGGTTCCAGGGGCAGCTGGGGACAGAGAGAAGGGGTAGTTGGATGGGGCAGGGGTCCCGAGGAGCCATCAGGAATGAAAGGAGGGGTTGGATGGGGCAGCAGGGGGCAGTCAGGGGACAGGGAAGGGGGTTGGATGTGGCAGGAGTCCCGGGGGGGCATGACCCCCTCGTGGGGTGAGGAGGAGGGAACCTGTTGTTAATATTTTGGCAGCTCATCACTGAAGCCACCTCTTAACCGTCTCTGCCTTAAACTAATCAGGTGAAGCTCCTTGAGTCTCTCACTCTACAGCAGCTGTCCCAGACCTTGAATCATTCTTCTCACTGCTGCCTGAACCCTTTCCAATTTGTCCCCCTCCTTGCTGAAGTGTGGCCACCACAACTGCACAGTGTCCGGTAAGGGAGAGAGAGAAAATGCCACGTGAGCCAAAGAAAAACCTTACTTCACTTTGCCATGTTTGGTTTTCCACCAGCACCTCTTCCAGCTATTGAAAGAGAGAAAACACAGCCCGTGCACAGAGTGTTCATGTAGCCAGAGTTAATGTAATTTACAGCAAACATACCTCTCTTTTCAGTTCCCATTCTCTCTCAGCATCTCCCCCAGCTAGAGAAAACACGACAAACCTCTCATGACCCAGTCATCACAGCACTGGTACAATCACCATATCACCCAGCCGGTCCCTGTAGCACCAGACTGATCATAACAGCAACTGAAAAAACACCATAGCAACTGCATAGTCACCGTAGTAGCAAAAGTCGGCAAAATTACCAAAGCGCCTGCATAATAACCATAGGAAGCAGCAATAACAACTTTTTATAAAATCATGACGGATGTGGAGAAAGTAAATCAGGAAGCGTTATTTACTCCTCATAACACAAGAACTAGGGGCCACCCAATGAAATGAATAGGCAGCAGGTTTAAAACAAACAAAAGGAAGTATTTCTTCACACAACACACAGTCAACCTGTGGAACTCCTTGCCAGAGGATGTTGTGAAAGCCAAGACTATAACAGGGTTAAAAAAAATAACTAAATAAATATATGGAGGATAGGTCCATCGATGGCTAATAGCCTCTGTTTGCCAAAAGCTGGGAATGAGCGACAGGGGATGGATCATTTGATGATTACCTGTTCTGTTCATTCCCTCTGGGGCACCTGCCACTGGCCACTGTCGGTAGACAGGATACTGGGCTAGAAGGACCTTTGGTCTGACCCAGTCTGGCCGTTCTAATGTTCTTTTGTGATAATAACGCAATTGTCCTATAATGCTCATCAGATGTGCTCAAAGAGATATGGGCAATGGATATCCATCCATCCAGCTGATCACTATTGTATCTGCCATATAGATCAGTCTCTCTGTCTAGCTGCAAAATATGATCATTCATAACATCACACCGGTTAGAGGCAGGTAAGACCTGTTGGCTCATCCCAGCGCAGCCCTGTCCACATACGGGGTTGTTCCCGCAGCACGCCAACCTATTCTTATAAGTCTCAAGCAATGCGGCTCCTACCCCTTCCCTTGGGGAGAAGAAGTCACCGCCGAACAGATCTCCCTGTCAGCAAGGTTTGCTTGAGACTCAGCTCGGGTTTTATGGAGCAACTCCTTTCAATCGCTGGGACTTGAAACTGAGCTCTTCAACACTAAGCCCTTGGGCTACACTGGGAGGGCGGGGGGATAGATCTAAGTTACGCAACTTCAGCTACGTGAATGACGTACCGTGGTGTCTTCACCGCGGCGAATCGACTGCTGCCGCTCCCCCGTCGACTCTGCCTGTGCCTCTCACGGCGCTTGAGTACAGGAGTCAACGGGAGAGGGCTTGGGGGTCGATTTATCGTGTCTAGACTAGACGCAATAAATTGATCGCTGCCTGCTGATCCGGCGGGTAGTGTAGATATACCCTAAGAGCCCAGACCTCTACCACTTGAGCTAAAGGAGTAACTCCGTTAGCTGGTAGCAATAGTGAGCTCTTATCCTCTTATGAACCAACCACAAGAGGGGGTCACAACACAAAGTGAACCCGAGGATTAATTTTAGACACTTCAGCTATCCATCAGGTATCATGTTCCACCCCTTTAGGGGTCACAGAAGGCTACTCACAGTTAGCTCATGGGGTCTTTTCAGTCAATCCCCCACAGCCCCAAGGAACATTCTTTTCTCTCTTTCTGTCCGTGCTGTGCCCAGAATTTACTACAATGTTCTAGGGGTGGGCACAGCAGAATCACCGAGAGAAGGACGGCGGCCTTCCTTCCTGCTTTGTGCCATGAAGCCCCTCTGGAGCTCAAAATTGCACCGACCCCTGGTTTAGTAGGCAAGAGCAAAGCATTATTATCATATCCAGCTGAGCAGCTGGGTCCCGTGGGATAACCACAGGGGCAGAGAGGCTCTGGGTTAACCTAGCTAGGTTAACACATACTGCTAGGGCCAGCACTCACTTGACAAGTCAGACCGTTGCTTTGGGACTTGACGCACTCCAGCTCCAGAACCTGCATTTGAAAGAGAGAGGGAAACAGAGTCGACCCCTTGGAGCTGTGCGGCTAAATCCCCTAGTTGGCTTTGAAAATCTCAACCTAATGCTTTGATCCAATTACAGAACATGGTTACGGTCCCATCTGTACTGTACGTTGTTACCAGGGAAGGGAAAAATCACCTTGTAACGACATCCCCTGACTTGACTCTACTTGCTGCATAGCCCATCTTACTATTATTAGTTATTATTTGTGTTGTCAGAGCACCTAGGAGTCCCAGGGGCTCATAGTGGTAGGTGCTGTACAAGCAGAACAAAAACACAGTGCCTGTCCCAAAGAGTTGCCAACCTCAGTATAAGACGAGACAATAGATGGATACAGACCGAGGGGGGCATTCAAGGGAACAATATTAGTCAGCATGACAGACTATGGTCTCGGCCCATCCCTTAGGACATAGGCTTATTGAGACTACAGATTATCAGAAACAATAGCAGTAAGAAAGGCATTCTTCCCAGCTGAGGTGTTGACTCTGAAACCTAGTGATGACAAAGTATCAGTATCGTGAAGTATTTAACTGCTGATCGGATCAGTCGAACTGCTCACGGCTGGGGTGCTGTGGCCTGAGAAGCTGCAGTCATCTGAAAGAAGAGGAGATCTGGAAGAATTGGGACAGCAGGATCTGCAGGAGATGGGGTGGGGAATGAAAGAGCTAAGGACGGTGGAAGAGGGATTATTTTGAGAATTCAGGCTGTCAGATTCTTATTAGGGAGACGGGGATGAATCTGGAATTAGAGTCTGGAATCCCACGCCCATTGAAAGCAATGGAAGAACATCTCTCAGGGCCTTCACCCATTACTAGAACCAGAACTCAGCCCATGTGTTGTGAAGGTTCGGTTCCATTTGTTGTCATACAGTGTGGGAGAGTCAGGGCCCTGCACCCCCCGCACTTCCTGTGATTCACCGTGACTCTCAGCCAGCCAGTAAAACAGAAGGTTTACTAGATGACGAGAACACAGTCCCAAGCAGGGCTTGTAGGTACAGAAAACAGGACCCCCTGAGTCAGGTCCATTTTGGGGGATAGGGAGCCCTCCCTCCGTTTTCCTAGACAGCTCCGAACAGAAACTTCCCCCAGCCCCTCCTCTGGCCTTTGTCTCTTTCCCCGGGCCAGGAGGCCACCTGATCCCTTTGTTCTCCAACACCTTCAGTTGGCACCTTGCAGGGGAGGGGCCCAGGCCACCAGTTGCCAGGAGACAGAGTGTCAGCCATTCTCTGTGCAGACAGCATTACCCTGGCCCTCTCAGGCTCTGCAACAATCACACACCCTGATCCCACCACTTAGATACTTAAGAAATGCATAGGGGAAACTGAGGTACCCACTCAGTATTCAGAGAAAACATTAAGAACATAGAATCATAGGATATCAGGGTTGGAAGGGACCTCAGGAGATATGTAGTCCAACCCCCTGCTCAAAGCAGGACCAATCCCCAACTAAATCATCCCAGCCAGAGCTTTGTCAAGCCTGACCTTAAAAACCTCTAAGGAAGGAGACTCCACCATCTCCCTAGGTAACCCATTCCAGCGCTTCACCAACCTCCTAGTGAAATAGTGTTTCCTAATATCCAACCTAAACCTCCCCCACTGCAACTTGAGACCATTACTCCTTGTTCTGTCGTCTGGTACCACTGAGAACAGTCTAGATCAGGGGTAGGCAACCTATGGCAAGTGTGCCAAAGGTGGCACGTGAGCTGATTTTCAGTGGCACTCACACTGCCCGGGTCCTGGCCACCGGTCCGGGGGGCTCTGCATTTTAATTTAATTTTAAATGAAGCTTCTTAAACATTTTTAAAACCTTATTTACTTTACATACAACGATACTTTAGTTATATATTATAGACTGATAGAAAGAGATCTTCTAAAAACATTAAAATGTATTACTGGCACGCGAAACCTTGAATTAGAGTGAATATATGAAGACTCGGCACACCACTTCTGAAAGGTTGCTGACCCCGGTCTAGATCCATCCTCTTTGGAACCCTCTTTCAGGTAGTTGAAAGCAGCTATCAAATCCCCCCTCATTCTTCTCTTCTGCAGACTAAACAATCCCAGTTCCCTCAGCCTCTCCTCATAAGTTATGTGCTCCAGCCCCCTAATCATTTTTGTTGCCCTCTGCTGGACACTCAAATTTTTCCACATCCTTCTTGTAGTGTGGGGTCCAAAACTGGACACAGTACTCCAGATGTGTCCTCACCAATGCCGAATAGAGGGGAATGATCACGTTCCTCGATCTGCTGGCAATGCCCCTACTTATACAGTGCAAAATGCCGTTAACCTTCTTGGCAACAAGAGCACACTGTTGACTCATATCCAGCTTCTCGTCCACTGTGACCCCTAGGTCCTTTTCTGCAGAACTGCTACCTAGCCATTCGGTCCCTAGTCTGTAGCAGTGCATGGGATTCTTCCGTCCTAAGTGCCGGACTCTGCACTTGTCCTTGTTGAACCTCATCAGGTTTCTTTTGGCCCAATCCTCTAATTTGTCTAGGTCCCTCTGTATCCGATCCCTACCCTCTAGTGTATCTACCACTCTTCCCAATTTAGTGTCATCTGCAAACTTGCTGAGGGTACAATCCACGCCATCCTCCAGATCATTAATGAAGATATTGAACAAAACTGGCCCCAGGACCGACCCTTGAGGCACTCCACTTGATACCGGCTGCCAACTAGACATGGAGCCATTGATCACTACCCGTTGAGCCCCACGATCTAGCCAGCTTTCTATCCACCTTATAGTCCACTCATCCAGCCCATACTTCTTTAACTTGCCGGCAAGAATACTGTGGGAGACCATATCAAAAGCTTTGCTAAAGTCAAGGAATAACACATCCACTGCTTTCCCCTCATCCACAGACCCAGTTATCTCCTCATAGAAGGCAATTAGGTTAGTCAGGCATGACTTGCCCTTGGTGAATCCATGCTGACTGTTCCTGATCACTTTCTTCTCCTCTAAGTGCATCAGAATTGATTCCTTGAGGACCTACTCCATGATTTTCCCACTTTGTCACACACGCCCATTGAAAGCAATGGAAGAACATCTCTCAGTGTCTTCAACCATTACTAGAACCAGAACTCAGCCCATGAGTTGTGAAGGTTCGGTTCCATTTTCGCCCATCACTTGTCATTTGCACCGCAGACCTGGTCAGGGCTAGAGTGGGAAGCAATGACACTGCTTATGTAGCTGGTTACAGCCAGTAACGAATCAGTCCTCACCTCACCTGTGTGAGGCAGAGAGCTCACAGACCCATAGCAATGTAGGGCTGGAAGGGCCTGCAAGAGATCACCAAATCCAGCTGTCCCATGAAGACAAGCCCTGAGTCTGAAGATAAAGGAAAAACCTAACTGCCCGGGAAATGGGCTAGGCCAGGGAGCAGGCTTCTTGCTGTTGCAAGTGACATGTTTTGTGGCGTGTCGTACACGCACCCAGCAGCATTGTAGATTTACTAAAGAGTCTCTTTCTAATTCGGCAAGTTCAGGGCCTTGCGCTACACAGATCTTTTATTGCTCATTCAAATCAAACTGTGCTGCACAATGAAGGCAGAGCTTTCCATGTGCTCTGCAGTGATTGCTCCCCGGCTGAAAGTCAGAGTAACGGTTCACAGCACCAGCGTCTCAGTTAAAAATGTACTGTAATCGTTTCCCCCTGGGTAGTGCAAAGAAAATCCAGAGGCAGGTTCAAAGCTAGCTGTCAGGAAGTGGGGGGGAGTCAGGGCCCTGCACCCCCCCGCATCCTGCGATTCACCGGGACTCTCAGCCAGCCAGTAAAGCAGAAGGTTTATTAGACGACAGGAACACAGTCCAAAATAGGTCTTGCAGGTACAGACAACAGCACCCCCTCAGTCAGGTCCATATTGGTGGGCCGGGAGCTTGGACCCCGACCCCGGGTCTCCCTCCGTTTCCCCAGCCAGCTCCCAACTGAAACCGCCTCCAGCAGTCTCCTCCTGCCACACCCCCGGCTCCTCCTCCAGCCTTTGTCCAGTTTCCAGGGCAGAAGGGGTCACCTGGCCCCAACCCCCGCCTGGCTCAGCTTACATACTCAGGTATCATCCCTCAAGTGATGTCACACCCTGATATCCCATCACCAAAGCAGACAGTACCTGCAAAACTCCCCCACAACATCCCCAAGTCAATCCTCCCCACTCCCTGCTCCATCACGCTAGTATCCTCCTGACACAAAGAATCAGCTCTTAATTCCCCAAGATCAGATCAGGACACATAAGACCCATGTGGTTCAAGTTAGTGGAAACTCAGAAATTCCCTCCGTTCCCTTACAGCTCTAAGAGTCCAGAAGATCTTTATCCATGACTTGGACGAAAACACAAAACCAGCACTCATAAAGTTTGCAGAAGACACACAAATTGGGGGAGTGGCAAATAACAACAAGGACAGATCACTGACTCAGAGCAATCTAGATTGCTTGGTAAACTGGGTGCAAGCAAATAAATATGTGCTTTAATCTGGCTAAATGTCAATGTATACAGTACATCTGGGAACAAAGGATGCAGGCTGTACTTACAGGATGGGGGACTCTAGCCTGGGAAGCCGGGACTCCTACAAAGATTTGGGGGTTATTGTAGATAATCAGCTGAACCGGAGCACCCAGTGAGATGCTGTGGCCAAAAGAGAGAATGTGATCCCGGGATGCATAAACAGGGGAAGAGTAGAGAAGTTATTTGGCACTCTGTATTTGGCGACCGCTTCTGGAATCCTGGATCCAGTTCTGGCGTTCACATTCAAGAAAGATGTTGATACATTGGAGAGGGGTCAGAGAAGAGCCACGAGAATGATTAAAGGATTAGAAAACCTGCCTTGTCGTGATAGACTCAGCGAGCCCAATCTATTTATTTTAACAAATACAAGGTTAAGGGATGACTTGTTAAGTCACCTGCATGGGGAATAAATATTTAATCATGAGCTCTTCAATCTAGCAGAGACAGGGATCGCACAATCCAATGAATGGAAGTTGGAGCTGAACAAATTCAGACTGGAAGTAAGGAGTAAATTTTTAAGGGTGAGAGTAATTTACCATGGGACTCACTGGAGTTACCAAGGGTTGTGGTGGATTCTCTATCACTGACAATGTTTAAATCAAGACTGGGGGGGCGGGATTCTAGAAGCTCTGCTGCTCTAGGAGTTACTTTGGGGCAGGTCTCTGGTCTGTCTTATGCAGGGAGGTCAGACGAGATGATCACAATGGTCCCTTCTGGCCTTGGAATCTATGAATCTATAAAATCTCCATTTCTCAGGATGCTTTATATCCTCTGTCATTCTGGTGGGCTCTGAAGCTGTCTCCTCTAGTTCACTTGCCCCTGAAGTATGATAGACTTTGAAATGCGTTTGTGTTGGGAGAGAGGGTTGGAAACTCTGCCTGGACCAGAAGAGGGAACTGACTGGGCCAGGGAAGAAGTGTTCTACTGGGGGTAGAGCACCTGCCCAGGCCTCCCAGAGTGGGGTCAGGTGGCTGGGAGCCTGAGGAGAGTTTGAGAGAAAGTGGGGGATGCTCTGTTCTTAGCACCAAGCTCTGGACCCATAAGAACATAAGAATGGCCGTACTGGGTCAGACCAAAGGTCCATCCAGCCCAGTATCCTGTCTACCGACAGTGGCCAATGCCAGGTGCCCCAGAGGGAGTGAACCTAACAGGTAATCATAGAATCATAGAATATCAGGATTGGAAGGGACCTCAGGAGGTATCTAGTCCAACCCACTGCTCAAAGCAGGACCAACACCAACTAAATCATCCCAGCCAGGGCTTTGTCAAGCCGGGCCTTAAAAACCTCTAAGGATGGAGATTCCACCACCTCCCTAGGTAACCCAGTCCAGTGCTTCACCACCCTCCTAGTGAAATAGTGTTTCCTAATATCCAACCTAGACCTTCCCCACTGCAACTTGAGACCATTGCTCCTTGTTCTGTCATCTGCCACCACTGAGAACAGCCGAGCTCCATCCTCTTTGGAACCCCCCTTCAGGTAGTTAAAGGCTGCTATCAAATCCCCCCTCACTTTTCTCTTCTGCAGACTAAATAACCCCAGTTCCCTCAGCCTCTCCTCATAAGTCATGTGCCCCAGCCCCCTAATCATTTTCATTGCCCTCCGCTGGACTCTCTCCAATTTATCCACATCCCTTCTGTAGTGGGGGGACCAAAACTGGACACAATACTCCAGATGTGGCCTCACCAGTGCTGAATAGAGGGGAATAATCACATCCCTCGATCTGCTGGCAACGCTCCTACTAATGCAGCCCAATATGCCGTTAGCCTTCTTGGCAACGAGGGCACACTGCCGACTCATATCCAGCTTCTCGTCCACTGTAATCCTCAGGTCCTTTTCTGCAGAACTGCTGCTTAGCCAGTCAGTCCCCAGCCTGTATGGGTGCATGGGATTCTTCCGTCCTAAGTGCAGAACTCTGCACTTGTCCTTGTTGAACCTCATCAGATTTCTTTTGGCCCAATCCTCCAATTTGTCTAGGTCACTCTGGACCCTATCCCTACCTCCACCCCCCCACCCCACCCCCAGCGTATCTACCTCTCTCCCCAGCTTAGTGGCATTCGCGAACTTGCTGAAGGTGCAATCCATCCCATCACTCAGATTATTAATGAAGATGTGGAACAAAACCAGCCCCAGGACCGACCCCTGCGACACTCCGCTTGATACTGGCAATGAACTCGCCCAGGATCGAAGGCCCATCCCAAACCATCTTTGAACATAAACACAGAGCACCCTGTGTGTGTCTATATTATACTCCAAAAAATCCAAACCAAACCTCTCCACCCCACACAGACACGCGACAGACGTATAGCCGCATTGCTTCACGTACGATGGGAAGATGCCCAGCCACTATGGTGATGAGCGTGGTATCAGATCTGATACAGAATAGAATGAAAGTGGGTCTTTAACACAGTTACAACAATTATTATTTTTTTTTTGTCCACACACACAAGAAAACTTACCGTTTTCTACAACCAAGGTTCCTTTTGCAGCAGCACAAAGTGGGCTTGAAGCTAATGTGTTATCACCCGGCGTGTGTGTGTGAGAAAGCGCGGGGAGAGGAGAGCGCAATAATGCGATTTTTCAGCCATTGTTAAAAAAAGTAATCAAGCTATTTCTGCAACCTTCAAACAAATCCAGGCTCACTTCGCTACCTCATAACCATAACGCGGAGGCATGTATGGCTGTGATTATGCTTTTGGCTGGGGAAAGGTTTTTTAAAACCTCTCAGATGGGTCCGGCCAGGAGGGCTAGAGGCACGGTTTAAAAAATGGTAATATATGGCCTATAAAACCTTAGCAAATAGCTCCAGCTCCTCCCTCTGCTGCCTATAATTACCTATGGCAGCCTATTGGTTGCTCGTTTAAAGGAAACCCTTCATTTAAACAGATATTTTTAAAAAATAGGGAAGAAAAAGGTTATTTTAAAAAGTGCTATGTTTGTTTGGCTGCCAAGTGTTGCGTTTATTGGCTTTTAAGCTATTTTTTATTGCTAAAGAAACAAATCATTTCTACTGGATACATAGAGCTTTTGCCATTTTCATCGTGCCCAGCACATGACAAACCCCGGTCTTAATCATGCCAGATGGTCCTGCTGGCCTTGTTAAGTTTATAGGAGGACTGTTTGGAGGAAGGATGGTCCAGTGGTTAGGGCGCTAGCCTGCATCGTGGGAAACTCGGCTTCAAGCCCCCTTTCTGCTACAGACTCCCTGTGTGACTTGGGCAAGTCACTTATTCCATGCCTCAGTTTCCCATCTGTGCAATGGGGATAATTGCCCTGCATCACAGAGGTGTTTGTGAGGCTAAATCCATTACAGACTGGGAGGTGCTCCAGTGTGGGTCATGTAAGTACCTCAGATAGACAGTGACCATCAGGGATCAACCATGCAGGAGGGTCTTATTGGCTCTGGACTGTATTGTACCTTTGGGGCAAAATTCAGATGTGGTGTAAGGGGTGCAGCTCCCAGTGAAGTCTATGGATTTGGTGCTAGGGGATTCAGAACTGATTTAACATCCAGTGACTTTTCTGTCAACGTTGCTTATTAGCGATGGGCCCAAAGCTTTTAACGGGACCATCTGGACTTTGTTGGTTCTGATCAAAGGGAACTTGGATTTACTAGTCCCAGCTCCACTTCTTATGGACTGTCTTGTTTATCAGAGCCTGGGTCAGTCAGGAATCTCCCCACTTTTACCATTCATCGTGTCTGCTCTTATGGGAGTGGAGACTTCTACACAGCTCAAGGGGGCACGGTCTATGAGAGTGATAGTGATATCAAGCACTTCTCATCCTCACAGATCAAACTACTGCACAATGGTGGGTATCACCATCCTCATCTCACACCTGAGGGAAACTGAGGCACAGAAAGGGGATGTGATTTGCCAAAAGTCACGCAAGAAGTCATATTAAGAAAGGTGCCCTGGTTTTCCACTTTGAACTTCTGATCACCCTACCAGTAAAACCCAATTATCCAAAGGAGAATCTCCACTAGATGTAAGCAGTATAAGTCTTATGACACACAGCTGGGCAGTTCTGATTCCATTCAGTATTAGGCACTGGGTGTACACACACACATAAACACTAACCAGCTCATTATAACCTCTAACATACAATAAAATGGGGAAGATCAGGCAATAAATGTGCCCTGGGAAGAAGTTGGATTAAAGGGATGGATTATTGTCCAAGGTATTGCAACAGGAATTATTTTCATCACTTTAGCATACATGCAACGTAAGATCAACAAGTTAAAGGAAAAAGAGTAATTGTCCGTACAGCCAACAAATATCCATGCTGGTAAATATGTATCCATAATGCCTATGGTAAAAATATATCAGGAGATAGATCATTATAATAACCCGCCTCCACCTCGAGAGGTGGAAAGTAATGTGGAACCTGTTTCCACACATCCACTATCCACCCCTTCTTCTATGTGGTGGGGTTTTTAGACAATCACCCCATCAAAGGGGGAATTTGTAGCCCATAAGGCCAGTTTGCTAGCTTGCTATATTGCATAATGTATTTTCTTTATTGGTTTGATTTATATTATTTTGTTGTATCCTATTATTAGTGAATCGTAGTATTTTCTTGGGTTTTGTTTATGTGAAATTCCAGTTTATGGTATTCATAAGAGTTACTCATGGTTATTCATAATAGTTGGCTGTAATGCAAGCAACCTACAGGCCTGTATCCTGTATGATTAGCTAGAGCAAGTCAGTATGAGTGTTTGTAACCTTTGGCACAGATAAATGGCTACCGGTCACCCCACTTAACTTTGGGGAACTGAATGGGGAACCAAACAAAGAACTGAATCTGTTTACCTGAGGTCTGGAGCAGATCAGTAACCGGACGGCACACTGCAGAACATGGAAGTCATGAGTTAGGCCAAGTGTAAGGGTTTCGGGAATGAGATAATCGATACTAATACGTATGGATATATGTCATAACATGTTAACCTATAGTGTAAGTTCACCTGAAGATTTATGTGGGTGAGGAAATAGGATTTGGCCATGGAAGGTTGGGCCTAGATTCCGGCAGTGAGCAGCACCGGGACCCTATAAGCAGGAGCGCCGCCAGCTTTTTTGCCACCCTAGGCCGCGGAAGGTCCCGCCCCCGAAATGCCGGCCCCGACAGAGGCGGGGGAAGGTTCCCGCCCCCGAAATACCACCAATGACCAGGGCGGCCGAAGATCCGTCCGCCGCGGTCACCGCCCCCGAAATGTTAGTGCCCTAGGCGACCGCCTAGGTCGCGTAATGGGTTGCGCCGGTCCTGCCTATAAGAGGGCAAACAATCATGCAAAGAGGCCGCTTTTTCCTATCTTCTATCAAGCGACCAGCTCAGCTTCGCAATACAGCCTAGCTACTCAACACTCAAACCTAATCCCTATCAACTTGGGAGCCTGGACCATCAGTTCCTCGGGCCTGCCAGAGACGAGGCTGGTCCTCGGTCTCTCACTACCAGGTCTCCAGGGAAGGGTGTGAGTGTGCTAGCAGAAGTAGTCTTTTAGAATAGAGATGTTACCACCAGGGGTCATAGAATTGTATCACTACTTTGTGACTCTGTGTTTTGTAACGTTCATTCTTCTTTCATTCGTTTTAATAAAGATCTTAACAAGTTGGTATTGTCCTCAGTATAAGTGTCCTTGCCATGCACCCAGAGAGTCCTCTCACGATATTGAACTCGCTGTGTTCTCTATCCCTGGAGCCTGAACTGGGACAAGATCCTAAAATATCTTCTGATCAGATCAGTGGCGAGCCATAATAAACTAGCCCATAAATTCAGTCTAAACCCCAGGGAGGGACATGGATTCTGCACGGTGATCTGAAGGAGCAAGGGGGGCTGAGGAATGGGGTGAAACTGAGGACAGGGAAATGGAGGCTGAATATCAGGGAAATCGTCCTGACCATGTGGCAGTGAAGTAGTCTGCAGAGGGGAAGGCATGGGAGCCCTGTCGTTCGGGACATTCAGAACGGGACTGAACAAAGTCCCAGAAAATATGGCACCAGTTGGGGGCACTGGCAGCACACTCAGTTTCCTACAGCGAGAATAGAACTGGTGACCCCCTGGGTGCTCCTGAAACTCCTTCCCCTCCCCGCCCCTCATCACAATCAACTTCCTAATTGTCACAGAACCATCCAGGCTCCCACGGTCCATCTGAGAGACCTTCCCGAACGCCATCCCTCCTTTTGACAGGAGTGCTATTCTTTCCCTCTATCGAAGCAGCACCCGAGGTTTGCTAACCAAAGGAGAGATGGTGGCTACCCAGAACGAAGGAGTGAGCCACATTTCTAGGTGGTAACTGACCTGCTGCAGTCACACACCACAGACTGGTCACCTTTCAGAGACCGCCAATGAAAAGTCAAGAATCAGAGCCAAATCTGGGATTCTCCTGCATCCGGTTGCAAGGTTCCAGTTCACAGAATCATATTAAACAACAGAGGGTCCTGTGGCACCTTTAAGAATCATATTAGTTACTTAAAACCTGTTTTAGGGGTGGGCGGATGTAGGGAACGAACAGCATAGCTGTCAGGGTTCCCTCCCCACTCTGAATTCTGGGGTACAGATGTGGGGACCAGCATGAAAGACCCCCTAAGCTTATTTCTACCAGCTTAGGTTAAAAACCCCCCAAGGCACAAATTCTCCCTTGTACCTTGGATTAGGTAACGCTGCCACCACCAAGTGATTAGACAAAACTCAGGGAAAGGACCACTTGGAGTTCCTACTCCCCCCTAATATCCTCCCAAGCCCTACACCCCCTTTCCTGGGGAGGCTTGAGAATAAACAAGATGAGCACAGACCAACCTTGGGGTTTTTTTCGGACACTAAAAAAACCAATCAGATTCTTAAAAAAACAGAACTTTATTAGAAAGGAAAAAGGTAAAAGGACTAGGTGGGAGGCAGAGAACAAGGAGAGATGGGTTTGTGGATGGCACCAGATTCCATACACCTAGAGTTAATTGTTGGTGGGAAATCCAGAAAGATTCCACCGTAGGATAAAAGATCCACCTATGACTCTCAAGTCAAGTACCTCCATCGCTGAAAGCAACTAAAGGAAGCCTTGAGATGCTCACTTTCAACCCACATGGGCAATGTACGGCAAATTATGCCTCTTGCAAGTGTCATGGGCGCTGGGGAAAGACCAAGGAGCATTGGGTTCACCAAAGATCTGGTGGATCTTGCAGACCATGGTTGAGGTGATTCTAGAGGCTTCTAGGTGTTGAGTCAAGCAGAATAAGGTGCAGACATGACAACCCAGAGAATGGATTGCTCCAAACAATCACAAGTATGGATCCCAAGTTTGATTCCCTAGTTCCTGAGCTGGGAGAGTCCAGGGCATGGGAGGTGTAAAACTCTCAAGCATTAGAAATCTCATGACAGGTAGAGTCTTTATTCCCACTACTGGTAGGGCCGTTTGATAAACTGTTTTCGGTCACTTTTAAAACTGACTAAGGTGAACTGAAAAATGGCTCCAAAGCATTATAGTATGTGCTGCATCCACCCACAATATTTCTAAGAGCCTCTCAGTGTCGTAGCTAGTGCTGTGGTCGTTCAGAAAATGCAAATGGGAAAAGAGCTGGCAAGCTGGATTGAATGCAAGAGAAGAGAGGAGATGCTGTGGGTGGATGGAATATCTTGGGGTCTGCATTGAGAGGCATGTTGCGGCACAAAAGATGGGGTACATTGGATAATGTCAAACCAGGTTGGACTGGATGGGAGGTGAAGTATCAGGTGGCCTTTTCCTGTTCCTAAAGTAATGTATAGTCTTCTGATTTCCACTCTCCCCTCTAATCCACTGCCCATCTCAGAGACAAGCCGTGAGAGTATCAGTAGAACTTTACACCCACACATACTGCCTGTCTGACACTAGGATGTTAACTAGGGGGTTAGCTTACACCATCTCATGCAGAACACAGTACAACAGGAAGACATGGAAATATCATCAACATGGTTTTGCAAGTTGCTTTATAAATTTGATTCCAACTCCCACAACAGATGAGATGGGATCTTTCCAGATTTATAATTCCTCTGAAAACACCCCCGCCGCCCAGCCTGCTTTTCCATGGAAGAGAAATCAAGACCTATTTCTTTTGGCACACTGAGTGTTTCATCCCAGCCATTTGTCCAGTTCCCAGGCACACTAGGCAGAACAGTTTAGTTTTTCTAGAAGTGAAGGACAAGCTAACAAGACCCTAGTGGACCTCAGAGAAGCACACACTAGTAAATACGCCAATTTACCCCTAGCAAATGCCTTACTAGACCGTCAGCCATGTGGCCAAAATGCCAGTGATGAGTTTAAGCTAACTGCTGAAGGTTTTTGCAGAGCATGTGTGTGTGTGTTTGTGAGAGAGAGACAGACAGACAGAATGACTAATAAAGAATATCAACACTATTTTTTCCACTTAAGCTTATTTTACATTGCTACTGCCAAATAAATAAACACACAATACTGACCTCTTCTAGGGTGTTTTTCTTCTTCAAAAGCACTTCACAAGCAACAACTTATTAATCCTGTATGTTATGAGCATTAAAAATAGCCCCGCAATCACCTTACTTCTGGCCTGATCCCAGCAACTTCAATGGACCTTGGAACTGGATACCACAGAATTGCAAATAAGAACATAAGAACAGCCAGACTGGGTCAGACCAATGGTCCATCTAGCCCAGTGTCCTGTCTTCCAACAGTGGCCAATGCCAGGTGCACCAGAGGGAAAGAACAGAGCAGGGAATCATCAAGTGATCCTTTCCCTGTCACTCATTCCCAGCTTCTGGCAAACAGAGGCTCAGGACACCATCCCTGCCCATCCTGGCTAATAGCCATTGATGGACCTATCCTCCATGAACTTATCCAATTCTTTTTTGAACCCTGTTATAGCCTTGGCCTTCACAACATCCTCTGGCAAGGTTGACATTGTTGAATGACATTGTACAGAATTAAGATCAGTTCAGTGAAGATACAGGAATGTGAAATGTTTACTATTGAAATATAAACTTCTTCTCTATTTTGAGTTTTTTTAACACCATGTGTAGTTAACCTCTGGAACTCACTGGGGTAGGATATTATTGAGGCCAAGAGCTTAGCAAGGTTTTTCATAGGATTAGGTATCTTTATGAATAAGAATAGCAACGGCAGTTACACAAGCTAGGATCAGAATTACAAAGTTTTTCATTCCTCATGCTTCATATTGCAAGAACAGGAAATTGCATGTTTTTTTCCCATAACTCCATAACTGTTAAAAACAACAAGGAGTCTGGTGGCACCTTAAAGACTAACAGATTTATTTGTTTAAAGCCTAACAGATTTTTTTATTTAACAAATAAATCTGTTAGTCTTTAAGGTGCCACCAGATTCCTTGTTGTTTTTGTAGATACAGACTAACACAGCTACCCCCTGATACTTGACTCCATAATTGTTGTGTCCCTTGTTCAGTGTTGCCAGCTCTTGTGGATTTATTGCAAATCTCACCATATTTGATGTTTTTCTTCAAGCCTCGGCTCCTGTAATCATGTGATTAGATAAGCATGGCAGCTTTCATTTAAATAAAAAGTAAGTGTCTAGCCCTCATGTTTGCAGAGAATGGTTGAAAACAAACAAAAGGAAGTACTTTGTCTCACAACACACAGTCTACCTGTGGAACTCCTTGCCAGGGGATGTTGTGAAGGCCAAAAATGTAACTGGGCTCAAAAAAGAACTAGATAAGTTCATGGAGGATGGGTCCATCAATGGCTATTAGCCAAGATGGTCAGAGACACAACCCCATGCTCTGGGTATCCCTAAACCTCTGACTGCCAGAAACTGGGACTGGATGACAGGGGATGGATCACTTGATAACTTCCCTGTTTTGTTCATCCCCTTTGAAGCATCCAGCATTGGCTATTGTTGGAAGACTGGATACTGGGCTAGATGGACCATTGGTCTGATGCAGTATGGCCATTCTAATGTGATCCATGTGCACTAGGAGGCTCAAAAACTAAATGGCAAATGAGAAGAACCCAAAATCTATGTCATGATTTTTTGACCTGACTCATGATTTCTGAACACTTCGGCAGAGAAGTATCAAGGCTTGGTTGTAACAAACATAACGGGGATTCTTTATGGAGGCTATTGGATACAGCCCAATCCTATGGTTCTCTCTGGCTCTCCAGCTCCCATATTGCATAACCGAAATCCTGACCTGGCCTATGCAGTCAAGGAAAAGACAGCTGACTGTCTACAATAACCAGAGTCCCAAATAGTTCCACAGCAAAGCCCCTTGATTTCTGTGGCATGATGCTACTGAAATCTGTGGCATAGTAGGGATACCATGGCTACCTGAGGCACACCCTACATTAAATTATATGCAACAGTACTGACTGTGTTATTCATTGGGATCAAAATCCCAAAGCCCTTAATTATGTCCTAACTCAGGCAGGCAGCCGTGGGTGAAGGGAGCTGGTGGCAATAAGGGGGAGGAGGAAGTGTAGGGTCCTTATGCAGGTGGCAGTGGGTGAAAAGCAGGTGCACCGATACTACAGTGATAAGCCTGGGCTAAGAACCTACACAGAACAGAAGATAGAGCATGAGAGAAAGAGAATTTCTGCTACAAGCTGGGAGCTCATCACATGGAAGCAAAAGAGGAGGAAAAAGACCTGGGTGTGTGCGTCGATCACAGAATAACTACGCGCCACCAAGGTGATGTGGCTATGAAATAGGCCTGCGACCCTAGGATGCATTCCGCCAGGCATTTCCAGTAGAGAAATATGAATGCTATTGCACAAGGTGTTGGTAAGCTCTCATTTGGAACACCAGGTACAATCCTGAGCACCCATGGGCAAGAAAGATTAATTTAAACTGTCACAGGTGCAGAGAAGAGCTACTAGGATGATCAGGGGAGTGGACAGCCTATCTTCTGAGAGAACAGTGGAAAGCTTGGCTTGTTTGGCCTGGCAAAAAGAAGGCTGAGAGGGGATGATTGTTCTCTATAAATACATCAGGGGGGTCAATACCACAGAGGGTGAAGAGCTATGTACGCTGTTGGCACAAGAATGAATGGAAATAACCTGGCCATGAACAAATTCAGGCTGGACTTTAGAGGAAGGTTTCTAATCATCAGAAGGGTGAGGTTCTGGCACAGTCTCCAAATAGGAGTTGAGGGGCAAAAAACTCAGTTTTAAGAGAGAGCTGGACACATGTTGAGTGCACATGTCTGATGGGGCTGCTTGTGATGGCGGGGTCAGGGCACAACAGCCATGGGGTTCACTGTTACGGCTTCCCCCTCGTCCTTCCCTTGGTTCTTGTCACGCAGACAGAAAGCAGAAAACCAGAGTCCGACATGCAGGCAATGCAGTGTTTATTGGGTTAATCAAGCAAGCATGTCCGTAGCTCTGCACACCAATAGAGCTTTTTCCTGTCCCTATTCCTCCTCTTCTTAACAATACCTGCAGTGCACGCTCTGGCAACACCCCTTACAATGTATGGCCAGGTTCCGGTTTGGAGGGTCGTGAGTCTGGGGGCTTCGGTACCACCTCTTTTGTACCCCATGGGAGGGGTAAGGAGTGAGGTTGTGTCTTGGCCAGGGTCACTGTTTCTTTGGCTATTTAGTGTTTCTTATGCCTCCCCTCATCTTCCCTTGCCCCTCCCAACTGGTTGCTTGACCTTGAGTCAAGGCAGTTGTATATTAAACTCCCACCGAAACCCAGTAATGCTTTAGCTCTATTCCTTCTCTCTTCTCATTACACTAACAAACCCAGCTGGTTGGGCTAGGGTTACCATACTGAACAAATAAAAAAAGAGGACCCTCCATGGGGCCCTGGCCCCACCCATTTCCCACCCCCAGCCCCACCCCAACTCCGCCCCTTCCCTGCCCCAACTCCGCCCCCTCCTCCCTCCCACTCCCAGCCACGCGAAAAGGGCTGCCTGAGCGCTACCGGCTTCACGGTTTGCCGGGCAGCCCCCAGACCCTGCGCCCCCGGCCGGCGCTTCCCCAGCACAGCTGGAGCCTGGGAGGGGAAGCGCCCAGCCGGGGGCGAAGGGTCTGGAGGCTGTCCAGCAAACCGTGAAGCCGGTAGCGCTTGGGCTTCGGGCAGCCCCTATGCCTCCGGACCCTGCGCCCCCAGCCGGGCACTTCCCCTCCCGGGCTCCGGCGGCGCAGGGTCCGGAGGCATGGGGGCTGCCCAAAGCCCGTAGCGCTCGGCTCTTAAACAGAGCCGAAGAGTCAGAGCCAAGCTGCCCGAGTGCTACCGGCTTCGGGCAGCCCCCATGCCTCCGGACCCTGCGCCGCCGGAGCCTGGGAGGGGAAGTGCCCGGCCGGCGGCAAGGGGGCTGCCTGAAGCCCATAGCGCTCGGGCAGCTCAGCTCTTAAACAGAGCCGAAGAGTCGGGAGGAGCAGAGCAGCCGCGGGAGGGGAAGTGCCCGGCTGGCATTTTCCCGGACATGTTCAACTTTTTGGCAATTCCCCCTGGACGGGGGTTTGATTGCCGAAAAGCCGGACATGTCTGGGAAAAACCGGACGTATGGTAACCCTAGGTTGGGCAGAAGCAGCACACGGTGTCTTTGTTCTTTCTTCACACATGTAAGCAGGGTCTGAATGATATCAGTACAGATATAAGAATATCGTAAGTCAAACTAACCCCAAAATTCTATCTCAGGCAAATCTACAGGCCTGAATGCTATATTAACATCACTAACATTCATACCTATCTCATAGAGCTGGAAGGGACCTTGCAAGGTCATTGAGTCTAGTCCCCTGCCTTCACTAGCAGGACTAAGTACTGTCCCTAACAGTTTTTTTATTTGTTTTTTTGCTGCAGATCCCTAAATGGCCCCCTCAAGGATTGAACTCACAACACTGGGTTTAGCAGGCCAATGCTCAAACCACTGAGCTAGCCCTCCCCTGTGTCTGGTTTTTGTCTTATGTTCCTAAAGCACATGGCTTAGGGTTTCAGCAGACCACCAGCAGCGATCAAGAAGGGATTTCCCCACCCCCCCCTACAGTGTGTACTGGGAGGCATTTTTAATCTCCTTCCTTTGAAGCATCAGGGATGTCCCTGGCTGGAGACGGGACATTGGCCGGGGTGGGCCAGGGCTGGGAGGTGGCACGGAGCGTTCTCTCGCTCAGGGGCTCAGCTGGCTGGTTCTTGCTCACAGGCTCAGGGTCCCCGTATGTGGAGTCAGGAAGGAATTTCCTCCCAGCTCTGATTGGCAGCAACCTTTTGTTTACTTTCCTCTGCGGCAGGCACGTGGGTGTGGGTCACTTACTAGGGTTATCTAGGAGTATCTCACTTAATCATTTCCCTGTCATGGCAGAGGCCTCTGGTCCTTCCTATTCTCTGCCTGTGGGTCCAATCTCGTTTGTTGGGTTTAGTGCACAGGTGCTGGGTGGTGTCTGTGGCCTGTGATATACAGGAGGTCAGACAGATGATCTGGCGGTTCCTTCGGGCTTTAAACTCTAGGACTATGAGAAAGAGGGCTGGGCATGCAAATGGTGCAGCACCCGGAGCAACGTGGAGGGAGAAGAGGGAGTCTGCTGTCACTTGGAAGGGAGGGATCAGAAAGGCAGCAGGGAACATGTTCCAACTTGTGGCCTTGAGCATGCAAGGGGTGGAGACAGGGATCTACAATCTTATTCCCAGTGTCCAGTTAAAAAATGCCTGGCTGGACAACATGTTCTCCTCCAGGAGCAGGCTTAGTGCCTAGCAGGAGCCAGGGCCGGCTCCAGGCACAAGCCGACCAAGCACGTGCTTGGGGCGGCACCTTGTAAGGGGCGGCCAATTTTGGGGTGGCGGGCGGCGCTCGGGGTTTTTTTGTTGTTGTTGTTTTTGTTTTGACCGGGTGGCACTCGGGGGGTTGGGTTGTTTGTGTTTCGGCGGCGTGGCGTGGCGCTCGGGGGGGGTGTTTTGGCGGCGGGGCACTGGGGCGCTGTTTTGGCGGCACGGTGCTCGGGGTTTTGTTTTTGTTTGGTTTTGTTTCGGCCGGGCGGCGCTCAGGAGGGTGGGTTGTTTTTGTTTCAGCGGTGCAGCGCTAGTTTTTTTTTTTTGTTCCCAGCAGTGTGGCACGCGGGGGGGAGGAGGGGGGGTGTGTGTTTCGGCAGCACGGTGTGCGGGGTTGTTTTTTTTTCTCATGGCGCGGCGCACGGGTTTTTTTATTTTTTCCAGTGGCGCGACGGTCGGGGGGGTCGGGAGGGCGGCGTGTGGGGTGTGTGTGTTTCGGCGGCCCAGCACTCGGGGTTTTTTTTTTTCAGGGGGGGTGTTTCGGCGGGGCGGGGTGGCGCTCGGGAGGGTGTTACAGCGGGGCGGCGCTCTTTTTTTTTGCTTTGGGCGGCCAAAAAGTTAGAGCCGGCCCTGGCTGGAGCACACTGAAAGCAGCTAACGCTCTCCCTTGTGATGGGGAGCAAGAGGCAGGTGGAGAGAATTTCTCCAGGGAGCGGGCTTCAGCTGGGAACTAAACCAGAATAAATAATCATCCCTAGCTGTTACATAGCACCTTTTCTTCCATGGATCTCAAAGTGCTTTACAAAGGAGCTCAGTATCATTATCCCAATTTAACAATGGGGAAACTGAGGCACGAGGCGGGAAGAGACGTGCCCCAGGTCACCCAACAGCCAGTCGCAGCGTTGGAAACTGAGCTGAGCTCTCATGGGTGCCAGCCCCCAGCCCTGTCCACTAGGTCACACTGCCTCGCTGGCACCCCATAAAGGCCGATCGAGTCCCCCGCCCCAGTGCCCCGTGGCTCCGCCCACCCGCAATGGGCCCGCCCCCTCGGGCTCCGCGCCCCGCCCCTCGTGTCGCAAGCTCCCGACCGAGCCTGTTTGGGCCG